>NC_091691.1:43692121-43995151 GCF_041296265.1 Equus caballus
TTTGCAGCCATCTGGCCCTCTGCCCTCAGAGCCAGTGGCTCCAGAGAAAGCCAGGTGAGGTGCAGTGTGGGGGCACCGCCATGGCCTCTTTCTCCCGTTACTCGAGAAATTCAGCGATGCCTCCATGTGGAAAAGGGTGCGTCTCATGGTACATTTCCCTGCCAGAAACTGGGTAGCCTGGGGAGAAAATATTCTTGAAGACAGAGAGATGGGCTTAATTACAAATTGCTCAGTACTACCTAACCTGACACTAAATATACCAAAAAGCTGTTTGGGAATCTTGGGGTCCAGCAGGTCTGACCAGTGAGAGTGCTCACGTGGGTGACATAGTGGAGGGCTGACCAGGGCTAGGTTGGGCAGAGGCAGAGGCTGAAGACAAGGAGACTTCAGTGGAGAGGCTGTGCCAGCAGGAGGCTGGGGTGCCAGCAGGGCAAGCAGTTTTGAGGGACATGAGTCAATTCCTGGCTCCACCTGAGCCATGGCAGGTCTCTAAGCTTCTTCATGCCTCTGGTTCCTCACGCTTTCAGCACAGGGTTTGGCACAGCATGAGAGCCAGTTCTGACGGATTACTCCTGTTATCGTCACTATCCCAGCCGCTCCTGCATCTGACTCCAGCCGTCTTGTCCGGGCTCCCCGGATGCAGTGAGGGGCGGGCAGGGAGGCCAATGACCCCTTCCTCAGGCTTTCCTTGAGCACTGTACACAGAGCCAGCTGCCGGGCCAGAGTCCCAGGACGGTCTCAGAAGTCCCTCTCTTTCAGCAGCTTCCTATGGACCCCTCAGTGTCTCCCTCCCCTCTCCTTGCCCTCTCTGGTCCCACTTCTGCTGTCGATCCATGCCTTTCTTCTGGAATGCTGTGAATCCCCACTTGTGAAAGTGTCTAGCACAGAGCTTAGTTTTCCACAGAAGAAACGCAGGCTCCCAAAGTCGTACTGCGGATCTAACCTTGAAGTGTTTTAGAAGTATGAAGGCTACAACTTAGAAAAGCCAACACTGGAGGCCAATTTAATATTTTAAGATACTAATATCTTCCTCATTGCATTTAAAATAGCCACTTTCTACTGCTAGTGTTTCTAGTCAATCTTCAAATTGCAAAAACTGAGCAGCAGCAAGTGAAAAGATTGCATTTGCAGATCATTCAAGAATAAGAATCTACAGAACTGTCTGCCGTGACCCCACGGCCACAGGTCAGATGGAGGCCAGAGGGAGCTAGGAAGCCTCCTCCAGGAGCCTCCGGTCTGGGAGAGGCCAACCTGACACTGTCACATGTGGAACACAAACCAATATGTGCAATATTTAGAATTCACAAAGCTCGGTAAGTGTACAATATTTATATAATTCAGCCTTCAAAGGATGATTTCTGTAAGTTCGGAGAATTTTACACTTCTGATTTGGAACAGTCTGAACATAGCCTCAAATGTTCATATTAGAAAAGAAAAATAAGGAGCTCTGGACCCAACCCAGGAAATCAGAAAAAGAATAAAGAATAACACGAAGAAGGCAAAGAAGAAATAAGAAAGGCAGGAACAGAGATTTATAAACTAGAGAGCAGACAAACAATAGGGAAGATTACCCACCACTCCTTGCAAATACTAAGATAGATGAATAATAGGCAAATGTGATCAATACAAAGATGTAAGAGCATAACCACAGATACTTATGACTTAAAATGATGCTTTAATTAAAAATATTCTATGTTTAAGAAATACCTTTTATTCTAAACAATGTAGGCTCTAAGAGCCAATCGTCTGCGCACACGGGTTACACCAAAGCGCTGTCATGCCACATCCTTAACCAATTTACTAAGCCGATCAAATTTAAGACTGGTACCTCTGTGGAATTACATGTGTTCTTCCTCATTGAACACTGTGTTTAGAAGAATCAGGGCAGGTCAAGGCACTGGCAGCTTCCTCCATCACTCTCTATCCTCTCTTTGCCTCCCCAAAACCCCAAGTAAGAAGTAGGCCAGCAGGGACAAGCCCCACAGAGTCTGTGATAGCACCAAGGTGGATGGGGGCGCCCCTTATGCAGGAGAAAGAAGAGTGAAGCAATGAATATTCTAGCAGAGCTGGGATCAGGAGCCCATCCAGGCCACATCGACCCCTGGACACGCTCAGAGGGGATTTTGCCCATCCCACTCAGGGAGGGCAGGGTGTCAGGGGCACGGGCTGAACTCGTATAACCAGCTGACACTCCCTCCAGGCCCAGGCTCCGTGTTGAGGAGAATCTGCTGGGAATAGAGATGGAGCAGAGCAGCTCCTATTGGGAAGACGGGGCTAATATGAAGATAGCTAAGGAGAACAGAGTGGGGCCTGAGAAGGGAAGGGCGCCTTTGTGAACACTTCAGAACCACAGGAGTGGGGCTCTAGAGCCACAGAGCCAGAGGAGCCATCCCTCCACCCCCAAGTTAGGGAAACTGTCACACACACAGGAGCCGCAGAAGAGGACTGTGCTTCAACCCAATACCGAGTTCTTATCAGTAAAAAAAGAATAAGGGGCAGGCTCAGGTCTTTAGAGATGGGAAAAGTTTACCAGCGAGATACGCCCACAAAATGGGCAAAAACTATAATCCAATATTTCAAAATGAACTATAATAAATTAAGAAAATAGCAGAGAACATTAAAGAACAATAGAAATCAGAATTTGAAAACTAGTGAAAAAAGGAAAATAATTATTTCAGAAAGGATGACTAAACAAGGACAACACAACAGTTCTGGCAAGGAACGGGGCCACCTTACAGACGGGGTGACTGACCTGGGCCGTCAGAAAGAGGGCTGTGGTCATTCAGCTGGGTGGGAAGAAACTGTTGGTGCTCAGGATACCGGAGTCCTAGGGCTGAGGGTCTGGCTCACAGCCCCAGGCTCGCCGTCCTATCCGCAGAGGTCCTAGGTGAGGTTGAGGGGGACAAATGATGTATGTGGAGGGCATGGATGGTGGGAATTACAAATGGACTTGAAACAGCCGCAGCAGTGGAGACGGCAGCTCCTTCATCTGACTCCTCTCTTGTAAGGGCAATAGACCTTACTCTGTGATTATAAGAAGCCAATGGGTCTGAGAGGCCCAAGGGTGTATGGTGATGGACACTGTGATCTCCTCCGATGCCTTCTGCACACCCACATATCGGTGCCCATGGGTCACGACTGTGCCCCTCAAAGGCAGTAAGCTCCTGCTGCAGGGAACTGCCTTGTCAAAGGGGACAGCCCGCTCAGGGAGTGGCTGTGGCAGTGACTTGCATCCAGACACAATGCCTTCACTCGGGACAAGGACAGGCCACCCCAGCTCCCAAGCGCCCCACAGGGTGGGGTGAAGCTCAGTTGCAGCTGCATGGCGAGGCAGCCTGTCCCTCTGCCTCATCCTGCCTTCCTCACCGACTGCTGTAACCCCAGGTCCACTTGCCCAAATGTCCTCTGGTGACTGTCCCCCCCAGAGACTCTCTCTAGAGATCCCCATCTAAGGTGGCAGGCCTCCCTCATAAGGGGCATCCATTGGGCCAGGACAGGCACTCATTTGAGGCTTAGAAGGTGGATGGTTCCTTCATGTTGTCAGATAAATGAGGCTGAGAGGGGAAGCGACCTGCTGGCCCAGGTTCCCAACCAGATGGTGGCCGAGCAGGACCGGAAGCCGCCACCTCGTTCTCTGTGATTCCACTCGAGCCCCTGCCTCCCCGGAAGCAGCGCTCTCCTTCTACGTGTCTATATTTCCATCTTCTATATTTTCCCCTTGTACATGCCAGGAAGCTTTTGTCTTGAGCCCTGGAAAGCATTTTCTTGAGGAGTGTGCCCGTTCTGCTGTCCGTTGACCTTCAGATTCCTTCTCAGCAGCACCCTCCCACTTGCCTCTTTCCTAAATGTGTGGTAACACGCTCTCTGGAAATTCCCTGTTGACGTTTTTAAAAGAAAGAATTCACAACCAGAAATATGCACAGTGATGCTTCCTGCTGTCCGGAAACCGGAACGCGTTCCCCAAGTGGTCTGATTTGTTGTTAAAATGAGTGAAGCGTTTATTGCAGGCAGGGTGGAAGGGCTCCGGCTTTCACGGTTGAGAACAAATACGCGCCAATTCTCTAGAAGACACTGGCACCATTTGTACTCTGCTACTTTTTTAAAGCTCCACGTTCACTGTAATAGCTTCCTGTTTGGAAATCAATTTGTTACCGGTCATTTCCTCTTCATGCTGTTCATATAGAGCACCCACATGTGAAAATCAATAACAACAACAAGAAGTGGATTCTTATCTCAGTTAATTTTTTTAACTCCTTGCACACAATATTGAAAACAATTACTTTTCCTATTTCATGCAAAAAAAGGCAGAAGGAGGGGTATTCTTAAAAGGACTTTGCAAGATGTGCTTTATTTTAAGTCAGTCCTGAACCCAAACTACATAAGATCCTTTCTTTGACATATTCTAGTCCATTCAATGATTCCTCTCAGAAACTGTATTTTAATATGGAATGAAAACTACATTTCAATCATAAGTTTTCATGCTACATTGCTATTTAATGAAGAGGTTGTATTATCAATAATAATAATAATTTAAGAAAAGGCCATTTTTTATTTCCCCAAGCTCAATATACATATTTCTTTCATAATTATGAACTTAAAAAACCCGTCTCAGATGTAAAAATGTGATTTGGAATATGTAAACTCTTTGATATACCTGAAAAACAGGGAGGAAAATGTCACATATTGGAAAAACCATTGCCTTAAATCATTGAAATGGGGAAAAGCGTGTTGAGGGCTGGGGAAAGGTAGGAGAGCTCAGGACCTCAGGGAGCAAACCTACAAAGTCGCAGGGTTCCAGGTCCAGCGGGGCAGCACGCGTATCTGTCTACCTGTGTCCGTGTTGCAGAGGAGCGGCCACTCTCTGAGGCAGAACAGCCACCACCACTGCCGGGCGTCACCAGCTGGGCCTCAGCAAAGCCGGTGTCCACATACTTGTTTTGCTGCTTTTTTTTTTTTTTTCCTGAGACGTCACTGGTGTTTAATGGAAAGATGTCTTATGAGTCTTCAGTTAAGATAAGGCAGTAAGAGTGTCACTAATGTTATCTTTTTGCTTAGAATGAGGCTTGTCCTTCCAAGGGCATCTTCACGGCCATCGGCTCCCTCCCTCTCTCCCTTCAGAATTGCTCAGGAGTTCTCAGCCTCCTATTGCTGTGGCCTTTTGGGTGCGCCAAGGCCCATCTGTTCTCCTCCCAGCAGATCCCCCTTGGGCGACAGAGCCCTGTACACCGCCTGACGGCATCTCTGCAGGAGGGGTGCGAGCCCACACGGGAGAACATGAGAGTCTCTCCTCTTCCTTCTTCTCTTCTGTTTCTCTGAGGGAGCAGAGCCATAAATGATTCCTTCACATAGTCAATCAGAACGCAAGACACCGTTGACTAAACATAAAGCAAGTAGCCCTGACTGCAGAGAAATGGAATTACAAATAACGTTTTCAATAGCGCCTTAACTTGCAAGGTAGCTTGGACTGCAAAAGGAAGTCGACTCCTTTTGGCCACCTGCCAGAAGAGAAACCATTTCCATCAGACTAGAAATGTTTAGCTCTTAGGAGAATATTGTGCTTTGTTTTTTTCTGAAAATTCAAATGTTAACTTGACTTGCAGTCTGTGTCCTAAGGTATCAATTTGTTTTTTCCCTGGTCCATTTGATCATGGTTTCTGGTGAACGATACAGGAATATTAATTTGGCATAGAGATCTTCCTCTAGTTCCAGTTCCCCTGTCTCTCGAACCAAAAAAATATCCGTGCATAACTTCAAAATTCGATCGACATTTGGAAGCTCCTCAAACATGATGGAGTGAGAAATCCCGCTGAAGAATTCACGGACAAACTTCCCAATCACGAGGACAACCGAAGCATATAGTCCCATGATACTGAAAAAAAATTAAGTAGAAATTGTACTTAGCAGTTAAACGTGTACTATTGGACGTGTCTAAAAGAAAAAATAACATTTTCCTCAAACTTCACAGAAGATGTGATAAACTTATGAAAGCTTAAATTTCTTCCCTTTGGTGAAAACATTTATTTTTTTTCTGATTAAAAAGGTAATTTATGTTCTTCGTAAAAAAGCATTGACCTATTATAGAACTGTAGGCATGAAAAATGAAAGTCCTTTGAAATCTCACTTCCTGGAAATAATCAATGCTAACGGTTTCACGTATGAACTTCAACTGGTTTTCTGCATATATTGTATGCATAGACCACATGCTGTATTTGGTAGAAATGCAGTTGCACCATACACTTTTTGTACCTAGCACTTTTCACTTTAACAGGTTTATGTTTCAATTTCTGTGAAGACTAAGTTGTGTTCACCACTCAAAGTCTAATTGCCATCCACCACTGTATGGAGGTTCATTTGTATGATAAAATCCTGGATAGACAATGATTTATTAAGAGGCTTGTTCTGGGAAACAGAAAACTTTCCACTTGTGTCTTGTAGGGAATGTGTGTGTCCTAAGATTTAAGCCTCAGAACGTGGTGAAATGGTAACATTGGTTATGTCCAAAAGTGTGATTTCTAGTTGATCCTATATCTGCTAAGGTCAGAAGGAAATCTAAGCAGAAATCTATGCCAAATTCTAAGTTTAAACCCTGAATGCATCAAACTATGCTACAATAGGAAAGGTGTAGAGTTAAGAAGCTGGAAATGTGGCTTCTAGTACTGTCATTAATGGTGTGACTCACACAAGGCATTTTGACTTCTTTGGGACACTGTTTCCTTATTTTTTAAAATGAAGGCCCAAAGAGATGTGAATTTTAATATTCCAACTATAAAATTCGAGAACTCTAAGAAGATAAAAGGCCTACCGTCCTCAACTTGATAGGACACAGAGGTAGACTCTTGTAACTATTAACCATTAAAAGAGTTCTTACCCGTAGCCAGCCAGGAACCCCAGGCTAGGGGGGCTGACTTTGTCATTGAAGACCACCAGCTCCAAGGCCTGAGCATGCTGGTTGTATATTCTGTTTCCAGTCAGGTTGAGAACCCACCACTCACTGTTAGATTTAGTTGAAGTATCTCTTGACAAAATGATGGTGATGTTCATGAAATTATTTTCTGGAAGAGGAGAAAAATAAAAGCAAGTTAGTTTGAGAAGTTTAGGATTTAATGCACATCAACAGTTCTCAGATGCCAAAACCTGGTTACCATTCAAAGCACATGGTTCCAGGACAAGAAGGACATATGGACATGCTAGCAATGCAAGAGGAAAAGGAAGAGCGTGCACTAGGGGTGAACGGGGTTTCTCTTGTTCACTAATGAGGTTAGTCACTGTTGCTACATGTGCATGGCAGCCAAATCACAGGGGGGAGTGAAAGATCCCCTGTGCTAATTATTCCAAATAACTACTTAGACATTTAAAAACCCAAATCATTGACTCTTGATTGAATTGACTGATTCATACATATTACTAGGATTTACTGAGTGTCTTCTAGGAGAAAGGCTAGGTGCTAGAGGTTACAAAGTTGCATACAGCATGGTTCCTTATCTCAGTGGGAAAGACCATGGACATGAGCACAATTTAAGGGCATGTGGCAACCACCCAAGGGCCCGCACTGACAAGGTCTGTTAGCTTGGAGAGATCGTTCCTGGTTGGTATGACCCATGAGGGCTTCCCAGAGGAGATGCCTTCTGAGCTGAGTTTTGCTGAGTGAGAACTTCAATAGGTGGAGATGGAGTGGGGAGAGGAGACCCTTTCAGTGAAGACTGATGGCATGAAGTTCTGCAAAGTTCTGAAAACCCATAATGTATGATCAATGATTGCTTTTGTTGAAGCATAAGGTGATTGTGAAAGAATAGTAGAAGATAAGGCAAACAAACAGCTTAGAACTACACTATATAGGTCTTTCTAAGAAGAGCCACCCCTACCAATGATAATAGGGCTTCCACTGAGAAACATGGCGGTGGGTTGCAAACTCCATGAAGGCAGGAACCAAGTCTGCATTATCTCACGCCAAATTCCTAGATCAGAGGAGTCTAGGACAGTGCCTGGCAATAAACACCTGTTTGTTAGATGGATGGATGGATAGATGGATGGATGATGGAGAGTGAAGAAAGGCAGGAAACTGAGAAAGATAAAGTCCTCACCCAGGAAGAATGTGAACCACTCGGAATACTTAGGGACAGGAATAATGTTGGTTCTGATGTCCAGAGACAGTTCTGAGGGGAAATTTGGCCCCGGGCCCAGATAGGCCAAGTTTGGATCTGGTTCTTGCACATACCGGTTGTATAACCTTCACACTTGGAGCCTCAGTTTCCTCACCCATAAACTGGTGATAACCATTAGCCTCTGCTAAATATACCTTGTGGTCAAGATCAGAAATACCTCAGTAAAGCTCATCAGATAAGCTGTAGGCAGGATCTGAGAACACCAAAGCCACGTGGTCTGGGGAACAGGGACTTTGTAGGTTGGAGTTTAGATCATTCACAGGCAGACAAGCCAGTGTGGGGAGAGGCACAGCACAGGTCAAAGAGGAGGTGGATAAAGGATGCTGCACGGATGAAGGCAGGAAGGGGATGGGACCCAGGGCACAGGGAAAGGCTGACCTTGCAAGGGAGAGAGGACACATCTTTATTTGAGGCTGAAGGGAAGAAAGAAGGGGTCTGTGAAAATACAAGATGTTTTGCCAAGAAGAGAAAGGAGGCTGAAGGAGTGGCCCCTGGCCGGCTGGGACCCACTGGGAAGGCAGGAGGAGATGACCTGCTGAGGTAACGCGGCAGGGCAGAGCCTGCTGAGGGACAGAAACGTTTCAGGGGTAATGACTGATTGTGGGGCAGTCTGTAATGTCAGACCAAACATTTCTAGAACTATTCCAGATTGAAAGGGAAATACAGTTGACCCTCTGTATCCCTGGCTTCTGCAACTGCGGAGTCAACCAACGGTTGATCGAAACGGCCTATGATGGTTGCATCTGTCCTGAACGTGTACAGGCTTTTTTTCTTGTCATTATTCCCTAAACAATACAGTATAACTACTATTTACACAGCATTTACCTTGTAGTGGGCTCTGTAAGTAATCCAGAGATGATTTAAAGTAAACAAGAGGATGTGGGTAGGTTATATGCAAATACTGCCCCATTTTACATAAGGGACTCGAGCATCTGGATTTTGGTGTCCTCGGGGGTCCTGGAACCAATCCCCCACAGATACCAAGGGAGGACTGTACCAGGTTCTCAATGCATCTTGCAATTACCTTGCGAGACATATGTTTTTACCGTCGAGGAAGAAGAGCATACAGATGTGGGGGCCAGCCAGTGCTGTCCTCCGCCGGCCTTCTTTCCTGCCTCTATTTCTGGCAATCTCCATGGGGATTCTGACTGTTTACTTACATCTCTGTCTTTCCAGCTAAACGCGAGCCATGCAGAGCCTGGTCTCCAGTGCCCAGCACACTGCCTGGTGACAGTAAGTGATCCATGTCGGCAATGAATGCACATGAACTGGATAACTGCATTGTCCTTCTACCTTTCCCAGGTGTATACATCTACTCTGGTCCAGGTAATTGATTAAGTCACACAGTGCTCGATAATTAAGAGTCCAAAAATACCAATTCGCTACCATCACTGTTATATTGGGAAGATATAGTCCTCAGAGTAGGACTATTGAATTTAATCACCCTTAGGCTGAATCAAGTACATTCCAGCTGTCTTTTTATTGTTCTTATTGGCTGGGGGGAGGGAGGGAGCCTTCATATTTAACACTGTATGAGACAGTTTTCTGCCAAAAGTATGGCTGCTAACAGAAACAAGTAAACAGACAGATTAATCAGTAGTAAAAGTCACTAAACGTGGATCTAAGTCAATCCTGTTGTATATCAATGAAAGACAGAGTGTTCTATATCAATGAAAATGAAGAATATGGCTCCTGGATGAGCACATGACTCCTTCTGGCTGGCGAAGGCAGCTGGCAGTCTTAGGTTTCTTGCAAGCCGTGTCACACAGGGAAATAAACCAGAAAGGAGCTTGATAAAGGCTGAAAATGCAAACTGTAGAAGTTGAATGAAAGAAGGACTAAAAAAATTTCTGAAACAATTCCTTCTCATTCTTACCAGATAACAGTTGCTTTATAGGTTTTGAGTTGGAATCACTGGGTGCTTTCACGTAATACGGGTAGATCTTTTCTATAGTCCTGTGCATTAAGAAAAAAAAGGAGGTAATTAAGTTTTAGTTGGTTTACCCACATAAAGTTGATTTTTTGTTGTTATTTTTGACCTCGTATCAAACAAATAATGGCGAGAGTCTTCATACATCTACGCAACATGTAGTCATCATAATTTATGCGTTTCCATTATAATCAGACTTCTCTGAGGCTGAGCGAGTTCACCAGGTTCTCTCCAGATCCTCATGTGAACTCTGTACACCAGCTAGTTAATGGCTTAAAACCTGCTACAGACATTTTCCCCTGTCTGTGACTGTTCCTGAAGCTCGGGGCTCTTTCTTGCTAGGATCCTGTAACTCTCTTCAATCGCATTGAGCACTCTTCTAATTTTAAGTTTTAGGATTTCAAAAATATCTATAATCAAGTGGCCTGCATGAGTTGCTCACGCAGAGTGAGGGCTGAGGAGAGACCTGCTGACCCCAGCCCGGCCCTGCTTCTGCGGTGGGCGAGCTGGCCTGAGGCCGTTTTGCCTCTCTAGACCCGTGTTCTCACCAGGAAATGATGCAGGGACTGGACGATCTTCAAGGGCCCCTCCACTTTAACGATTGACAAGGGCTGTCTTGGGGACACATCTGAGGACTGCATCAGGGCGCTTCCTATCGTCACTGCATTAAAACAGGGCCGGGCAGACTGGAGGGCAGCCTGGGCAAGCCTGGGGGACGTCGGGAATATTCCACTTGGCAGTTTTACGCCAATAGCATCTTTTTCTCTTGCTAGTTCTCATGTCAGAATCTATACATCACGGTTTGGATTGTTTGAAGTGGAGTACTTGTACGGCAGGATAATATGTTAAAATGTAGTTTTTCCCCCCGAATTTCCTTTTCCCCCTTGGCTTCCTCATCCCCCATTCATTGGCCAGGCATCCAGTGACCCTGGGGCAGGAGTAGCAGTAGCAGAGGGTCCCACAGGGTCTTTCCCTGGCTTCTGGTGCTTATGGTCAGATTCAGCAAGGCCTGCTACCCAGAGATGCGATCAACCCTCCCTGTGTGAGTGGACGGAGAGCAGGAAGGAAGAAATGGGGTTGCTTTAATCCAGCACAATGAGGCTTCCAAACAGAAATTTGCTCAGTTACTGAGGTTCTTGAACACAAGCATTTGTAGATGGAGCTTAGGTACCAGATAGACACATCTATTGAAGCTGTGTTAATAGCAACAGTCAACTTACACAGGTGTTTTGGAACTTTCTGTGTTGTTGCCAGCTATCATTTTAGCTATATTCTCTCGGGTAGTATTTTTAAGAGGAAAGGAAAGCTTATCTGTTGCTATTTCTGCTTTTGCACCCAGACTCATGTTTCTGTGAAAAAAAAAAAAAAAAAGAGTTCAATGTCAGTGATTATTCAGAAGTCGGGAAGAGAGATTTAAAAATTCACGTGATTCTTCATTTTATTAATCTCACCAAGTTTTCACTGGGTTCACAAGTGTCAACCCAACCCTGTGTGTCTGCCTCACCTTTATGTCCAGCCTCTTAGACAACCAAGTTAGTACAACCCCAGGAGGCCACAAACCCCTCCAGAACAGAGGCGGGCGAGGACAGAGTCCGCTGACTCACAGAGAAACCATCTTGACCTCTGACAGGGGTTTCCCAACACTGTTTACAGTAACCCCATCAAGCTAGTCTCCACATGTTTTAAAAAGATTGTTCAATCAGGGTGATTTTTAATTTTCATTGTTATTGTTCTTGTTTTGGTAGCTCTTCAAAGAAAAGGCTAGGAAGTAAATTTTTGGCAGTACAGAATTCCGTGTGAGGAATTGGGGACATTTGAAAGGAGAAAATAAGATTAAAGAAGGAGTTCTTTAAATTCTGAACAGCTCACTTTGAAATATTCTTTACCGTTTCCTTGTAAATTCCCTGTAGATTGGAAAAGCCTGCTTCTCTATCTATCGTGATTCTTTCTGAATTCCAAGAAGCTGGTATTGTGGACCCAAATGGACCTATCACTTCCCTGACCAAATAAGCTTGCCCAGAGTCCCTGTCACAGGAGTGTGATTACAGAAAGAAAACTCATTGGCTCCTGTCCTGCCTCGAGGCCCCCAAGCGACACAGTTAACGTGTCCAGCTTTTGGCTGCAAGAACTTTTCCTAAGACACGCTCTGTCTAAAGAAGTGAAGCAGTGGCTGCATGCTGCCATGGGCTCAGCTTAGGTGGAAAGGAAGCTCCTCAGCTCTCCATCCTGGGGCTGCCAGGCTGCTCTCACAGTCACGCTTGGAGGACAGATCCCCCAGGGCTTCCTTGGTGTCGGAGGCGTGGAGTGAGCAGCCGAGGCTCCAGAGGCTGCAAGTTCTTTATTATTAAGACAAAACTTCAACCTTTCAGAGAAATCTTAGAATTCACCCAGACTCTGCTTCATTTTATAATCATCACCTCTTTCTTTTCTTTCTACCTCTCTCTCTTGTTTGCAGAACTCATTGCCAGCCTCTCTTTAAAAACTGAAGTTAGCAGAAAAAAGGGAAACTGAAGAAGTTCTTAGTTTTGTCAATGATTCCCAAGCAAGTCATTACTTAATAAATAAAAATGTTAGTTTTAGCATCAAATGGGTATTCCCAAGATGCAGTGTCAACCAAGATCCACATTACCGGAATTCTTCTATCCTTCTACCCCACCCCCGCCCTGAGTTTAGATGGGGGAAAGGGGGAAATCATGCATGGAAGCACAGTAACTACCTCTGAATACTCCAGGAAAAAACAACAGAGAAGCTACTATTGGGGTCCGTGAGTTCGTGTATCATTTTCTGCTTACTGGGAGGGCTGATGGTCCACAAAGAATTTGAGTTTCCTTCCAGTTCTGCTACTGTTATGTCTTCTTTTTCATAATTTTCCAGAAATTGCATAGCACCCTGTATGCGCACAAATATACATGCATAAATAGATCACATACGTGATGATACATAAGGAAAGTGATCACTCTTCCTTGTAACTGACTGCATAGAGAGGATTTCTTCCTATGAAAGGAAAATCTCTATAATGGACTGTCTCGGCGTTCCATTGTACTAACTGTGCTCCCACAGGTACGGGCAGTCACGTCGCCAAACCCAGGGGTGGTGTTGCCACAGCAATGCAGCTGTGGAGTCATTCTAATTAAACAGTAAAGAAAAGTCAGATGCTTGAGTGTCACTTTTCCTCCCCACTAAGAAGGAAATCTATCAACTACTGGGGAACGTCTCTTGTGAGAGAGTCAAATTTAACACACCCAGGACATCCTGGCCCTGGCCCCATAGCTGCTCATTCTTCAAGATTAGTTTTGACAGTGTGCATTATAGGCGGATAATTTTACAAAAGAGAAAAGTTTGCCTAATCACTTTCTTTAAATAAAAAGCATTATTTGTAAAGTAAATTTTAATTATGAAAAATCATGTTAGCATATTATTAGAAGTTTGGGATGTAGAGAAAAGAATTACATCAGGCACAACTCTGCCACCAGAATCTTATCACTGTTTTATGCAGCAAGAGATGAGTATCTGATTTTTTTATCATTTAAAAAATAATATTGTATAACCTTTTCATTTACGTTTTATCTTGACAAATTTTCCTGCCATGTGTAGTCTTTGTAATGATTATTTTTCATTACAAGACAGGTTGCTTGGCAAATATTCAGACAGCATGGCATGTAAATAAAATAAAAAGTGCTACCCCTTCTCCCCCACCGAACACCCCAGAAGCCAGTGCCAAACAAATCCACGAAGTACACCTGCCGTTATTTATTCAACCAGCTCCTCCTTGTTGGACCCTCAAGTTGCTGCTGGTTTTCACTACTGCAGAGAATGCTCTCAGGAGCAGGTGCCCGCACAGAGCTTTCCCCATATTTTGAATTCTTTCATTAAGATAGATTTCCAGGGCAGATCTACCAGTCAAAGGGATCCATATCTCTCACAATTTAAAAAGAATCAACATCTGTTGTGCTTACATCAAAATGTTCTGAATTAAAATTATGTTTGTTAACACTCTGTTCAATAATATAGATATAAGGTCTCAGATTATCAAAGTGGCCAGTGGCCAGGAAGCTGCTGGGTATAATTGATAATCTCTGAAAAGTCCTTCCCACCACCACAGGCATAGCAAACAGTGACAAATATGACAACCAGGACGCTCACCCAGGTGAAAGATCTTCATAGAGATCTATTATATGCATTTACTTACAGTGTCCCTAGAAAAAGCTTTTATAAATTTATTAAACTTTGGCTGGTCCATAACTTTCAACTGGCTTTGCTGGGCACTCATCGTGAAAATAGGCTGGAAAACAAAGGTATACAGTGTTGTCAATATTCCAAAGCTGTTCTCTGCATCCTGGGATAAAGAAAAACATTTACACGTATATCACCCATTGAGTACCCAACGGCAACTGGTCTCAGAGATCTCTTTTGGAAGGAACTATGCATGTGCTCAAAAACAAAACAGAGCTATTCTTTCACTGTCTCGTGCACCTTATTTCAAACATCACATAGTCAAAATTGAAATAGGAAATACGGACTTGCAAAACCTAACCACACGTCCTGTGGGTGGTTATCAGGAAAGACACCTGTGGCAGGTGAGGTGCCAGCAGGTAGGTGAGACCGGGAGAAGTGCACAGCCATTACCTGGTACCCTCCCAGGGTGATTGTGACGGAGACATCCAGGGGCTGGTTGATCACTCCAGCGACAGACTTGATCAGGGACATGAAGAGAAGAGGAAACCAGACGATGCAGATGAGCAGCACGATGATCATGCCCCCCATGCCATACTTTACCACCTTCTTCTTTTTCTGCCCCCGAGGCTGAGGGTATCTCTGCAACGGAAGAGTTCCCAAAGGCTCAGTGCCATCCCAGGGGGAGAAGGGGGGCGACTGGATTCAGTCCCGATTCTGCTCTGCCTGCTCTGAACTGGGGAGAGCAGCCTTGTCCCCACCTGGTAGGAAGTTAGGTAGTGACGTGAGGCTGTAATGAGCTCGCTGTACCAGGAAGTACCACTAGGGACCGCCACAGCCTAAGTGCCTTTCTCCTTAAAATGGCCGTGTGGGTCATGCCGGTGGCCCACAGGTCAAGGACTCTGCTGAACGGTGGTTCTGCTTTGAAGGGATCATGCAGGAGAAAGACATTTGACTTTAAATTTCTGAATATTCAAAAGCTATGCCTTTCAACTGATCTCTTCCTGCCCTTGGTGGGTGGAAAAACATTTTTAATTTTACTCATGACACAGGTTGTCCAAGATGTTGTTTTTCACATCCTACAATAAGATGTGTAGGATCAGAAGCGCCTTCTCTGGGCCACCGTGACTCTGCACAGGCCCTCGCTGGGTGCTCTTCTGGGGGTGGTGTTGGAGGGAGGGTAGGTGTGTATTGATGGGGGTAGGTGTGTGTGTCACACGAGGGATTTGCTCTCTCATACAAGAGCAGTGTGCCGGTAGGGCTGGAATCACTTCTATTGTTTTTATTAAGGACTCACCAAGCACTGAGCTTAGAGACTCTGCACAAGGTGGAAGGAGCTAGCTTGCTGTCTGGTATTAAAGCTACTTCAGATCTATACGTGCATTCCTAGTTCTTTGTGGCTTTGCAGTGACCAGTTTTCTTCCAGGGTTACCCTGGAGGTTAGGCTATATACATTGCATGGTGGCCATCCCCACTCCCCAACCCGGCCTGTTACCCTGGGGCTCACACTCCCTCAGGGACATCGGTTCGTTTCAATAGGTTAAGGTAAGGAAAGAGAATCCACATTCTACTTGTAGACACTGAGCGCTAGGTCACAAACTCAGAGAGAGGCCTGGGAGTCAGTATAGATGTTCTCAAGAACTTTAAAGGACCTTGCTACAAAGGCTCTACGAGCCTCGACACTTAGTGATTGTGGGAGATGGGTCTGGAAACATGAGGACAGGGGGCTGCAGTGGAGGGCAGAGGAGAGCCAGGATGGGGAACAGAATACACCGAGTGCACATAAGATAATGCTTCTAGATGACGCTGCTCTGTGGAAGCTGTGTGAAGTTCAGATCACGGCAGTGTGTTTCGATATTTTTGCTCTGGAATTTGATACTGTTGGTTATAATTTTCTATTTTGAAAGAAAAACTAGAGTCTACTATTTAAATATTTGAAATATATATTCATACACATAATGCACACACGCACACGCCTATATGCATACACACACATGTAGGTTTGCTCTTTCATGATTTTCTCGGTGAGGCAAGTTTAGACAATAGGCCACTCCTCCCACTCCGACAGCACCCCTGCATTCCATAGCGAAGAGTCGTGTGAATTAAAGGAGATTTATCTTATCTCTGCCAAGAGCAGCTCGGGTCTCCTCTTCTGCCTCAAGTGGGACCACACAGTTGCTTTCCTGAAGGCTCATCTCCAAGTCCCCAGAACCCCCACCCATCTCGTCCCTCCTCCTGCTCAACCCTCCTTGCATTTCCCAGGAGAGAACAGGGCCAAGGCCTTCAGATCTGTCTCTAACTATGAGGCCACTTTTCCCCTCACTTTCCAAAGAGACTGCCCCTTCACGTCCTGCACTGCTCCGTCCTCCCCTTCCTGGGACAGTCAGCTCTCTCCTGCGTCTCTGTCGGGCTACACTTCCAGCCAGCTTCCTGCAATGTTTCAGGAGATGGCTACATGGAGTGATTGTAAAATGTGACTAGGAGCGAGCGGCCTGCATTGTGTGTGCTCATGCGAGCAATTTGCCTTTCAGGAAATTGTCCTTGCTTCAGAAAGTATATTCATAAAGTCCCAGGAGCATATTACAGTCGACATGGAATAATCCCCCAAAACTAACTTTAAAAGAAGCTGACTCTTCCACTTCGTACTAGACAAGTGATTGTCACTGGTAATGTTTCGTCTCTGATGGCGTAGAGTAGAAACTAGTGCCAGATGCCCATAGACTCCCTTAATATGTACCTTTTTCAGGAAGTTTTACCATGCTTGACTTAAAAAGCAGATGTTCTGAAACAGCCATCAACTTAGCCTAAGACAGAAGTATATATTTAAGTAGATGTGATGCATTAAAATGAGGCTTTTTACTTCTTAAAGATAAAATAAAAAGGATAATTGCAAGTCTTCGATTGGGCGAGAATGCCTAGTGTTCTGGGCCAGAACGACCCTGTCCTTCATAAGGAGAACGGGCATTGGGTGTGACCGCCTCACTACAGTATGAAGAATGTTGTCCACAAGTAGAGTATACAACTATGTACTTGGGGGCTTTGAGGGGGAGAAAAGAAAAAGACTGTTGTCATCTGTTGGCTCAAAGGCGGTGAAAATCATGTATGAGCCAAGGAACAGGGCAGCCACAGATGCTCACATGAAAGATGGCCCTGCCTCTGTGTGGGAGAGTTACAGGAGTTCGGATTCAGAAACCCACCTGTAAAGAGCCCGCTCCCGTTCATCCAGGGGAAGCGACGCCTCATCGTTTCTGGCACCCTGTGGGCAGGCTTGGGGACTCAGAATGCCTTTTCTCACTCTTGCTCTCAACAGATGAACTTGTCTACTTGTGGAGAAGACAGGCTATCTGGCATGAGTTTGTTCACTGCTGCCGCCCTCCACCCCTCAACTTCGTGGGACGGCAGTTCCTCTTTGTCACTGCTGACCCATTTCCCTGCCTCTCATTCTACGCTTTCCGGATCCCCATCTGGATCTTCCTCCTTTGCCTCTGATCCTAAGAACTTTTACTTTTCTTTTTTCTTCTGGTCTTTTGCTTACCATCTCAGAAAGGTTCAGATCCTCTTGTTCTGAAATCATCCTCTTGACTTGCCTCTCTTGAACTGATTCTCTCTCTTGCCTTTCCCTTGCCTATGATTGCTCCCTCCAAAATGGCAGCTACAGGAGTGATGCCAGGCAAGGCTGCCCAGTGGTACCCAGCCCAAAATGCTGACCCCCAGAACTGTGAGCAGAAAAAATGGTTATCTTTAAACCACTAAGTTTTGAGATACTTGTTAGCAGCAATTGACAACTGATACAACCCCTGTTGAATGAATGGCTCCAGGAACTGGAGGGAGACCTCCAGAGGTGGCCTGTCTGTGATGAGGTAGCTTTGATTATTAGAAAGTTCTTCATGTTCCATTGAGACTTACTGGAGCTTTTGCCTACTTGTCTTAATTCTGTTTTCATGAGTCTTACAACCTAATTTGAATTTTTCATCTGTTTTCCAATATTTCAAATAGTTAAAAACAGCTACTATTTTTGCCTCCCCCCACTTTTTTCTACTTCATACTGAATAACTCTTGGTTCTTCCTACTTTTCCTCATATGTCATGATTTCCAGACCCACTGTCACCTTGACTGCTACCCTCAATGTCCCTTTGGTAGACTGGCTCTCATGTTCTGTCATCGTCTCAACCCTTTTGCTCCTTAAAAATCAGGATGAGCTAGTATGATTTTAAGTATACTGCCACTCCCCATCCTCTGCACTCCCACAAACCCCATTAACACAGAGGCCACACTACAATGGGTCCCATGACTTCAAAGCTGAAACTCGCAGAAGAAGCTGCAGAACACACCAGAAATTATATGGAGTAGGGAGGAATTTTCCAAAGAGGGTATTCTCAAGATGAGGAAAAAAGACATTTCATACCACCTTGGCTAATGTTTTTTGGGTATTTCTATTGCTATTATGCAAAAACTCCTGTTTCACATCTCAAAGTTTTGAAAAATCCAATAAACAATAGTAATTTTACCCATAATTGAACCTTAGAATAAGCAAATATTTGCATTTCAATTTCCTTTGCACAGAAGTTAAATTGTCCCTCATCGCAGAGTAAATGAGAAGGTGAGCCAGAGTCCAAGTCACCTGCCCCCACAGTTCTCTACATACCACACTCCCTCCTGCTCCCAGGTGAGCCATTTAAAAATTACTGGGTCATCCACCAATATATCATTTCTTCCTTTTAAAATAACTATAATGTACAGTTGCCAAAGGAAGAGCACATCTGGATGCTCTTGCTGGCTAAGGCAGCAGCAAGTCCCCAATTCCCAACTCCAGCAGGGTGGAAAGCAATGGGACTTTTTTTTATAGGGCCTGGTAGTTTTTGCCCCGTCTCCATTTATTTGACCATAATACTTGCAGAAATTCACATTAATCTTATAACCAGCATATATCTAAGAGAAACAAACAAGGATAAGGCATTTTTATTGACTTACTTTTTCTGACTCCCGCCAACACTTCAGGATGAATATGTGAGCATAGATGTCCTCTACACAGATCCAGCTGGAGAGGCTCAAGGTCGTGTCTGTCCACACCCAGTCCATCACGGCCCTCAGCTCAGTCAAAAACGGAACAAGGCGGAACCTGGCAGAAACCACGTATTGTTAGAGACACGGTTGTGGGATGGTCCCTATCACCGGGCCAACGCTGGCAGCTCATGTAGTTCCTTATTGTTTTAGCTCTTGTGACAGAAAAAATTCTCAAGGTGATCTTTATGGTAAAATCCAACTTGGAATACAACTGATTTTCATTGTAAGTCCAATATAGGGTTTGGTATTTTCCATTCCTTTCTTTTGGGCAGATGGTCTTAACAAATTTGGATTCCTTTTTTAAAGAAGTTTGAAGGTGTCTTCTGCAATTTTTCTCATCAAAGTCTTGTAGTTTTCATTGTATAAATCTTTCTCTTCTTTGGTTAAATTTATTTCAAAGTATTTTATTGTTTTTGCTGCTATTGTGAATGAGAGAGTTTTCTTTATTTCTTTTTCAGATTTCATTGTTAGTATATGGAAACACAACTGATTTCTGTATGTTCATTTTATATCCTACAACTTTACTGAATTTGTTGGTTAGTTCCAACAGTTTTTTGGGTGAGTCTTTAGAATTTTCTCTATACAAGATCATATCATCTACAAATAACCACAATTTCACTTTTTTAAACATTTATCTGTTTATGTTATGAGAATCTGTTGGTCAATTATTGGGGCTTTGTTGTTGAATGAGCTGGGAAAGACTATTCACCAGGTAAGTGGAAGATGAGGGCAAATGAGAGAAGTAAGAGGAAGTCCTCACCAGCGGAGGCAGGAGGGCCCACAGCTGGCGGACTTACTAGATGACTAAGGCTGATGGGACTCTGGTTAGCCTCTTGTGTTTCAGCTGGGAATGGGTTGGCCTGGGCTCCTCTCAGGTCTGGGGACTTATCCTTATTTGCTAAGTGACACAGAGCTTCTCCCAAGCTGGAGAACCGGGGTTCATCCCTGGGTCCTCACAGTGGCGGAGTTACCACTCAGAAAGCGCCCCGTGCTACTCAGCTCTGTTGGAGGAACACTAACCCAACCCCTAGAAGAAATGTCAGGCCCCCACCCAGGATGGCACTAAGTGAAACATCGTTCCACTCATGACAGTTCACAACATCTGAGAATGTTCAACACCCTTTTGTGACTAAGTCACCAGTCCCCAGGTCTGGTGCCACCAGGGAGTGAGCAGTGCCATGAGTAGCCTGACCCTCTATATCATGGTATAACTTCTGAGGGAACAGAGGAGAGATACTACAAGTGAAATCCTCACGTGGAAGAGCCAATATGCTTCATCTGAGTAGTTAACTTCCAACCAGCAACAAGCAAGTTGTGTGGCATTCAGGTTGGTGTCAGGTGGAATAAATGCCCCTCTTCAATGGGTGAACTTATTGTATTCCTAAAATGCCCAAGGTATTTGGAATAGTCCAGATTCCAATTATCCTGTTCCATTTTTGCAGAAGTATTAATACTTAAGGATCATGTATATCTATTTTCCTCCTGCAATATTATCACAGTAAGTATGTAGGATACAGAAATAGAAAATTAATCCTCGTGGATGACCTAGAACAATATCGTGGCTGGGTGTGTGGCAACTACACATGGAAAGGGGTTTGAAGAGGTGTAACTGTTCTTTTGTGAAGCACTGTAAGAGTCCATGCGGATCTACACTGCTGCCCATCAGCATTCTCCCTTCAGCCCCAGCCTCCCCTCTGGGAGCGACGTGCATGCCGAGAGTCCTTACCCTTGAAACAAGAAGAGGTTGACATAATTGTAGCTCTTTGTGAGGAAGTTTCCAAGGACACGAGTTGGGTAGCCACAACGGATTTGGTAGGCAGACAGCCCGAAGTAAACACACTTCACAAAGTACCAAAGCTGAGCAACCAGGTTCTGGCTGAATTTCCTAAAATGTAAAAGATCAGAAAAGTGAAGCAATGGAATACTCTCCTGGTGCAAAAGGACACCAGCATAGTATTAAAAAAAGCCTAATTGCCCCTCTGGCACTCAAAGTCAATTCAGTCAACCGTAGGGAATTCTCTACACATAGTGCATAACTTCAAAGGCTAAAATGTAGGGTAAGAAAATCTAATAATTAAAAAAATTCCTGTGATTGATGCTCCCAACTAACAAGTACATCTACAACTATGAAGTGTATTACTTCACTGTTTAGGCCATGATTACAAGAAATTACTAGGTGAATTTACTTATAAACATTTCTTCCAATATCAATGCTGCTGCTACCATGGTCCAAATTAAAGCCTGACACAGAAAAAACAAAATGGATTTCTTACTTAAAAGGACAACATAATTTGGAAGATGTAAGAGAAAGAATTCTGCAATGTGAACTCCCAATTCTTTTTTGCTACACAACTATAAAGATGGGTAATGGATTAACAAAATTTTGACACCTGGATTTTGGTTCCAGTTCTGTTCACAAGATATGGGGTTTGTTCCTCAAGCCATCATTTCTCAAGACAGCAATGTCTTTATTTGAAAATTTTCCCTAACTCTGAAAATCGATGACTCCATGATCTAACCTTCCTTTTTAAAATGATGTCCTCAAAAATAGAGACGGTAGTCCCTTCTCCTGGTGAATAACTCGTGAAGAGACCCAATGTGTCGTGCAGTTCATGAATGCTAGCGTAAGTCAGAGCAAAAACTTAATGGAACTAAATTTCACAATAGAAAAAAATTTGGAACACCATTTTTAAAGAATGATGAGCTATAGGGCCATTTTTCAGTTTGGATAAATGCAGCATTCTGCAAGAGTCTTAAACATGGCCAGTACACATTTTAAAAAGGAAATAAAAAAATAAGACTTGTGACTCAGCAAGACCTAGTATAATCTCCCCTGTGTTTAAACTCAAGAGCAATACTGGAAGTTTTTTACACAAGCCGTGTTTTACTCTTTATGTTGTATTTTGGATTTGTCTTATTAACTTTTAATTTTGTTATTAGAAGAAAACGTGTTATTTTAAAATTCAAATAGCTATTCTTTAGTTGACAAGATCTAAGAATAAGCCAGGAACGTGTGGGCCTACACGTCTGGGGAGCCCAGGCATCTTTACGTAGATCTCAACAACTAAATCTCAAAAATATTGCTTATGAATGTCTCCCCTGTAGAGAAATCCAGCTTTGGTACCTCAGGACCTAATGAATTAATTCAACTATATTTGACCATGACCTAGAACTTGACAAGCTAGGAACAAATATATGAGATATTTTACAGACAGCCCATGTCAACTATCCATCCTCCTGCTCTTTCCAGGAACTGTCTGTATCAGTAGAACATTAAGAAGAACATTATTTTAGCTCTCCAGGAAAATGTCCTTTGATTTTACAGAGACTTAATATGAAAACTGCACGGGAAAAAATTATTCGGCATCTATCAAAATTATAGTCAAAGACACAAAACTGTGTTACCTTCTGTTCTTTATAAAAGGACCAATCCATGTTTTACTCATTAAGAAAAGTAGACATTTGCTCTCCTACAACCTTAAAATGTGTCACCTTGGAATAAGGAACAGCTAATCTGTAGTTCCTGAAGTGGTCATGTTAACCTAACGAGGGGCGGTGAGGGAGTCCTGTGCTGCAAGAGTTTCTCCTTGGCGTCTCTGCGTGTTTCAGTGCAGGTGGGAGTCACGCCTTACTCCTCCCTGGGTCTCCCACGGCACCTACTTACACGGTGCTTTGTAGCCTGTAGGCAACTACTGAATGTTTGTGGACCAAACGACGTGCACGAACACAGCAAGAACCATTTATCAGATTAATTATTCAAGATATTGGAGCTTCCTGATGCTCAGTATTCTGACCAGTAGCCATAATTTTCTTCTGTATAGCTTAAAAAGACTGTTTATTTCTTCTTTTCTTGTTTTGAAAAGGATTTAGACAATATGACCTAAATTAATATGAACAATAATGAATTAAATTTTCAGTAACAATATTTGAAGGAGGAAAAATGAACTTTGAATGTTAAGTAATGGCAGCAGGGTTTGAAATGTCAGTAAATTATGTTGCCACTGACATGCTGGCAATGAAGACAGAAGGCTTGCTGGTGCTAATATATCTCGTGTTAAATATCTCAAAATAAAGATAGGATAATGTATTGCACTAGGAGTGGCCATTAGGTGAGGCTCACTGGTGAAATCCAGCAAGGCAGACATGGTAGCTGTGGCCACAGCTTTAGTGACTGTCATAGTGACATGAGCCCTGGGGAACACTCTGTGGGCCTTCCCAAATGGGGCCGGGTCCGTGCCTCATTCACATTGGTCTACTGCCCTGGACACAGGAGGTGCTGTGCGTTTACTGAAAACGTGAAACTGAACTGAATATACGCTTTTATAAGTCACTACAGGAGAAGCTTTCATGCAATCAGTCATAACAAACATTTCAGCAGGATTTGCTTTGGCAGGTGTTTTCTTACGTGGTTAATCTCTTCAAAAGCCTGGCAAAACAGTATGGCAGACAGAAAAATGCACCCACCCAAAGACGTGCACGTGCTAATCTCCAGAACCTGTGAACGCGTCATCCTTACCGGGCAGAGAGGACCCTACAGATGTGGCTAAGGTTAAGGGACTTGAGATGGGGACATCGCCCGGGTTATCCAGGTGGGCCCAGGCTAATCAGATCCTTAAAGGAGACAATCTTTCTCACTGTGGTCAGCGGGAGACGTGACCATGGAAGAAGGGTTAGAGAGACACAACGCGAAAAGGACTCAACCCCTCTTGCTGGGTTTGAAGATGGAGGAAGGGGCCACCAGCCAAGGAACATGGGCACCTCTAGGAGCTGGAACAGGCAAGGGAGCGGATTCTCCCCAGAGCCTCCTGACAGGACCCGCCCTCTCAGCACCTTGATTTTAGTCCAGTGAGACCCGTGGCAGACTCCTGACCCACCGGATTGTAAAATGATAAATTTGCATTGTTTTAAGCCCTAGGTTTGTGGTAATTTGTCATAGAAGCAATAGGAAACTGACACAAGCAGGAAAAGCAAAGCTATCTGGTGATTTGACCTTACTAGAGTGACTCTCCGTGGCTTCGCTATCACCATATTTCTGGAAGCACTGGTCTCTGTGGGGCTCCCTTGTCAGGACATGGCAAAGATCCATGCTCTGGGGCTGGGAGTCCTCTTCTGCGATTGGAGTAATCACACCCTTTTCACACTGCACAATGAAATTGCAGGCTCTGTCACTTTAAAAAAACCTGCTTGGAAACAAGTGCGAGACACTTCCCATTGGTGAGGGGGTAGTATACAGTAGGTGTAGTATACAGTATGTGTAGTATACAGTAGGGCCAAGAGGCCTGGGATTGGGATCTGGCCTCACCAATAATTAGCTGAGTGACTTTGGAAAGATCACTCTTCTTTATGGGTTTCACCTATCTCAATCTGTACAATTAGACAGTAGGTTGAGAAAGCTTTTTAAGGTCTCTTTCTTCTCTGAAATTAAGAGTTTCTACGAAGGCTGGTGGAGAATGGCTATTTGATGCTTTTAAATAATCAACTTTCATCATCCAGCTACCAAGGGTGTTGAACTTGGTTTATTTCTCTGAGTTGAGACGTAGCTATAATTACATAACTATAAAGAAAATTATACTTACTCTATTTTAAAGACTAACAAATAACACTCTCATGAACAAATTTTAATATTTTAACAAACAGCTTGTCTTAATCTGAATTATTTTTATCGTCTGAGGTATGTTTACTCTCCCAATATACAGTGTAAAACAGCAGACTACTGGGCTCTTAGGGATCTTCTGAGTAACAATCCTTTATTTAGTTGGTTCTACTTTAGACTCAGGAAAAATTCTCCTAATTCGATTTTTCCTTTTAAAATATCTTGCATTGCCACCATTGATTATTTCAAAGCAATTCTTATACTAAAATCAGAAAGTTGGAGCCTCAACAGTCAGGTGAGAACAGACATTTAGCTCCAGCCATTGTTAGAAAAGATGTGGATTTCCTCGTTAGGAATTACATTTGAGTTGGTTTATGAGCCACATAAGTAAAATCTATTTTCCCTACTTTCTATTCACACTTCCAAAAATGGTGTTAGCCAGCCTGATCGACATGTTATTCATAAAGCTTGTCTATGAACGACTCGAGGTATGGTAAAAGGATCAGATTAATGTTAAACATGAAGAGTTTTTAATAACATGTTTATTACAATGACCATTCCCCTGACATCATATGGGTACTTCCACCCTCCCCTGTGCAGACCTTACCCTCACACATAACAGCGATCTCTGGTCTCTGCAGTCTCCCTTGTTTCTCTGCTATCAACTGTCCCTTTCATTGGCTCCTGCATTAACACAAACTTGGTCCCAAGTACCGTCTTGGGGGGAGGCACGGGGTGGGAAGAAATGCCATCTGGCCTGAGCTCTAAAGAGTGAGGAGGAAGAAGCACTATGGTTTGGAGAGGAGAGGAGGGGAGGGAACAGTCTGGCTTTGAGGTGCAGGAGGACACGGCCCATTCGGAACTGAAGAGGCTCAAGGTCACGGAGAGAAAGATGGCAGCCACCTCAAGGATCTTACCAGCGATTTCCCTTCTGAACTTCAGGCTGCAGGCTGCTCTTTTTAAATCCTCCCTCCTTTCACCCCCCAACCCATTTGAACCGGCAGCGATAGCTGTGTTAACGGCAGCAGAGTCCTGGAGTCACGGACTTCCCTCCCTGTGTGTCGAGACCAGACCAGGCCCGGAGCTTGCCAAATGCTGTTAAATGTAACCCTCAGAGCCACCTTCTGTGGCACACACTATTATCATTTGTCCCCCACCATCCCTCTATATTTTCTTCTACCAGTTAAACAGTCTCCATGTTTTCATCCACTTCTCATATGACATAGTTTCACGACATCTAATCCTCTTAATAATGCTCCTAAGGCCATGCTCCAATTCATCTCTGAATCTCCTAAGATGTGGAGACAGTCCAACATACACACCTAGGTCTGCTCTGATCATCAGGGCTGTCACCTCTCTTATTCTGAAAACCCTACTTCTAAAAATGCATATCAGAATGCAATGAAAATATTTTTGAGGACTCAGTTCACATTTTGGATTCACAGTGAATTTAATATGAATTGGAACCTCTCCCTTTTCCTACCTGCAGTGCTGCTCTGCCGCACCCCTGCCTGGACTGGCGATTTCGCTGTGCCAAAGCACCTGGGGTGATTACCTTATGAAACAGATTTGCATCAGAGTGGGCCCCTGCCTCCGGCGCTGAAGATCTTACCTCTCCGTCACGCCAGGCAAGATGAAGAACATCCAGAAGTGAATCCCAAACACAAGAATGACCTGGAAAATGACCTTTCCCAATACAGTCTTCCTGAGGTACAGTGCTCGGTCCACCACCATGGTTCCAAACTGGATGAGGACCATCACCAAAAACGGCCCAGGGACCTGGTCCTCGGACAGCGAAGAGGTGATGTCTGCAGCTGCTGAGTGTTTCTGGAAGGAGACAACAGGTTCAGGCCCGAGTGGCATTTCACAGCCCAGCATCACTCTTGGATGTGTGGTGGCCTTCACCCCCAACCTACCCCAAAGGCCCAGAAGCCAAAGACAATGATGACAAAGTCGACAGTGTCGGCCAGGAACATGAGCACATACACATCGGTCACGGCGCTGTAGTCGGGGTGGATGAGGTTGTAGAAGAACTGTCTGATGGGCACATATATTTGCAGAGTCCTGCAAAACAGACACCCCCACTCACTTGCTTCGGCGGGGGCAGGATGGGAGGAATGACAGATACTGCCAGCCAGTACCTTCCATTCCCATTCTTTGTCTGCTGCCTGTCTGCGTCCCTGACGCCTGGGGTAACCTGTGCATTTTTCTGGAGACTGGCTGTGTGACATTGGACAAACCAATTCCCTGCCATGGGCCTCAATTTCCCCTCTCTAGGATGAGAGTTTATTTCTAAGGCCCTTCCGACTTTGACATCGAATTCCTCTCTGTCCAGTTAGGCTTTACCATGATAATGCCTGGAATTACACAATGTGAGCCCTTGAAATTATTTATCTTGTTCAAACAAAAAAGTGTATTTATAAATGCAATGGATGTAAAAATGAATCATACTTACTGAAAAGTGATTTTTAAAAACAATATAATAATGGGTCATTTTATTCTGCCTTAGCAGATGATATCTGTGATATGAGGAGTCACTTCTATGCTCTTTGCCTCTGGTTTACGTGAAATAATTACACCAATTCCCCAGCCCTAAAGTAAAATACAGGACCCAAGTGTTTTCACACACTCACTTCTTTATAGTAAATGCTTTTGCTTTGATTAAATGTTCTTGAAGCTTTTCCATATAAAGCTCCCTTTTGCTTTTTTGCTTAATGCTCAAAACACTGCTTCCTTTTTGACTGCTGTTTCGGGTGCTTGTGCTGCCTAGAAATAAAAAGAAACCAACATGGGCTGTGAGTTATGGGTTTGTTGACACGAATATCGCAGAAGCCCCTGGAGCCCACAAAGCAGAGGGACGGCTTGAAAGTGTTTTAGCGGGTGAGCGTGCACAGATGCTGAAGATGGACACTGAGGATTCGGAACCTATCATCTTGTCTCTACGGCCATAGTAAAACTCATCTGTGGGTTTGTACACGCCATGCTGGCTCTTTCCTGGGTTACGTAATCTTTGTCCCAGGAAGAAAGACATTACAAGAACAGCTTTTATAGCGCTACACAGGGTCCTAGGTCGCAGGTTTTCCAGATTGGGTCCACGATCACTTTTGTCATGTCCTAAATTCTCTAACTGTGAAACAAATATGAGATGACCTGCTGGTGTCTGCCTGGAAAGTGTATTCTGAAGATGAATACGCAAGCATTGGAAAGGTTCAGACAGGAGCACTATAAATGCAAAAGACACTTACTCCACGGTGGAAACTGTAAGGCATGTCTGCTTTCTGATTGTACTCACTGTTTAGTAAGAAATTAGTCACTAGCTGAGGAATTGACTAGAGAGTTTGGCTAAAAGTTCCCATCAACTAAATCAAAATCGATTTTTGAAACAAATTGTGATTTACAGCACTCTGGACATGCCCAGCAGAATCTCCGGATATGATTCTAAATCTATCATGCGCCCAACACTTACTAGGAACAAGTCAGTGTACTGGCCAGTTTCACAATTGTCTGAAATCCTCGTCCTGGGGAGGAATCAGGCATTTTGAGCAATGATGTGACTGCGCGAGGTCACACGCACAGCTGAGCCAGGATTTGAAATTGGGTCTGTTTGATTTCAAAGCTCTTTTTTTCACATCACAATCTCTTTCTCTTTGTAGCACCCAACAAACTCCCCTGCTCAGGCTCACTGGCACCAGCAAAAGGAGACAGTGTGGGGGGTTATTCCAGCCCAGGGACCACATGATGGTACCTCTTTTGGACCTGTTTGAAGAAAAGCTGGATCTCTGGGATATCTGGGAGCTGCTGGCGGAGCGCTTCCTGCGGACGGCTGCCGGCTGCTCGGGGAAGGACACGTGCACGGACTCCGCCGATGCGGCCAGGTTGATGGATTTCAGAGAATCGGAGGAAGCTCTTCTGCGGTGACTGAGGGAGAGCTCGTCATCTGACTCTTCCTTGTCTAAGCCACTGTCGGTGACGTCATCTTCATCCCATAAACCGTGGCACTGAGAAAGTGGGAAGGGACAGCTCAGACTGCGTTTCAGGTGAGGGAGCGGTATTCCACCCTCCAATATCTCACCCAAGACACTGTCCCCCAAGGTTGGAGAACCAAATGTAAAACAGGATAGCTGATAACACTGTATTGTATAACTGAAATGTGCTAAGAGAGCAGAACTTAAATCTTCTCACCAAAGGAAAAAATAAGATACACGGGTGAGCTAATGGATGTGTTAATTAACTAGCTGGGGGGAATCCTTTCAAATGAAAATGTTTATCAAATCCCCGTGATGCACATCATAGATATCTTACAATTTGTCAATTACACCTCAATAAAGCTGAAATTGAAAAAAAATATATTAGAAACCAGGGCACGGGAAGGGATTCTAAAACAGCTTATTATCCATAATTTTATGATGTCCCAGGAGAGTGCAGACAGGTGGGTACAGATGACAAGAGTTTAACTCATTAACTGAGATGGAGACAGATGATGTTTCTTCCTTGAGCCAAAGCACCTTCCAGAACACATCTCTCTGTGCTTACAACCAGCATTTGAAGTATCAAGTTGAAGTCTCAATAAGTGAATTTAGCCCCACCACCCCGTGTTAGTCAAATACCTACTGGAGTAATGGTGCTATCCCTCCCCCAGGCTGTAAAGCAAGATGGGGGTCCTTGAATCATCCATGGCTGACTCAGAAGCAAAGCTGCAAATACTTTACTCAAAAAGAGTTGGCCCCCACATTAGACAGATTATGATGCACTCTGCAGAGCCTGGAGTTTGCTTCAGGGAAATGGGGTAAAAGGGGCCGATAAAGAGGGGAGGAGTGACAGTAGAAGAGGAGGCTGAGAACCAGGGACCTTGCTGGGGTGAGATGCTACCTGGACCACAAGTCACCTTTATGATGACCTTGCTGCTGTTGCACGAGGCTCCCCAAAGAGCTCGCTGCCTCCTGAGTGCTCAGACCGCGAGGCTATGCGTTTCCTCCCCAGGACCTCAGCCAGTCTGCCCTCTGACGCCTACTTCAGAGGATGAGAGCTCCAGGCCAATTTGCCAAAAGTTAGTTGGTCAAAAACCAACTCATAGAATAATCAATTCATCAAAAGACAAAGTCACCTAATTTACAGATTATCCTTCAATATTAATTTACAGATATATTATTTTTAAACATTCAATGAACATATTCTTATAACAAACATTTTAGATTTTCATAATGGGATTTTTCAATTTATATTGATTTCTTTCAAATCATTTTAAAAGTTTTCTCTTTTGCCAACATTTGAACATACTTAGATTCTTTTACTGCTTAGTAGCATGTTATTTGTTTGTGAATTCTTCCAATTATTTATAAAATTTATAGCAATTCATACTAAATAAGAAAGCTTTAACCACTTTTGAAATTTCCTCATAGTTTTAATTGTTTGGTTTTCAGAGCAGCATTGTTTAATAGGGTTATTTTTTCAAGAGCTGTAGAGTGGTTTTGTCTTCTTATGAAAAGATTTATCATCCCAAAAAGTATTTTTCATATCATCAGTCAAAATTTCAGCATAATGGTACCTCAAATATATTCACCATATATATGAAATTTTCAAAGAAGAAATAAGAGTAAGTATTTTAATACGAAACATGAAAATTTTGTTTATCGTATGCTTTCAATATAAAATTATAGCTGTTAAACCATTTAAATGTTAATGAAAAAATAGCAAAATGCCTAAAGGTTTATACAAATTTTTTAAACGACATGCAAGAGAAGTTTTGAAGTGGCCAAATTATACCATCATGCCCTTTTCTATTTTTATGGAGGTATAATTGATACCTCAGTAATACCTCATTACTATTATACTGTCATGTCTTAAGTGCTGAAATTTAAAAGTTTAATTTCTAGAACTAAAAACATAAGGTTAATACATTTATTAACATACTTATAATGAGAATTAGTAAACTGGATAAATTCAGTAATTTATCAGAAGAACTGGAAAATGTAGGCAAGTTCAATTTTGGCTAACTGGTTTCCTTGCATAACATACCTTTGCAAACTTACCACAGCCCAGTGACCCAGGCAAGGCTCCCCCTGAATGGGCATTTTGCAAGGTGATACAAGAGGCACAGTGAAGATCTTGACAAAGGTATACACAGATGAAACCCACTTTGAAATAGCCCCTGAGCAGGACTGAAGTTGTACACACAGTTACATAGACATGCATGCATGTGTGTGTGCATTAAACCAGGCCAAACTTGATGTAAAAAGAACTAATAAAGATACTACTTGATCACACGAATTGAAAATATTTTATAAAAGGAGACAAGGTTGAAATAAGAGAAGGAAAGGAAGGTGGTGACAATAGGCACATCAGTCTATACAATGTATGCTGTGCAGTGAGTTCTCACTTTTAGAGCTGAGTGGCATATTTACAAGCTTAGCTTATAACTCACAGTGCAGGAGAAGAAACCCCCCCCCCCCCCCCCCCCCCCCACTGCTCAGGAGGATGACGAGGGCTCCTGAGCCTGAGACGGGTCATCCTGCAGACAGGTGTTTCCAGAGCATGTAATGAACGGCTTTGTCAACAGTAAGCTTGCAGGAGCACAGCCCTGGCCTCCCCGGACCACTCAATGTATGGTCCCTCAGTAAAGCTAATGGTTTCATGACAAGAAATACCAATCAAAGCAATTCTACCAAACGAAGATGAGGAGAGGGTGGAATGGAGATGAAAGACACTATAATTCACCCCACACTGCAGCTCTCTGATGCTCTGGCTTAAACCAGGAGTAGAATTTGGCATGTCAGGCATTAATATACTGCACACCATCCAGGTAATTCCATAAATGTGGATTAATTATGATATGTTTAACTCGGGTAGAGATACGGGGAAATTTTCTCCCAGATTTATTACAAGTTTTATTATTGAGCACACAGTGTATGAGAAAATGTCCACAGAACTGTCTGTTAAAAAAAGAAACAGCACAAAAGTGGACGCCATACACTGGCTGCACAGCCATCACCAATCCTGGTGTGCAGGCTCTCCAGGGACCAGCCAGGGGCCGCAGGGGTCACCGTGTGCTGCCTAATGCTAACGTGCAGTACCTTCAGAATCGATCGATGGAAGAACAGAGCCAGGAGCTGAATGAGGTCGTAAAGGACATAACCTTCTTTCTTTTCCACTCCTATGATATTAGGCGGGTGGTAAGGTTTGTCTTTGTTCAATTCCACGTGCTTGTTCCAGGGAAAGAACCCAAACTGGAAGAAATACTTGACCACAATTGCCACCTTCACATGGAAGATAGAAATTAAAAAGAAAATTACTCCTTTTAAGAATAGTTATATATGAGAAACAATGATATAGAAAATTAAGAAAAAAATCATTTCACAGTTTTGATGATAGGAACATACACAATTATGTGGAGTAATAACGTTATCATTCGCACAGACCACTGACTTCAGCACGAGCGCCTCATCCTCCTCTCACAGGAGCCTTCCACTGGGGGGGATCAGGGCCAGCGGGCCACTCAGGACTCTGCTCAAATGATTTCCTCTATTCTTGAGGAGTCGGCTAACTTATATTGATTTAATTAGATATTTGTATAATTATTCAGCTATGAAAATATGGTATTTAGGACAACCTGGAACAGAAGGATGCTTCTATTTTCCACAGTGCTTTAATTTGTAATCTTTATAAGCATATCACACAGTTTTGATGTACAGAGTTTTCTCTTTCCTCCAGTCTCTTTCTTCTCACCACTTTATTGCTCACTGGAAGTTCTCCTCAAGAAGAAATAAAGGTAAATGAAACACACTGGCCAGCTGTGCCGGTAGCTGGTTCAGGGTTTAAGTGTTGTAGAGCGGTGGTACGCCGAGACAGAGGGAACGTGGGAGAATTGGTGAGTCTCACTGAAGCACACCTCTGACGGCGAGATCATCAGGAGTTAACTGCAATATACACAATTCATCAACAAGAACACTTTCAAAAGTCCTCTCTTGAACTGTGGGCTCCCTTTAGCTCTTCTCTCTCTTCTCTTTTTCTTGACCAAGCTTCTGCAAAGAACATCGCCGTGTTTCTTATCTTGGTGAAGGGCATCCCCACATGAGGGAGGCCAGAGCAGACACCTGGAGATGGTCCTCGCCTCTCCCCACTCTATCACACCCCAGCTGGTTTTAGTCAGTTACTAAAACTCTTCTCATCTACTCACTCCTCTTCAACCTCACTGCCTTCAAGTTCAGACCTTATCATTTCTCACCCAGATGGTTAAAATAGCGTCCTGGCTGGTCTCCGTGCCTCCACTTTCATTCTGTATAAAACTTGGTAAAGCACAAACCTGATGGAGTCACGCCCCTGTTCCAATCTTTCAACACCAGGGGATAACGTGCTGACAGAAGCCCTGTGGACAGTCCCGAGCTCCTCCTGCTACGCTCGCCACACACAGCCTGCCTTCCAGCCATCATGAGCCGCCTGTCATTCTTGGCACATGCCAGGTTGTCTTGCGCCTTTGTTTCTTTGCAATGACTGGAGTCACTGCTCTTTGTCCTTTGGTGAACTTACACTCATCCTTCAAGACTCAGTTCTAAGTGCTTCCACTGAGAAGTCACTGTGATAACCTCTCCACCCCACCCAGGCTGCGTGGGGCACAGCATCCGTCGTAACTCTCGTACTGTCTCTAATGCAGTTTTATATTGTACCGACGACAATTCTTTGTTTACATCGTATCTGTTTGCCACATTAGTCTGTGAGCCATTGTGAAATAGAAACATCTTTTTTTAACTTATCTTTGGATTCTCTTGCCTAGCTTAGTTCTCGGGTTTTGGCACATCATCCAAGTTGTAGAGTGAATTAATGTCAACTTAATTTCCCACTCCTTCCCTCCTCAGTGTGACAGAGAAAATGGAGAGCCCCAATTTAACTTAACCAGGAAGGTTTTACTTTTAAGATGAAAGCTGTACATAAGCAGCTCTTGTTTCCTTTTTGCTCCTCCTTCCCTCCTAGGAAGACACTCCCTCATACAGAGGTGGTAGAGAATGTACCAAAATAGGAGTCATGTGTCCTGGGTCACGAAGTGATGTAATAGAAGTAATATTGAAGATCAAGTAATTTGGCAAGATTGTGATGGACAGGCTAATTAAAGTAATAGATATACTTTTGGCTTACGTCTTTTTTTTCTTTTAGTGAGGAATATTGGCCCTGAGCTAACATCTGTTGCTAATCTTCCTCTTTTTGCTAGAGGAAGATTGTTGCTGAGCTAACATCTGTGTCAGTCTTCCTCTATTTTATGTGGGACGCTGCCACAATGTGGCTTGATGAGTGGGGCTAGGTCTGTCCCTGGGATCTGAACCTGCAAACCCTGGACCACCAAAACGGAGTGTGTGAACTTAACCACTATGCCACCGGGCTGGTCCCTACATCTTTTATTTTTATTATGCAAATACGACACAATATTAGTACTTTAAACTGAGTACTTTTAAGATGATTTAACATATAACTTTATTTTAATTTCACTGTTGAATTCTTTATAAAGATTTATTTTTTACAAAATTTCTACACTCTGGCTGCACATCCACCACGAATACTATCCTTTAAGAAGCAATTACAGTACCACTGGAAGGGACCATTTTCCCTTATGAGCCCGGTAAAAAGATTCACCATCTTCACAAACCTGAGAACACAAAGCACCATGATAAGCCAGGACGCCAAGTCTCAGAGCTCTCTGTTAGTCCCAGTTGATGGCTATGGTGGGAATTCGTGATCTTCCATGCATTTAACAGGGCAGGGGAGAAAAGCAGGTCCACATCGTTGGGTGGAGTGCCTCTTGTCCCCTCACACATGATGAAAATGGGCTGGCAACTTCCCCTTTCTGTCATTCAGGTTGTTAAGTGGGTGCTTACATGACTGGGTTTTGAGGTGTGGAAACTGGCTCTTAGGTTTAAAAATGGAAAATACACGTATTGCATCAAACTGTATTCTAAGTGCTTCCTGTATTGTTTAAGTCAGCATCCATTCACTGAACACCCACTGGCACCAGGCATGAGCTTGTTTCTGTGTAACACTTGTTATCTTAGTGGTTAATGTTATAGGGCTTCAAAAGCCTACCTTTATCACTCGCCCGTTGGGTAACTTTGGGCCAATTAATTAATCTCACTAAAGCCATTTCCTCATCTGTTAAACAGAATATTAGCACCTATCTTGTGTGAGGTATGAAACGTGAAAAGACATATACATTTACCAGCACGAGATAACCATCAGTTATACTCATTTGTCTGAGAGTAGCCATCCAGCTGACTGCTCTGTGTGAAAGTGGGAGATGGGCAGGCCCACCTAGACAGACTTCCCAAGGCGATTTGCAGGAAGGTTCAGGGTGAAGCCTACCTCTGTGTAGACAATGGCCATCATCCAGAACCGCTTGCTGGGCCTGGGGACAGACAGCATGGCCCAGAGGAAGATCAGGATGGGAAGCACGAGGGTGATCATGGAGGCAGAGACCATGTGGTTGAGGATGATGACGAAATAGCACACCATTTCCGAGCGGGCCACCAGGGTGTTGTACATGGCGTAGAAGAGCAGCAAGAACCGCGGCTGGCCAACGTAGAATTTCTCCGACTCCTCCAGCTCATCGTCATGGAACATCCTGTTAGAATAAACAACATGATATTAACTTTATCTTTAATTTCTCCAAAAGACTGATATCCATTTTGCATTATCCTTCCTGTCCTGCCCCCTCTTCCAAGGTCTCCAGATTTCCTGTGGCGACAACCTCACATCACACGCGTATAGAAAGAAACGAGAGCACACCCTTTTAGTGACAGGTTTTGCTAGTTCTAGCATGCAGTGATGGAAGCAGTGAGATCGGTTTTGCCCCTGCAGTCGAGGCGTCCCGGGAATCGTGTCTGAGCGCCTTAGCGTGCAGGAGGCTTTCTCGGGGGAGGTCCCTGCGCAGCAGCACCGCGTGCCACTGAGGCGCTGCCTCCAGGGCTCCCTCCCGCGCCAGCGCGCCCCGCTCGCTCACTTGTTCAGCAGCAGCTCGCTGGCCGTCAGCTCGTGAGTCAGCGGGGGTAAGATGCTGGACTCCAGCCTGTCGGAGCGGCTGTCGTCGGGGCTGACCGCCATGTGGTTCCGGCCTGCGGAGCCGTCCGGCGAGTCCAAGGACAGGCGCTCCAGGCTGACGGCCTTGCTGTACGACGGCGGGGCCTCCTCGACGCCATCCTCGCCATCCTCTGGGGCCTCCAAACCCGCCTCGTCAGGGTCGCCGACCCCCGCCTCCTCAGCCTCCCCGGCCTCCTCGTCCCCCTCGGCCTCCTCGTCCTGCTCAGTCTCCACCTCCTCGATGGTTTCCGTGGTCCCCTGGCGCGAGGACAGAATGGTGCACTGGGTGGGCTCGCTGTCAGAAAAAAGAGGCGGGCACAGACCCTCGTCTTAGCATCAGCTCCTCGAATCCTCCCAGATTCCCAAGACACCTTCTCAGCACTCCCAAATAAAAACATCAAGGCACGTGAGAAAACGAAATACCCCATTTCCCCCACTGCATTCCATCTGCTTTGATCCTTCAGGATATTCACGTGTGGTCTGCAGAAACCGCAAACGCAAAAGCTGACAGGGCACATACACGGTTGAAAACCAGAGCAAGTCACATGGCTCACAAGTTGCTAAACCCACCTATGCAGAGAGGATTTGAAAATCGTATCAAGATTCACAGCCATAGGTTGTAGGGTTTATTTCCAAATCAAGACACAGCATAGCATACCTACCGTTTTCTATACATTGTAAAGAAGGGCGCATATGGGTCTGCAGGTGTTGGCCAAGATGTATTCTACTTTCAACTCTACACAGTGGACCCGCCCAGACCCGTAAAAGGATGACAGGAATGACAGGATATTGGCTAAGCTAAACAGCTGTGTGCTGTATGAAGAAATGGCATCCTTCTTCACTATCTGGCCCTCCTCCCTGTTCTTCCATCCTCTGCCTTTTCCTTACTGCTGCTATGACATGTGACTGAATTTTCACCATCTCTCCCCCAAACAACTCCCACTGAGTCCTTTGCTCTACATGTGGGAACACCTGCCATTTTTTCCTCCCCATGTGCCTCTTCTGGGGCTGCTTGCTCCACCCTCAGGGTGCACGCCTGCGCTCTCTCCTCCCAACGCCTTCAGTTACTTTCTCCTCACTGAACCCCTCCTAGCGTTCATTTTCCATCAGCTTCTCTACTTATCTTCACTGTGTTGGGTGTCCTGTTCTTTTCTCCTGCATCTCTCCTCTCCTTCTTTTAGTCCTCATCTTCTAACATCTCCTGCCAGGTCTGTGCAGGAAAAGTTAGAAATGAAAACACAGCAGCCACAGCAGTGAAATTCACGGCATTCCTCTTATGACTGCCCACCCCAGAGACATCCAGCCTGAAGGGGAGAGGGAATCTGGTGGATGTAGGGCCATAATTGGTTAGATTCTGAAATTTGTACTTTTATCTGAATGACATAGACTGAGCAGCTAGGGTCCTTGAACAGTGAGATTCTCAAATGCAGATTGTACCTGTTTTTCTTGTCAGGGACACTGGTGTAAACATATCAGTGAAGGCATGAATGAATAAAAGGGCCTTGGCTGAACCCTGTGACTAAAGAACTAGATTTGCATGAGCCCTTGGCCCCTGCTCTGCGATGTAATACTCCCAGGGCTTTAGCCCTAACTGAGCACATCACATGGAAGGTTCCTGGAATGCCAAGCCAATCTGGCTCTTTGCCAAGACTTACCTCAATCAGACACAGCCTCCTAAGAAGGCCACGAAATTGACGGGTCACCCCAGGGAATTTTCAGACCACTGGAGCCAACCCCATACCAAGTCTTATGTCCAGTTGGACTATAGCCAATGACAGGCATGCTCTCTATGGCTTTGGATTTGGTCTGGCCCTGAAGGCATTCAACAAATCCTGGTACTTTCAGGAATCAACAAAGTGGAATGGCACAGCATGTGCCTGCCAGAGGACATCTTCGATGGCCAAGGCACTCCCATCAATGCCAGGCTGCAGTGTCCTGCAGCACTGTATTAACATATATATCCGCCAGCAAAAAGAAGTTGACACCTTGCTAATTTGCCAAAATTGAAATCAGCTTTGGATCGGGTTATTTTGGCGTCAGGATAAGCACAATGTAGTCGATGCTCTGTGCCTCTGCTGACCATTCAAAGGCAATTCAAAAAAGAGCTTTTGGATATTATGCAAATAATTTCATTTCTCAATGATTACTGTTTTATGGTAGGATTCAATGAGAAAACTTAAGCCAAAGTAATCTTTTCCAAACAAAACAAGTTATGGTCTCCAAAGGTGACGCATTTACTGCATGATAATATTCTTTAGAAAAACCAATGGTAAAACATATTCTGATTTTTATGTCAGTTATGCACTTAAAATGTGGACAGATTTATTCTGTATCAACTAAAAATGACTACATAGGGCAGATTTTCGGATTTTTCCTACTGCATGTCTCTTCTGATGAACTCCCGAGAAAAAGGTTTCCACCTTTCCTGACACATTTCCCCCTCTGAGGACTGCCCGCAGGAGCTCCCCATCAAGGAGGAATCGTGCTCATCTCTCTGAAAGCAGAACGTGTGAAATACTTACAAAATGGAGGACAATGTTTGTAGCAAGGAGTTTTAAGAAACTCTTAACAGACAAAGACTAGAGAGCAGTTAGTTTAATGGAATGCCATCTTGGGACTGACCAGTTATGTCCCAGAAGGAGCGGTGGTTATGCTTTCATTAGTCATGCAAATTCTTAAAACAAAAACCAAAAACATCACAAGAACTTATATTTGCAATGACATGAAGGGGGAAAAGGTGATAAAATTACAGAACAAAGCATGCACAAGTTAAGCACCTGGACGCTAAACTGCCACTGTCAGCTGATGAGGAGGACACATCCATGCTGAACATTTTACGGAGCCTAGGTCGAGCACGCTCACTTGTTTTAGGAACAGTGTCTGGTCCATCTAAATCATCAAGGGTAGACTGCCTTGAGAACAGCATGGTTGCTTCGGTGTAGCAGCTAGCAGCGCAAACAGTTACAGAGACACAGTGTTAAATGCCAGTGGTACATCAGTTTACACATGGATCGACTGACCAACACACTGCCATGCAGCAGACCACACACGACACCAACACCACTGACGATGACCACCACAGCGGGGCTCAAGGACAGGAAAGGACCTGTTTGGCAGGACAATGAAACACAACAGTACTGGATTTTTAAAAATATATTGGCTAGTGGTAAATTATGAAGTGTCACTCTATGGGTGGGACAGGGACATAGAATAATTATAAGTCCCAACATTTCTCCCACAGAGCAGAATGCATATCTTTATAACTTTGCAACTGAGGTGTTTTTTTAATTAGAGATGATATATCTTATATGGACTTTCCAATCCTGAGTTCACTGAGAGCATTTTGTAACCAAATTGTTAAGCGGAAATCTCTGCCCATGTAAAACTCATATAAAAGATTTCAATTTTGCGGTTTTTTTTTAAACACAATCTCCAAAATGAGAGAGGGAAGCTCAGGAATGACCACAGCAAACTGAATTTTCCACCCCATTTTCTGAGTGATATTCAGTTAAGCCAAACTAGATGCCTTGCATGTAGAAGAGATGCCGGTTTGATATGCAACTGGATATAAACCAACATCAAAAAAAAGAAATAAAATGGCACAAAGAAAACAACAAAGGATGTCTAGCAATGGCAGGGACGTTTTGTCTGTTAACTCTTCATTTTGCCTAACGCATTTTTTCTTCTGGATCATGCTTTAGGTCTTGGCAGATGTCATTTGGGCGAGAACCCATTGGCTAAGATCCCCAGCTCCTGTTACCCAATGGAGCAACAGCTGGGGAGGGAAAGATGGCCAAATCAGGACTGAGATGCTACTGCGTGAGGCTACTAACGAGAAGAAGCAAAGAGAATTATGGCATGGGCGTGATTTCAGTTCAGACATCTAGTCTAACCCCAAAGAGCCTCTGAGGGCAGCTACTGGAATACTAATCTTCCAACCTGAGTGCTAGTGACCTGGCTGACCCAGGGGAACAGGCTCTTGGGATACAGAACAGATTCCTGGTGACACTGTTGGCTGAACATCATCATCAAGCGACCACACTAGGAGGCCTACTGCATGCTAACCTGCACGGCCAGATGCCCTCAGGCAGTAGCTGTGAGGCCCGGATGGAATGGGAACCATTCAGGAGGTAACATCCTCTTGGGGTGGGGAGTAGGGACTCTGAGTCACTCACTCATAGAACCAGTTAAAGGGCTCTTCAGCTTCCAAGGGATTTAGCTCAAAGCCCCCCCCCCCCCCCCCCCGCCCCGCACCGTGTGCTAGGAGGGCCATACTGCTGTGCATGTCAAGGGCAGGGCAATGAGGAAAGTGAGCATGTAAGCAATCAGATGGTTTCTAATAAGGGCATGGAGACTGACTTTGTAAGAAGGCCCTAACTCCTTTGGATAGGACCCAAGGAAGAGTCCCAATTTTATCATCTTTGAGATAAGGGAACTGGATCTTTGAGTTTCTGTATTAATTTCCTATTTTTCGAGGTGCGACCCCGTGGCCTTTTAGGAGTGTGCAGGCAGAAAGATACTATGCGCCCTCTCCTGCCTCACTGCTCAGGTTTTCTCAAGGGAACCCTGGTTCTAATCCTGATGTTCTATTTATCTTGCTAATTCTTGGGGAGAGTTCTCCTGTCGCATCAGTCCACCTTTAGACCCCAGACAGTCCCACACAATTGGGTTATTTACAGTGTGACCCATTTGTCAGCCAAGCCAGGACAGTTTTAAAAGTGAAAGGGACAAGGAGGAACTTTACAAGAACAGGCCCAGGTGCCAAGCCTAAAGGGATGGACAGTGGGTGTCACCTCACTAACCAGGTCTGCACTTGGAGCTACCACAGGGGCAAAGAGCAACCTGCAGGTGACATTTCTCAAATGATAATCACTCCCTTCTCATGTAGGAATGCTCCTTAGAATGTCACCAATGTTTCTTGCAGCAAACTAATTTATTTTCTGGGAAGATAGATGATATCTGATTTCATAAAACAACCATTAAAAAACAAAGTGCTATTTTGCATCTGGATTTGAAGGAAATTGTGACTATTCCAAAAGGTTAAAGTGAAGACAAATTCACTTGGTAGGCTCCCACGCCAACCTTGTCTACTGTATGCCCAAAGGTAAAAATGGGTGACATGGATGCCAGAGCAGGAGCTGTGGCAGGTGGGATGGCTCCACCCAGGGTGGGTCCTTGGCGACGGGAGTGGGGCTACACTGAGCATGAGAGTCCCCACTGGAAGAGGACACTAGACCCTGCCCAATGACACAGGTGTCTGAGAGAGAGCTTCCACACTCGGAATCCCTTCTAGGAAGATAACTGTCTTTGCAGCCATCAGCCTGGCTTCCTTAGACTGCAGTGTAGACAAATAATTGCAGATTTGAAAGTTTCCTAAAGCAAAGAAAACAGGAATGCAGCTCAGCCATTAAGAAAACGGCAAATGTGAGCTCATTTACTAACAACATGATGGACCTTATTGTGCCCCCACTTTCTTTAGGTTGAAAATAAAAAGTAAAAATATATTAAAAACTAATTTTAAAGGTACTAGTTTTCTACTAGCAAATTTACTGATTGACCGTTTTTAAATTTCGACAGTCTTTGTTAAAAAGCAGTCAGTGGGTTTAACGCCTCTCCCTCACAATTCGTGACCATGGGAACGGTTTTATATTTGCCGTCTTGGGTCAGATTTAAAGGAGTTACTTGATTTTATTTTAACTAGTCTTTCTTCTTATTTTTTTTCCTCCTAAACTGTGATTTATAATATTTAGTTAGTTTCTTAATTGGACATATTTTCAATTGTTATGCAGTTAAAAGTTACTAATATAGGAATCATGTAAGTTTATTTTGTGGAAAATTTATTTTCAATTCACTTTCTCCTATTCTCTTGGATTCGTCTGATTCAGAGTTTGGATCCGCAGCTGCTATTCTCAAGCCAGGCCCATGGATAATATCCAGGAGGCCTGTGAAACCCTTGAAATGTTATGGGAAAAATCTGTATTTATGTGAACTTTTCCCCTTTGGGAGATAGTATATAGCTTTATGAAATCTCAAAAGTTCATGAAAAAAATTTACCAACCACTGTTAGTGTTATTGCTAATTAATGAAGAAAGTTATTCCATCCATTCTCCTTTTTACTTGCCAAGCTGAGGGACCCAGCTAATAAAAAAAATCTCTGTATTATGAAACAAGGCAAAAAGAGAGGTGAAAAAATTCATTTGAAAAAATATAAATGACATTATAGGGCAGCATATTTTTTTGGAGAACAGATGCATACATGTGATAATGAAATTATACATTACGCATGTATATAATTGCATTCTTCAGTATGTGAGAGGAAATAATTCCAATTGAATACAAACATGACTTTCAGTCAACCAGAACTGTCCGGAAGCTTTTATTTTGGAGTTCAGAAAGAGGAAAACACAGTTTGCCTTACACCCTGTTCACATTGAATAAACGCAGAGCAGCGCTGTCCAAAGCTGAGTGCCGTGGGACACTGGTCCACGCCACGCCAAAACCAACACATCAATAAAAGATATTTATAAAGACATTACTTACAAAAAGATAGTTATTTATTAAAATAAATAAATATATCTTGGAAAATGTACATCTAGAGTATCTCAGTATTTTTCTCATCCTACCATTCTTCTCTGTTTTGAAAAATGGTTGTTTGGTCATGAATAGGTTATAAAGTGGATGGATTGGAAACTTTTAGATTCCCCGGTTCACGTTCATTCACCCTGTAACCAGGAAGCAGCATTAGTCAGCATCCTGAATACTCACTACATTCAGACAAATCTTGCCTCGCCTGCCCATCCCCGACCCCCCTGTGACTTCTGCACATACGCCCGTGTGGTCTCTGTGTCTTGGGAAGGGAATAGCTACCATGAAATAACCTGGAATATGTAAGAGCCTGGGTAGAATGTGGTGCACATGGATTTTCAATTTTAGCATGAATATGAATTAAAGAGAAATTAATTCAGTTTAAATACATCGATCTATAGATATAGAGGGAATTGTTGCAATAAGAACAAATTTAAGAAGATTGGGAGCTTCCAATAAGTGTCCAAATAGGACACTTGCTATGGTTTGCAAAAAATGAAAATGAAATGTACACAATAACGACGTTTTGTCTCAGTGGAGTCTGTCAAAGGAGACTGAAGCTCCCCTTTCAAAACTGTGGACTGTGAGACTTTTCAGGAAGGCACACAAGGAGGTGTCATTGGTACCTGCCAATCAAAGGACGTAATATTAAATTGTCACTTTGTAACTTTGATATTACTGATGGTTTCAGAAATTAATATTTGAGAAATGTGCATATGTTGGGCAGAAGGAGAATGAGAAAGAAAGAGTTATTACCATGCCCATTGTTCTAGTAATTATTTTATTCTGGGGATTAAAAGCTTCTTGAACAGGATGTCAATTAGCAAACAAATGCTTTGACCTTGAAATGCTTAAGACTTTTGTCCTAAGTGTTTCTTCTGCTCATAAAAATATATAATAGCTATAATATATCTAATTCTTTAGAACTTATAAATAAGCAAAAACTATTCCCAAATTTAAGGGAAAATATAATGTCTTTTATTATCCCTCAAAAGACTTTAAAAGAATCAATATCTATTTTGGGGGGCTGGAGGGGATATATCCATGCAGAATTTTATCTGTACAAAAATCATATTTAAATCTATGTATGCATGAATACATATACTTTTTAAAAATAAAAATGAGGTTTTAGCATCCATTCTATTTTAAAACTTGAATTTTTCTAAAATATATATATGTATACAATGAATATCTTTCCTACCAATAAATATAGATCTGCATCAATAAATAATTATTGAGTAGCAAAAGAAAGGCACAATTGGAGAAGCTCAAATACAGCAATTCAGCCAATAGCTAAAAATAGCACTTCAAGGTAAAACATTTTTTTACCCACATCTCCCCGTTCAGACTGCAATTTGAACTTCTAGTTATCTATTTTGGGTTTGGTATTGATAAAGTAGTCTCAGTTCCCTCCCTATTTCATCTTGGGACACATTCAGTATTTGTGAAGGGTGACTGTCCCCTAGGCCTTTGGTGCTTTGCTCTGCGTATGAAGTGTGACAGAGTAATCCAGAGCTTCCACACCAGCAGTCAAGATGCAGCCCATCTCTGCTGTCTTTCTCCAGTGGGAATCCTAGCCCAGAGGTTCTTCCCAGGCTCAAACCACTTAGAGATGACTCATCTTTATGTGTCTATCCCGGAATTGAGCCCAGGGCCTGGCATGGAATAGATGCTTTTTAACATGTTTAATGAAAACAGAAACGCATGACTGCCCTCAGTGATAAAATTCTTTATCTATAAAGATGGAAACAAGGTGTCATTCATCCAGCCTAGCTAATCTCCGTAAGATGGGACTTCTGCTTTACTCAGAAGCTAGCTCTGTGCAATCGACAGTAGCTTTCTACAACACTGTGAGCAAAGAATTCGGAAGGTTTTCTGGGATAGGCGGTAAGAAAAACAGGTCAATTCTCAAAGCTGGCCTGGAGTGCAGGCAGAGGCAATGAGAGGCAGCATACCGCGCTGGTTGAGAGCTTGGACTCTGAGCTGAACTATGTGGTTTTGAGTCTTGGGTCCGCTTTTATATACTTCTTTGCTGTGAGACTTTGGGAGAGTTACTTAACCTCTCTGTAACTGAACTTAGTCTTCTGTAAAACGGGGGTGATAATAGTATGTCTCTCAGGGGGTCTTATAAAGATAAAGTGAGATAACCCTTGTACGGTGCTTAGTGCTGGCCCATGATGAATGATCAATGCACGGTGCCTGTTGTAAAACAATGCAACTGGTCACACAACTCAGGGAAGATGGAAGCTGACAAAATCACTTCTCCAATGTTTATCATGAACCGTAAAGTAACAATTCTGAAAGGAAAAGATCAAGGATAGCAACAGATGGTAGATGATTCTGGTAGAGAAGATACTTGTGAAGGAGCATTTTTAAAAGGCATTACAGATGCCGCTCTGATACAAATAGTAATTTTGTGAAAGGGAAGGCTCATTCTTACTTGCCTCCAGCTTGGAAATCTCTATCCTGTGCCTGTGAATCATGTGGGCATTTCTAAGAGTTTACTATTAATTCCTGATTTAGGATCGAGGAGAGGACATATTCCTATTGCTTTGTTGTACACATGGAGACAGCCTGAGGAGGGTGGGCATCCATGGAAGTTTTTGACTAACTTGCACCTCGTCCATTCATTGCTCATGTTGATGAAGTCCACCGCTTTTACTTTTGTCAAAAGCAAACCCATGGTTTAGAACGTGAAATACCTGGAGATACTGTCATGAGAATCTAAGCTATCCATCCTGTGGGCTGTCTGTGCACCTGAAGCAGCACCAGGACGGTCGTCGATGGTGTCCAGTCCAGACTCTCGGGAAAGGTTCATGATGTGGTTCTGATAGTACATGTGGATGCTCTCCCGAGTGGGAACGTTGCCCTGCGGAGAGGGAGACAGTGCCACAGTGCTTACTTGCCCGTGCAGCCACCTGGCGTTTCTCAAGGCCGAGAACTCTCAGCCGTCATGCACACCTTGAATAAGGATTAAAACAAAGCTAGTGAAGTCGGGGATTGCTGTCACCTCATTGAATTAATGGTACCCAATATTACTGGGTCATGCTAAACAAGAAATCCCCTCTTATATGTAGATGATTTTGCTAAGTCATAGCAACTTTTCCAGAAATGAACCATTAAAGTACAATCTATAAACTACATATAACTATATTTTTTTGTTCTCCATATATCTTAATTTTTCTTATGAGAAGATTCAAATCAAACTTCCAGACCAAACAACACCATCCTTTATGAGACATGACAGTGTGTGCACCTGTAAACTCTGGGGAAGGGAGGGGATAGAATGAATAAACTGGACATTATCCCTAAACTCTGTGTGTGCGTGTAGTTTCTGATTATTTTAATTCTAAGCATGGAACAGATTTAACTATACAGAAGAGCAATGGGGTTATGCAAAGACTCTGGAAAGAAAAGGGTTTGTTTTATCCAACCTGGAGTTCTGGATACTGACTTTTAAAACCTTTATAATGTGGAAAGAAGCAAAAAAAAATTATACCAAGATCGTTACCTTTTTAATTTCTCTGGTCAGCATGCATCTTTCAATTCTCAGAACTGTGGATATATCAATATGCTCCCTTGAAATGGAATTAAGCCAAGTTGTGAAACTATCCACCGTTGCCAGAAACAGGACCCAGGTAAATTTCAAAATATTAAATATCCTCTTGATGATATTATCTAGGAGGAAGAAAAGCAACAAGATTTCAAAGGAACAAAGTACCATCAATCATTTTGCTGCTGAGTGACACAGTGATGTTTTACCAAAGGCAGACCTGGCTGTGACCTGCTACAGGTAGGGCACATGACACTCAGCAAGATAGGCCATGGAGGACAGCTGCAGGACGGGAGGCTGTCGGCGGGTATTCCCACACACGCACTGGCAGCATCAAAACCAAACTAGGGTAGCATTTTTACCCTTTGGTCAAAACATCAGTCAGAACAGGTCCACATACACACAACAGGTTTGATTAAAAGCAGAGATTGTATTCATGGATGTTTCTGTTATTGACACAGGGATAGAAACAGTCTGCATCTATCCAGGTAACCGGGTCCTTTAGTGCTTTTTCTGTAAGTTTCTTTAATAATTGTTGTTGGAAACAGTTCTGCTGATTCAGGAGGCCTTCACTGTTTCCCACTGCAGCTGTGTTTCAGTTAAATCACCTTAAAGCTATTTTGTAAAGTACACGGATGAAGAGCGTATCTAAACCACTGTGTTATCTTCATCATTCTTATTTAATTGTACTGAGCTGTGCTAAGGACAAAATTCTACACATGGGATCAGTCCTCTCCAGCAGAAGCCATGAGATTCCTGATGTCCTGGGGTTCTCTTCCTTATCTGTGGCTATGACTTGGGGAGCCCAGGAAAGCTGCTCAGCCCAGACTGCCACCACGTCCACAACATCGTCTCCACACAGCACGCTCCTCTCTGGTGCCCACAGAAAATTCACCACAAGCTCCTCGATCACTGATGAGATCTGAGGAGGCTCCATAGCTATGGCCTAATTTATTTTAAGTCAGAATCAAAATAAAAGAGGGAAGATCCCATATTAATTGTCTGACCTAGTCATTCATTTGTGTAACCATTGGTTTCTCAACTGCTACACAAGGAATCCTTCAAGATGTGCCACCAAATTTCAATCAATGTGTAATTTTCTTATTTGGCACTTAAAAATTTCAGTTTTATTAACTATTTCAAAGATTGACTGCAATACAGTGAATACTTATTGAACATGACAATGAATTAAGAATTGCCTTACTGTTTATTAAAAAAGAGAAACAAATCACCACCAACACCACCAAGAAAGACAGCTCGTATCCTTCACTCTTCCCCTCACCAAAAAAGCAAAAGAAAACCAGATTCAAGTGTTATAGTAAAATCTTAATGAATTTCTGATTAATGATTATCGTTTGGAATCATTTAAAATCATTAATATACCATGGAGAAAAGGGCAAAATTCACTGGCATAAGCATTTACGATTGTGAGCAGGGCCCGACAGTAAATATTTTCAGCTATGCAGGCCACACTGTCTTTGTTACAACTACTCATGTTTGCTGTTGTGGTTGAAAACAGCCCGAGACAATGAATGAATTGTCTATGAATGGGCATGGCTGGGTTTCCAATAAAACTTTATTTATGGACACTGAAATTCGAATCTCATAATTTTCATATATCGTGAAATACTCTTCTTCTTTTGCCTTTTTTTCAGCCATTAAGAAATATAAAAGCCATCCTTAGATAACAAGCCTTATAAATAACAGGTGGCAGACGGGATTAGGCCCAGCATGGTACAGCTTCCTGACCTCTGATCTGGTGTAATCAGATAGACCATTGACTGATTCTCCCCTGCTCTTTGCTAACCCTCCTTCTTTCTCTACCTTAGACACCACAGTGTGAATCAGAGTTTGACTTCGTAATGGGGAAAAAAAAATTATTTGTGAATTGAGGGGCCTACAAGGAAGGCAGAATGTCTCTCAAGTTAAAGGTTTGCTCTTTTCAAAAGGAAAATCATTAAAGGGAAGTTTAGCTATGAATGGGATGGCCTCCAAACAGAGTCCAGATGGGTAAGGTACAGACAAAGAAGAGTTGAACAGTTCACCTACTGAAGGAACAGGAATCTTGGAGTTGCCAGCTGGTACCTGGAGAAGAAAGATGAGAATCTGCAAAAGGAGATGAGGGAACCATCTAGTGAGAAGGGTCCCTGAGCCTCCCGGCGGTGACCCCAGGCCCCCGGGGAAGCAGCTGGTGAGAGATCTGCTCAGGTGGGAGAGTGATGGCTGACTTTCCCTGTGAAGTTGTTTCCTGGCTGTGCTGTCACTACCCCATTGTCCCCCAAACCTCTGTAAAACTGTGTCACACCTAACAGTCACACATGAGGTGTACTTCAGGAAGTAGGGAGACGAAAGAGTATCCTTTGTTGAGCAAAGAAGCCCGGGAAGGCAACAGCTGCTACACGAAGCTGGATGGAGTGAGGAGCTGCAGGTCCCACAGAAGAGCAACTCTGAGCAAGGGAGGACCACCTGAACTTCTCTTTTGACCCCACACCGCTGTTCTCGCTTCAATCTTGTGTAAGGTATGCATTTCCCACAGGAGTCTGGATAGACCCTCTAGCTGTTTTGTGCAGACATAAAAGGAAAGTCTGGCCCCTGGAGGCTGGAGGACTTGGAGTTACACCTATTAACAAATTTTAGCGGCATCTTGTATTTTTGACAACTTAATTGTTTTTCTCATATTCACAATTATTTTCTTATAGGTGGTAAAGATAAACACTTATCTCACAGTTTTGCTTATGGTGGTCTTGATGGTAAAACTAAAATCGCCGTGTTGGAGACACACATAAGATGCACTTTGCTAACTTGGATGATCACAAACTCACAGGTGAAATTAGGATTTTATTTTTATTTATTTTTTAACCATAGAGGCAGTTGGGCCTAGTGGTTAACAGCATAGACTGTGGATTCAGACTCCTTGGGTTCAAATCCCAACTCTACCCCTTAGTGGTTGTGTAGACTTGGGAAAGTCAGCTAATATTCCTCGGCCTCAGTTTCTTATCTGTTAAATGGGGAGGAGGTTTTTGAGGGTGTTAAACAAGTTAATGAGCCTAAAGCTCTTGGAAAAGTAACTGGCCAAGAAGATGTGTCATTTAAAGCGTTAGCCACTATTATTGTATAAAACTTTGCAGCAATAACAGAATATCTGGCTCTGCATACATGTGAGTCAAATTATCTGGAAATGGAGGCCAGGTTTAAGAATTGTGCCACACATGGTGTTAGATAGCCTGCGGGAAGTGTCATTTTGTGCCAGCAGATGGCTTCCTCGGAAGCACTGTGTCCAGAGCAAAGAACCCAAACATCTTGCCTGCTGATAGATGATGGTCACAGGCGTTCGGACCCCAGGAGACAGAGGAGCCAGCGTATCTGTGCAACTAGAGAGGCATTTAGGTTCATTCCATTTGGAAGCTTTTGTTTTGCCTTTGTTTTTTCCTGCATGGATAAGTCTTCCTCCCAACACATACTGCATGAAGCCCAAAGGGCCAGGGCTGAGAGTGAGAAGACAGTGATTCTGTCCCCGGCTCCGTCACTTAGCCGCTGTGGGATCCTGAGCAAACTCACTGGGATTTGGTTTTCCCCTCATAAAATGAGGAGGTTGGCTCTAGTTTCTAAAGGACCTCTCACTTCCCCAACTGTACTTAGCTCTCATTTAACTCCTTCTTTCTGCTCTTTAAAATTAATTGTCAATATTTTTTCCGCCTCTCTTCTGATGGCTTCCATGAGACATTTCTGATTTTCGCCCAAAAACCCCTTTTCATAGGTACTTGGATAAAGGAATTTACAAACCAACTCTAATCCCACAGTGAAGGTCAGATCTACTTGGGGGAGTCACCTGCAACCCCCCTAGAGAGGAGATTTCAAGGGACACTGATTATTTCGCGGTGGTCCAGAAACGGTATTTGATCATTCTTAGGCACCTTTCCACTACATGCCATCGGGCAAGTGTCATTGTTAAACAGCCCCAGTCGTATTTGTCCTCATTTGTTACCTGGGCCATCAGATTTCTTTTTGACTGGTTCATCCTCTCGATCTTCCCACTCCACAGGACCTGCCAAATGTGTTCAACAAACATGAGTTAGATCCTTTTAAGGTAAACTGAACACCAACACTACTCTCCTGGATTAAAAGAGATTTCATAATTAATCTAGGGCATTCTGCCTATTTAGGAGTTCCTGGGGGAAAGTTGTAAGAATTCATAGCTTTCAGATTATCTTTACTCTATTCTTGAACAAGAATCATGTACACTGGGGTGATAAGCTATAATCCGCTGGTCAGATCTTGTCACTTTCCTGTTGTTAAAGGGACCGTGAGTTCAGAATGGTTTTTATATTTTTAACAGTTAAAAAAATCTAAAAAAGAATAATGCTTTGTACTTGTGAAAATCATACGAATTCAAATTTTAATGGGGGAGCAGAGCCACACCATTTGTTTACATATTGTCAGTGACTGCTTTCACCCAACGATGGCAGAGTTGAGTTGCAACACAGACTTATGGCCTGCAAAACTTAAAATATTTACTATCTGGCCCTTTACAGAAAAAGTGTGCCAACTCCTGATACAAACTATGAAATTTTAATTTTGAATAACTTGGGATAACGTTACAGATTTTAGTTTGTCACTCCCTAAAATGGCATCATAAAGTTTCATTTTATTTTTTAGCTTCTTATTTGAGGCTAAGGTTGTCATATCTAGCAAAGAAAAATTCAGGACACCCAATTAAATTTGAATTAAAGATAAACAACAAATAATTTTTTAGTATAAGTAAGTTCCATGCAATATGCCCACATTATACTTAAGCTAAAAAATTATTTGTTGTTTATCTAAAAAAGTCAAATTTAACTGGGCTTCTTGAAGTTATCTGGTAACACTATCTAAAACCATTCACAATCTGATTCCAGTTAATCTTCCCAGACTTATTTCCTGCTGTGCTATTTTCTACTCTGTCTCTCATCTGTCTTCACCAGCTAAGCTGAGCGACTCTTTGTTTTTCATACCTGGTCTTGCTTTCCTGGGCCAGGCTCTATTCAAATGCTATCTTTTTCATGGAGAATTGCACTCCTTTACACTCCTGGCTACCAGTAATCTTTTCTCTCTCTGGTCCCACACTATTTCATCTTACTTTTCAAGTGGAACTTTGTAGTTTCCTTCATTAGAGACTTTTTTCCTTATACTTGTGTTCCCTACTGGTTAAGATAGAAGGGTCGAGAGCCAGGACGCCTGGTATGAATTTGAGGCCCACGGCTCCCTGAATGGCTGTGTGACCTGAGGCAGTGGCTTCCCCCTCGGGAACCTCCTTTCCTCATCCCTGTAGGGCGGGGAGAATAAAATGCCCCTATGCTGTTGTGAGGATCAAATGAGTTCCCATAGAGAGAGCGCTTACATCAGCGCCTGGCTCCTGGGAAGGACAGAATCTACGAGCTTCATCTGTCCACAAGAGACGGAGAAGAGCTGATGCCTTGTACCAAGAAGGTGCTGAATAAATATTTATTAAAGGAGTAAATAAACATTTATTTCAGTCCCAATATCACTGAATTATTGCTGCCTTTGATCTGTAGGTAAACAGTGGTGCACCTGCACATGAAATAGTTTTCATGATACAGAGGAATGAGATATTTATAAGATGACTAGAGGACAGTTTTAGAACTGGTCAAATAATTTTGGAAGAACAAATGTCTGAGAATAGCAAACACAATTTTGGAAAGAAAAATGGTTAGTGAGGGGAGTTTGGAACTAAATTTTAAAACTAACTCTATAGCTACTGGACTCAAATACAGATGACACACCCAGAGCAGTAATAGGACAGTGGATCAGAACACAGAGTCCAGAAACATACATGAGAATAAATGTGAGCCTAATATTGACAAAGGCAGCATTTAAATGCAATAGAAAAAGGAAGAATCATTTAATAAACAAGGATAGCATAATCGTCTAGCCATCTAAAAGTAAACAAACTAGGTCTCCACTTCATGACATATACAAGATTCAAAATGTAAGTAAAATTAGGAGGAAATATAGGAAAACATTAGCATAATATCTGGAGGGAGGACTTTCTTAAGCAAGACGGAAACCTGGAAACCGCAAGAGAAATGTAGCCTACTTGACATCAGAAAAAATTAAGGATTCTTTAGATAACATACTCCATAAACCAAATCAAAAGATAAGCATTGGGTTGTTAAACGTAATTGTAAGACATGAAAAAAGGATAATATCCCTAACATATAACTATTCCTTAGATTAATAAGGACAAACAACCCAACAAAACGATATTACAGAAAATGATAAAAGTGTTTAAATCTTAGATTTAGAAGTACAAATTATCAAGAGAATAAAAAATGTTAAGTCTCATTAGAAAAATTCAAATGAAAATAAAAGCCATTTATCATCCCCAAGAAAGACAAACTATAAACACAGTAATAAGACCCTTTGGGATAAAGCTACAGGGAAATGGACACTCCTGTACCTTACATATTGGAGAGTAAATTACTAAAACCTGTAGGAAACTATCTATTAAAGTAAAAAAAGGCAGACCCTTTAACCCAGTAATCTCACTTTTGATCATCTATTCTGTGGAAAATGCATGTTCTTCTTGTCATTTTGCTATGCATTTAAATACACACACACGTAGGACTATTTACAAATTTTTGTGCAAGGATATCTATGCTAGCATTGTTCACTGGCAAAAATCTGCCAGCAAACTTTATGTCCATTGTGATGGAATAGTTGAGTAAATTATGCACTTATTCATATCCATAGTATAGAATATTTTGCAGCTATTAAAAAAGAATGATCCAGTTTTATGAATACTTAATTGGAGAAACGTTCACGATACACTGCTAATGAACATGCAATAGTACTTTGTACAGCATGAACTCATTTCTGAAAGACAAACAAAGGACACCATGCCTGCACACACATACGTATGCACGCCAGTAAGGAACGGAAGTGAGCACCACATGGTGTGAGGACTTGGCGCCTTCAGGGCTGTGTTTCCAAGGCAGCTTGCGCATCTACTTCTTTACTGCTTGACTTGTTACCTCAGCTGTGTCTTAATTTTGTCTTTTCAAGCCAATAAGCTAGAATAAAATTAAAGTTACCAGGAGATAGCAGGGAGCAGAATGGTCAAAAAGGAGAGAGGTTTTGCAATTAGAGCTCCATTAGAAATTATATTTTCCTTTTCTTTTACTTTTGGAATAGATTTTTAATTTCACAAGGCATCTATCTGTATGTCTTCCTTGTAAAGATCCAAAATATAGCAGATAAGCCTAAAATTCCCTTTAAGCATACCACTTAATCTCAGTCTCTCTACCCCTACCCCAAGAAGTAACCACTGTTACTAATTTGCTAAGTATTCTTCCTCATATTTCTCTCCCACTTATACACTATTACATGAACCCATTAAAAATGCAAAATATTGTCATGAGATACTTTGGTTTCCTTTGTTTCCTAAATGGTTTCATAATGTGCATGCCATTTTGCAACATAATGCTTTTCCTTCAACAATACATCAGGAATTCTCCTCCAAGTCAGTTCAAAGTAACCCATCTCACTTTTTAAACTAGAGTAGCACTCTATAATATATTGGTAACATAATTTACTTACTCTTCTTTATGTGAGCGTTTAGGATGTTTCCAAATTTTTGTTATTAACAAATAATGTTTGGTGAATGTTCTGGGACATAGATTCTTGTGCACATGTGCAAACACTGCTTGAGGTTAAGCCACATACCTAAAAGTGGGACTGATCTGTAGTAGGACACGTACATTTAAAATGTTCGAGATACTGACTCATTCCCCTTCAAAGTGGATGTACTACTTTATAACACTGCACACAGTTTTTGCAAACAGCTATCTTCCTACTAGCTCTAAACAGCGATATTATCAAATGTTTAGGTTCTTGCCAATCTGATAGGTAAAAAAATAATATGTCAAAATATTTAGTTTATGTTTCTTGTATTACTAGTGAAGGTGACCACTTTTTGGCCATTTCTATTTTCTGATCTGCGAATTGTTTTTCATATCCATTCATCTATTGGGTACAATTCTTCTTTTACTGATTTTTGGGAGTTTGTAGTATATCCAGATTATTAACCTTTAGTCTGATATATATAATGAAAATATTTTTCTTTAGTGCCCCACTTGTACTTACACTTTGCTTTTGCTGTGTTTCGTTGTGGTTTGAAATGATTTCACCCTGAGAAATGTGTCCCAATTGTATGTTTTCCAGTGTTTCGGTATCATGTTGCATGTGGCATTGGTAGTTGTGTTCCATTTCTGGTTCCTGATCACTGTCTAAGTGTGCCTTCCCTTTTTTTCTTGATCAAAGTTTCAAAGGTTCATCTTTCTTAGTAGCTTTTTCCAAGAACAGCTTTTCACTTAATGATTTGGTCTTGTATTTCTTTTCTATGACAGTATTTACCTAAAAAATTAATTTTTTCCTTCTACTTTCTTTGGGTTTATTTTGCCCCCTCTCTTCCCATTTCATGAAATGCATCTTCATTTCAGGTTTTAATGTATTCTAAGTGTGGGACACGAGCAATCAAGTACAGGTAAAACCCTCTGCGCTCTTTAGAAGTTAGGAATTTCATTCCTCCAAAGCTTCTGTCTTTGCAGTTCCTCTTTTGTAGTCGAGGGCCACAGAAATGAAATGTGGGTGCTGGCGAGCGGCTGCTGCACCACGTGACACTCACCCTCCCCAGATCCCTTTCTCCTTCGTTTCTGGCCTTCTCTTGAAGATCTCTTTTTCTCTTTGCGCCTCTGACGGAGTGCTGTTTTAGGGTCAGTAATCCAGGCTTGATAAACAAACTGAAGGGGTAAAGTTCAATTATTTTCTGGTTTTTTAATAGTTTGAATTAAAAGAAAAGGAACCAACACCAAGCTTCCTGACTTTCAGAAATATTTTTTTTTTCCCCCAGTACAAACTAGATACCCCTCTCCCACATCCTCAGTATTCTGAGGTGGCCTGTGCTATTTCCATTATCATGAAATAAAATATGCAAATAGTGTTGTAGGAATAGGTTTCATTCACTATCACAGGTAATCATGAGATGCTCTGAGAATAACAAATGTCCTCGAAGGCACCACCCTTTGTGAGACTTAGTTACTGATTCTCTTGCATCACACACAATAGGAATAAACGGGAAGCCTCGCTAAGTAAAAATTGAATAGTTTTCTCTCATCGCGAATAAACTTTGAGTCAAAAACACAATAACATGTTTTACTCATTTACTTTGGGAAAACAGTTTTGTATATTTGACACTCTCTCTTGTGAATAACAGCTATTACCAGTAACTTGAGAAAGGGCTTTGTAGATTGATTAGATTTGGAAAGGAAAAAAATGTGATTTTAAGGTTAAAGAGTTATTCCAGAATGGTATGGAAGGAAAACTATGGTGCTTTTGGTTGCCTTTTGTCATTTTCATTCAAGAGCTGAAACATAGTTGCATTAGTATATTACAACCAATAACCACGACAGAGCAATTTTGAACAGCCCCCCACCAACAGCCTCCCAAGTCATGCAGGATGAACGCAAAGAAAACCTGGATGTACAAAGTCAGCCATCTGTGATCACGAAGCCAAGCAGACATGCTCCTCATGCACCCACAAACACACCTGCGTCTCAGGGAAGCTGGGTTTTCTACTATGATGATAAAGTGAAAGGAATGTTTCGTGGGGGTGCTTGTAAACCCAGATTCTATATTATTTTCAGATTTCTGAAATCTTTGAAAAACACAGTGTAAGCAAACCACTGGCAGTGGGATGTCAGTAAGAATAAAGAGGGATTCAACTTTTGCATAGAGGGAAATGCAAAGGTCATAGGTTACCCAGAAAGAACATTCCTTTTTTTTTCTCACTGGTTGAAATCTGAATCTTATGGGCAATTAACCATGTAACACTTGTATTATTTCTGAATAACAAACCCACGAGGCAAAAAAATTATCCTATTTTATGCCAAAAACATACTTTGAAAAATGTGAAGATGAACTGGAATTTGAAGGACAAATACCAAATCAGGGAATTCATGGTAAATGTCTAGACATTGAGCATGTTAATCGGGAATTCTATCAAGAATATCTCTGAGGTTTAGCACACTAATAAGCAAATTCACTTTAGCAAAATATTGATTCTTTAAAAAAACTGAATGGCTAAACATAAATTTTCAGGCTTAAGAGCAACATACAATGACATTTTCTTTAAAAAAAAGTGTTATTATACTCTTGCTTTTAGATAACGCAAGAATGCCAAAAATAGAAAATAAAAGTGTAATTCAGCATTTGTGAATATAACAGGAGTGCAAATTGGAGGAATTATTTTGCTCTGAAGAAAAATGAAATCACTGGGAGGGAGGGTGAGAAAGAGAGAGAGAAGAGGATGTTTAGGATAGAAATGAAGAGGTCTTGTAGAAAGGGTGAGTGCCAGAAAAATTTGTCTTATTGAAAGGGAGCTCCTGGTTCTATATATGATCCCGAAATGATTAAGTCCATCCGTGCTTTCTTGTTGAGATGAGAATTCAGATGACGCAAGTAAGAGGAGTAAAGGGGTTGGTGGGGGGGGGCAAGGGACTCTTATGACAAGTCCTTATTTGTAGGCAAATTATCTTAATGTTGATGTTTGGAAATACAAACATTTTATAGTTCCAGGGTCAGTCTGACTGTTTCAGGAAAACGTTGATAATGAAGGAATAAGAGTAAATATCCCAATTCTTACAGAGTTAAGAAATGGAAGATCTTTACTGAAACTTTTCAGTTCTTAGATTGCAACTGTAACTATCATCTAATTTTATGAGTTTCTCTGGGAATTAAACACATGCACTACTAAGAATAAGTAGAAAAATGCATGAAAATGTACATAAATGACCTTTGGCTTCTCCAAACTGCCACTATCATGTATTCCCACCTTTATCTTAAATGCTATCATATATATTAGGGAAAAATGGGATTCATTTTACTGAAAACTTATTATGCAAAAAGTACTTAATTTTTAAAACAGGAGAGAACTTTATTGAAGTGGTGATCCTTAACTGAAAATGGTTAAGTTTTATAAACTGTCCTTTGATTCAGGTGTAATCCAGGACTTTCTTCATGTTGTCTGGAAGACTTTTTTAAAAGTAAGATGGAGGATAATTCCACTGCAGTCTTTCACACGAATTATCAAAGATGAATGGAGAGACTCATATGGTAGTCATAAAAGGAAAAAGAAAAAGGGTTCTGGGGCAGTGGTAACAGTGAATATCACAGTGAACACCAGAAGCCTGGCATTTCAAGAAGGAAGGAAGCTAGCGGTCTGGACCCCGCTGCTCAGGGTGGACCTGGGAGCCAGAGAGAGAGACAGAATTTCTGGTCCCACTGGAGCTGCTGAATTTAAATAACCTGCATTTAAATAAAACCTCAGGTAAACTGTGAGAAGCCCTGGTCCCCCTCACTATCCAAACCACCTGCTTAACACTTGAGGAGCGTGAAGACCTCAGAGTTTCAGTGTCTGCCCCAGATTAAGTCAGAAGAAGCAGCTTTCCACAAAGCACAAGAATAGTAATTCATTATTTATGATTTTCAGTAATGAAGAGATTACACATAGGTAGCTAGATAATTTCTTTTGGGCATTAGATTCATTAAGAAATAATCTTTCAACAGTTTCCTCAGCACTATAACCGAGGGCGTGCGGGGAGGGGCACACAGATTGTGCACAGCAGCACGGCCCGTAAGGCATTGGGTGAATTCAGAATGGTAAATGGAAGCCAAAAAGATCTCTGGAGAGAAACGAGTCTTTCGTTCGTGTATTCGTAATTTTACCAGCTTTCTGAGAAAATTTATCACACTTTTTACACATCATAACTGATGCATGCAACCAGATGTGACCCTTTTAAAATGAGACGTGATTTAGGCAAAACTATGAGACGGACAGAAAGTATGTGTATCTGCATTTTCTCTTTCTATTTTTTGATAGGCTCTGGTGTCAACCGAAAAACTAGAATCAAATAAGAAATTTGGCTTTTCAGAACTCATTTTGGAACGGTTTGCCTAATATTGTAAATTCTTATAATTCCTTCACTGAGCGATCTATAGAACAGGGAAAATGCAGACACAGGGCAATGGGGATCTGCTTGTCTAACGTTCTAAGGAGCGGAGGGCCACACACCACACACCAGTAAAACATCAAATACCTTTGCAGCTCTGATTAAATACTGAAGAATAGTTTTGGGAAGTTTAATGACAGACTTTGGCAAGGCTAAAATGGCTGACGCAAACTTCCCAATAGCTCTCTAAAAGAAGGACAAAGCAAGAGGGATTAGTAGAAAAAAACCAAAAACTAATAATTTAATATATGACGTCAGTATGAGTTTGTCTCTACAGTTACATCAACTAGGTTAAAATGTGCCAATCATTGAAAGCTAGAATAAATTGTGCTCTGCTTGTAAGTTAGGAATAAAGAATACAGTCAATCATTGCTTGTAATCCATATGGTGAAGATGATCATGTTCTCTCCTTTGCTGCATGATGAGTGATGGTTAGAAAAAAATTCATTAGAATAAAAATAAACAAGTTAACTCATTAGTATTTGACAAGCCAGCCACACACATGCACACAGACACAGTCATCAAGAAACACACACAGGTAGCAATGGAGCCAGTGAGAAAGCACCAGAGCGAGGTGTCCCCGTGGATAATTAAGTTCTTCCATTTCACTGGGAAGATGGGGTGGATGTAACCTGCCAGCTTGAGAAGACCTGGCCAGCAAGTGACAGTGGCTTAGCATGGACACATCATGTAGCTGATAGACATCATTCTATGTGCCTTGTAGTACAACTAATGGGAAACACCAGTCCTAGGAGGGGGCTCCTTGATAAGAGAAATATATACCATGCTTTCATGCCATACGTAACTCTACTGACAAAGCCTCCTCTTTAACAAGTGTTAATTACATATTCACCGGCTACATTATATTAGACTGGTGAGTCATACAGCTGAAAATGATACGGCAGATTCTGAAAAAGAAAGGCAGTTAAGCTGGAAAGATCTGAACTGTGCTAGATATTTTCATTATTCCCATAAATTCTCAAATCTTTAGAAATACAAATGAAACTGATTTTGAAAATTTGAGGCAACATTTAAATGACCATTTATTTCAAAATGAAGCAAGCATTTTTTTTTCATGACCAGCAATTTCACTTATCAAAATCTAAGTCCACTCAAGCAATCCAAAGCAATGCCACAGAAGTCTTCTTCACTCTTACTTGCAACAGAAAAATAAAGTTCGCCCAAGGAAGCTTTATTTTTTGTTTATAGCATCAGAAAATGTTGTGATGCCAGTGAATGAAGACCTGACTGGAACATTGTACTTGCACGGCGGTAAGTATGACAATGCTGAGAGCAAGCAGCATTACACTTTAAGGAGAAATAAACAATTTCAGATGTAAATTAGACGCTTCTGGGAGCTATACCACCTACGAACATGGCAGAAGAAGTCTAGGCCTGCAATTAAGGTTTGTCACAGAGAAAAAGTCTTCCAACGAGCAAAGCACGTGATTTCCCCAACCCTGTCATTACCTGGAAGGCCGACCTTCTTGGAGGCTCTTCTTCTTCCTTTTTAAATTCTTCCTCTTCCTCTTCTTCACTATCCGTTTCAAACAAATAATAATCTCCACTCCTGACCACTGAGCAAAACAAAATATTTTCTTATTTCTTGAAAGCGATATGAGATAATTGGGGGCTTATTAATGAAATGCCCCCCCCAAAGATACACAAATTGTCCACAAAGGGACCATAGCAAGAAATGTTGGCAGGGAGGAAAAAACAAGAGATGAAGAGAACTCATTCTGGCTAACACTATGTGGTATCGGCATGACTGGGTCTACACAGCACGAGGCCTTGTCTATGCCACGTAAGAGAACTGGCTACTACCAGGCTCATCTGGCATTTTCATCCTTCTTCATTGTAAATTTTACACAGATGCATCAGATCAACTCTGCAGCAACCAGTTTTGTTACCAAGACAGCCAAAATAACTGAAAACTATTATTGTTTCACAATTCAGAAATTTTGGTCCTTTAGACAAGGCCAAAGTGAATAGGAGAATTTGGTGTTGTCTGAGTGGGTCCAAAATGTTGTAGAAAAGCCAATCTGGATGATTCAGGACCAAGAATCAGTGTCACCAACTTTCTACTTCACTTTATACTGTGCAGACCTCGCTTCTCCACATGTGACACAAGGGACATAACACACATGGCAAGATATTTGAAAGAGTTTTTTAAAAATCACACATTTCCATGAAGAGGAAATGGGTAGGTAACATAAAAAAAATACAACCACAAAAACACCACCACCACCACCACTCTGGCTGTTTCTACGCGTAGCATGGGACAGACTGAGGCACGGCCGACAGCGTCCATACTCTTTACCACTGTTGGGCTTCTGGTCAACCAGGAGCTCCCCAGTTGCTTCTAAAATTTGAGGAGAACTGTACTGACCATAAGACACAGAGCACAAACAGTATGGACCACCTTGCCTTGCCTGACATTTTCCCTGCAGAACATACTGCTGTGTTAAGAGTTGGAAACAGAGAGAGCTGAAATGTCCAGAGATTTAAAGAATTTTGAAAATCAAATATTTATCATTTTGATCATTACTTTAAGTTGCCAGAGAAAAGAGACCCAGCATATACATTTCTGATGCTATAAGAACTGTACCACTATTGCATGAAAACATACTCATATTTTCAAGTTACATTCAAGTTTTCAAATGCTGAGGTATCTTTTGGATGACTAACAGGGTGTCTTCAGTTGTCAGGTTGGACCTATACATTGTAAAGTAATGGAAAACCTCGGCTTGTTTAAAGTTAGTCGCTTCAATATCACTAAACATGGTCAAAAGGTCAGGAATTTCGCCCACGACTTCAGACATATGTGCAGCCTCCATCCCTGAAGAGGCAGAGTGAATGAATTGGGCCTTATATCCTTGAACAGAAGCACTGTCGTCTGTCATTTTTACTTTGAAGAAAGAACCGGGCTCAGAGTACTGAACCCAGGCCTGAGGAAATAAATGCAATACAACATAAGGTAAGAATAAGCGAGAACAAACCAAAGTCACAGCATTACGTTTGACAGTGAGGAAGCCCGTTAAAGTAACGCCTTCACATAAGCTCAGAGATTTGCAGGAAAGTCACATGGACTCTACGTCACATGGTCATTTGGTAAAAACAGAGTGTTACAAGATTGAGCATTTTACCCTCATTATAGGCTCTAAAATCAACAATAGCTTAAATGTGTTCAATCATACCTTCTGTAACTTTCTTCATGCGGACACTGTAAGCCCAGTTTTCATCTCAAGTAGTATAACATTGATTTTATCATTTAAAAAACTTTAGCAATTTGTATGTGAGAAATTGAATTAACACATTAAAAAAAAGATGATAAAAGTCTCCTATTCCTTTATAAAATGTTATTGAAATGAGACCAAGAAAGTAATAGACAATATTTTCTTTAGTGCTGTCTGCTAATAATAAGTACAGAAGCTCTTACATATACATTTGTTAGTTCAGACAGAGATCCTGCCTCCAGCCTGTGTCCATACATATGTCATGGATGTTGATGCTGTTGCTGAGAACCGAGTGTGAAAACAACTTTCAAAGTCCCACCACCTGTATGCACAGAAACTTGGCCCTTTTTTTTCAGATATTTAACAGAAAAGTAAGACTTGGTGTTGATTTAGGCAGAACTGAATTGACCTGGAGACGAACGGCTCTGGAGTGGAAGGTATCATTGAACAGCAATAATGCAATCGCATGTGTGCACATAGGGATGGAAGTGGGAGATCTGTCACCTACAGATGACGATAAGATCTTGAATGCTTACTAATAACATGAACAACATAGCAACATCGTTATATTGTCAATTGACTTACTCAAGGGTATTCCAACTACACTTACTCTTATGCTCAGCACCTCTAAGAAATATCTATTTAAAAGCCCAGTGACTCAAGAGATCAGGATAAGGGCTTTTAATAAAGTGCTTCCAGATCTAATGATAAGTTTTGGAACTTGTCATAGTCTAGAAAATAAACCACATATTCATTCCTTTCCTTTCCTCACAAACTTATGAAAGGAAATACATTTTGTAGAAAAATTTTAACACCACTGTCAGAATCTGATTCCAAGCTATGAATTACACACATTCCTGCATTATTGCCCCATAAGGTATTATAACAAGGCACATTTAGTCTGGTATCAGTCTTCAAGAACTTGATATAATGAGGGTGAAATGAATCAGAAAATCTAAAGTCAATAACCCTTATAGGAAGTTCTCTAAAGTATTACCAACTTGTAAGATGATTATCAAAGACCATATCCAATTCCTTCCAAAATGCAACGTTCAGGTGAGAAAAGGAAAGACAACCACAACAATTGTGATGGGAATTTACTCCAGGTGAAGGTACAAAACATTCAGTAACATAATTTTGAAAATGGATAGGTCTCTCTAAACCAGCAAAGGGCCCTTTAAAACAGAAAGACAGGCATAGTTTACTTGTGACTTGATAGAAATAGACAGCTAGCGCACTGCATTATCAGATCATTAGCATGACCAACACGCCAATGGACAACAAATTAGAGTCACGCAAAATTTCCACTTGAATTCTTGTCTTTTGACATGAACATCAAATGAAATGAAACTCTTCATAACTCATGGATTTTTTTTGGCCATAATGCCAAAATTCAATATTTGGGATAAATTTAATTACATCCAGGTATATTGAGCAAATTTTGAATATTGCTTTACTCAGTTGGCTTGCTGATTTTAGAAAATTATTTATTGGGTGAGAGAGGCCAATGCCAGATCTAGGTGACATTAAGAACTAGATAGGAGAAAAGACCCTGACTGATTTGACTTTCTAGTGATTCTGAATATCCTATTAGTAGAGGCGCTCGCATCATCGTGTGGTGTTATGGGCCTTGGTGCCAACCTTTATCTGATTGCATTAGCTATAGTTATCAAGACATAGTATAAGACATAAAAGACTGAAGACATTACAATTAAATTTGCAAAATAATTAATGATTATTCATATTCTAAAAAAATTAAGAACGGTTAAATTGAAAGGGATCATTCCATTATAATAACATTGGCCAATAATGAGTGATATTTACTTTGCTAAGCAGAACAAATTTAGCCATGAAATTCCCTAATTCCTCTTTTTTTTTTATGATCAGGAGAGAAACGCACTAATTCTATGTGGCTATGAAGCTCTGCTTTTCAAAAACTGTTTTCTGATTTGCTCTGTGTTGGTCATAGCTGAGCTGCACGTGGTGCCGAGGCCACGCCACATGCTGGGGATTGGATCTGTAGTGTAGTTTTTGAGGCTTTTTGAAACTGGGGAGGGGGCAGAGTGAGAAACTGAAGGCATTTTAAGTTATCCTCACTTTTATATTCAATAAATTGCCAAAAAATCTTACACGCAAATCAATCAAAGCTCTGGGAGTGAGGGGAGGAAGGCTTCCTGGCATCCACGCCGAGTGCCTCACAAAAAGGGTCACAGACACTTTGGACATACGCTTCTCCTGAAATCAGAGGCCCGGGAGGAGCCCAAACTCAGTTTTAGTAAGAGTTTGCAGCCACAAAATGTGACTGTATCAGCAGAGCTCTAGACCTCAGAACTGGATCACACGGCAGTCCATTCTTCTTGCCTTTCTGAGCCCAGAGATGGTGCTCAGAAGATGCAAGACACATGTCTGGCTTTCTTCGGCCAGCAGGATAATCTGCTGTCTCCTCTGGCAGATTTGATCCGCAGGGCTCAGAGAGCCTCTACATCACAATTTTCCTACACTCTGACCCCCTATCAAGTCACAAGGATCAAACCATGCATGGAACACACGGGTCACGGGGACACCCGAATTCTGGTCAAGGATATAAGGGTTAGAATCGATGAAACTGTAAGAGGATTGAGGAAACCTACTGGAAGCATGATCGACCCAAGGCCGCCACCACTGCTTTTTTTTGCCTTTGGCTTTCTGTTTGTCTGCTTCTCCTAAAATAAAATACGTCCAAATATTAATTCTTATAAAGCAAGAAAACAAATTTTGAAAACCACGCTTCAACAACGCAATTGTCAAAATCTAGCTAAGTTGCAAAAGTACATTAGGGATCAGGAAAAGGAATTACACTGACTCTGAAAAGTTTACATGAATTAGCAGGCGGGTTCACAAGGTAAATACTAAGTGTTATAGCAACATTATGCCACATTTTCACTTTCTTTTTAGTAACTGAGGCATATAAAGAAATATAAAAAAGAAGGGATTCTCTGTAAAAAATAGATCTCACATTGAATTTTCCATTGAGTTAACAGAAAAGAAGCATCATCCACATTTTATAGAACAATTTAGTGGCAAATAATTTGTTAAAATGCATACATTCCAATAACCAGAAATTTTTCCTGTGATTATTTTAATGCATTCTTGGAAAAATATAAATTTACTGGTGATTAATACGTACTATGTACTGGAAAAATATAAGGCACTATTTCTTCATTCTTTTCAAATAGAAAAGCATGTAAACATCTATAAGAAGACCTCTAAACTTAATTGGATATAATAAATCTATAATTAGATATAATAAATATATATTTCATCTTAACTTCATTGGAACAGACAATAATGAATAATATCCTAACTACTACATTCAGATGTCACATAAAGTATGCATGCATATTTCATTTTCATATAAAATTTTAGAAATCAAAGACAACAGTAGACGGCATATCTGAAATATTCCGTAAAGGAACAAATTAAGCAAATTCATGCCCATTTTCTTCAAAAACACATGTCTGTGACACAGAAGCTAGCTTATATGCTGATTAAAGTTGTCTTGCTGAAGGGTCGATACTTGTAAAATCATGGATTCATTAACTATGTACTTTACGGAACAAACTTATCCCACTCACAACGGGAAGGTAAAACTTTCTAAGTTAAAAAAATACTTTGAAAATATTGGCGGAATGAAAAGTAACGTTATTTTACAGCCCTGCCCAATATCATGCTATGATTCAACGTCAAGGTGCTCGAACAGGAGGGAAATGTCTCCACATACTTTCATCATCCTCTTCAGAGAGCTTTTGGATGTCTTGGCCTTCCCCTGACTCCTGAGTCAAGCTCAGCATCCTCTCCTTACCCTTTTTGTATTTCTGTTGTCTGGCCTTGATGCGATCCATCCTGCAAAATAAAGCAGCAGCAGCAATGCCAGGAACACACCCACAGTCATCACATGGTCAGCACGTCGGGTTTCTGTTTTTATGTATAAAGCCAAAATCATGGACAAAGTGATCAATATTTGAAAATTGTGAATAGTTGCTTACTAGCAATGAGTATCTCCTTGCTTTTTTAAAAATACCCATGTTATTTTGCACTACATAGATGTTACTCAATAATATGATCAATAATAATTATGCTAAGGTGACACACAGTACTTTACGTTCATTTATATCTTGTACTGCAGCCATTCTGAACACAGCATATTATGAAATATAAGTCCTTCATTCTCCCAGCTTTTGCATTCTTAAACAAATGGAAAAATTCAGTGAAAATTACAGTAACAGGCCTCACTAATGGGAAATCAGGAACACACTTTAAATGTGGGTATAAATTTGTTATTTCTCTAGACCCAATTTAGCTAGAAGCAACAAGAGCAACAGTTATACCACACTGTATTTGAATTATATATGTGTTTTTTATATAATGCGTAGCTTTGTGAAAATACCCATGCTGAGGGATAGTGAAATTTGTACCGGCAAATATTTTTGCATGGGGAACAAAGCTGGGAAATGAGGTCAGAGAGGGATGAAGCTGTCTTTGCAAAGTTGGGGAAATTTCCTGGTGTCTGCATTTTCTTGGGGAAAGTAGCTAGGTTCTGATTCTATGGCCATCAGCTCTTAAACCTGGCCCCAAACATATACAGCACTACTAATCCTCAAAAGTTCCATTCACTGCTGGAAATTTTACTCCAGGAAAATTCTTTTTCAATGGGCTAATTAAAAAAAAAAAAGGAATTCTCAAATCTCCTGGGTGGAGTCAGTCCTTTACTTGACTTCTCCGGAAAGGTGTGCTGGCAAAGGCTTCAAATTGATTATAGGGAGATACGGGTTGTATTTCTAGTGTTGCCTCTAGTTAGTTGTGGATTTTAAGTCATTGAATATTATGGGTCATCAGCTTCTTCCTGAAGAGACTGGATTCGAGCATCTCTACAGCTCCTTCCAAAGCGAGGACTCTGCATTGATTCCCTTAACGCACAGATGTAATGCACATCCACTCCAAGTGCCCGGCACTGGGCAAGACCCTGCCTCATTCATCAACTTGTTTAATCTTCATAAAAACCCAGACAGGATTGTGAACTCCGATTTAAAACAGGAAATTAAAATTCAGAGAATTTGAATGACTTGCTCAAGTTTCCAAAGTAAGCAGCTGAACTAAGACTTGACTCGTCTTATCCCAAAGGCTCCTTTTCCACAATTTTGCAGCTATCTTTCTTCCAAAGACTTCCATTTTCAGTCTAGCGGGCATAAGCCACTGCCCCAACACAAGGGCAAATACTTGGGAAAGTTAACTTGAATGGGATTTTCAGGGAGTTGAGGCTCCCCAGCAGCTGGGAGCCGGCTTAATGGGATCACACAAACCAAAAATAAAAGGAAAGGAGAAGCAGAATAACACAAAGCATCCTTACTGCCTCTTCAACTGATCCATTGACTTCTTCTCCTCCTCAATTCTGGCCTTTACAGCCTTCACAATTGTGGCCTGGAAAAGTTCTGCCCCTCTAAAGGAAAACCAGAAATAGAACAAATTAGTTTTATCATTGTTATTCACCGTCCCTCGAGCATGATTACAAAGGGAGAGAAAACATGGAGTCTCCTGGCTGGTAGCGGGTGTTGCAAGGTCCTGCCTCAAAGCCCCCTCCAGGGGACCAACAAGGCAAGCCTCCCCCTGGCAGGGAGTGGGCTGCTCACGACCCTGGGAGGTCAGCACAAAGAAAATGCTTTGTGTTTTCTATGGCATTAAAGGCCACACACTTCTTCAACCTCTTCAACACATCCCATAGAAGCGTACACCTCAGTGAAGGGTCACTAACTTGACCTTTTTATGGTTGTCCTGTGAGGGGACATTCGAAAGGAGGAGTGAATTCAGACTGGTTTTCTACTCAGTAAGCAGGAAAGGGTGTGCACTGAGCTGGGGCTTCCTTGAGGGAACATGCAAAGGTGGAGGGCAAGCCCATCAGTGGGATTCTCTTCTTCCTATCCTTTCACGCCCTTCTGTTCTTCCTCACTTTTCAGGCCAACTCAAGGGTCTCCATAGATCTCATCAACCTCTCTTAATATCTTCAAGCCTGTCCCATTGTCATCCCGTCACATCCGCTTGGCAAATCCCAAGTCGGTAGGAACCCAATGGTGCGCACCAGTCCTGTGCTCGGATGGGCTGTGTCAGCGGTGCAGAAAACGCAGGACCGGGCAGGTTATCCGCTGTGCCCCTACACTCACAGGAGATTCTTCTGCTCCTCTACAGCGCTATTTCAAACTGCCCACACATTTCTCAAGTCTCGAAATCTGTCAAGGGCTTTTCTCTCCTGCTAAGTGACCCAGCTTCCTACTTCCCAGAGAACCTAAGTCATGAAGCAATAATTTGCTCAGCTTCCTGCCACCTATCCTGCGGACAGCCTTTACCGCAGTGACAGGGAAGAGGTGACGTTCTCCTGCCAACGCCTGCCTGTGCTCAGGTCCCTCCCCACCCTCAGCCTGAGGAACTCCATCCTCTCTGCCTGAATTCCAACCTTTGCACTGCTACTGAATCCCGCTTACAAGAGGCAAACATGCTCAGGTCTTACTAACCTTAGAAAAAGAACCTGTGTACACCCGACAGTTTTCTATGCATGCCCTTACATCCCTGTCCCTGCATAGGCAAATATCTTGCCATCACGTCTGCAAGCCTGTAACTTCAACCTCAGCTCATCGGTGTTTGGCTCTGCCCCCTACCTGTGAGGTCACTGACTGTGCTGTTCAACCTTCATCTCGTCTTTCTGTGTCCCGTCTGCTGAACTTCAGCTTTCAAATAGCCTTCCTCAGGCTCCTTCGGCACCTGCTCTTTTGGTTTTCCTTCTTCCTTTCTGGCTCAGAGTTCCTGGTCTTCTCTGCCCATCTCTTCAATGTGAACACTCCCCAGGGCCCTCTTCTCATTCTCCACATCCTCCCCAGGCAGCTCCAACCACTCATCTGCTGCAATACCATCTGTGTAATGATGACACTCAAGTCTATTCACATCTCCACCCCTGTCCACTCAGCTGCCGGCTGCACTTCCCGACCGGGTGAATTTCACATGCCCACGAGACCTACAACCCCCCACGGCAGGCAGCCTTCTCTGCCAGTGTGCAGCTCCTTAGGTTGTCTACATTTGGGATTGGAACCGCCATTTGCTTAAGCCAGAATCCTAGGCATGTCATCCTCTAGTCTTCCCTTTCTATCACCATCTCCCTCCTTTCCAGTCAACTTTATGGTCGTGCCAATTTTACCTCTCAATACCTTTCTATTTTATCCCATCTTGGTCCTAGCCATCATCTCTATCTTGGATCATCAGAGCAGCCACCTAGCCGGTCCCGCTGTCTACAGTCCTGCTTATACCTAATATATTCTCCACACCACAACCAGAGTGAGCTTCTGAAATGCAAATACAGCCTGCCTTCCTATTGTCTGTGAGATTACTTCTAAAGTCATAAACACGGTTTATGAGGCCCCTGATAATCTGGCCTCTCCTTACATCTCCAGTTTATTTCTCACCACTCACAATCTTCATCTTCAGACTTCTATGTTTCAGCCACTCGGAGCTTCTTACAATTCCTCAGTCAAAACTCCTCTCGGTACCTTCACTCAGGCTGCCTCCCTACCTTCCTCCTCTAACTCCTGGTCACCCCTCAGACAGCAGCTCACAGTGGAAGGCTGCCCTGGTCCCTGCCCCTGCGGTTGGCTATATGTCCTTGATACAATCCCACAGCTTCCTGAACGTCTCCTCCCATCACACCAGCCACGCTGGATTGTGACTGCTTATTGGGGTGTCTCTCCCCCCACCAGTCTGCAGGCTCTGTGAGGGCAGGGCAAGCATCCATGTCCTTGTAACAGAGTAGGCGGTGAGTAAATGGATGAATGAATGAATGTCTATTCTTCAGAAAGTCCATTGTGAGTTCACTGCTTATTAGACATGAGCTCTACTCCGAACCAAAGCCATCACTTTCTGTAACATGAAGAATATGCTGTCTAAATAACTGTGACAACTTTGAGGAAAAGACACCAGCTTCCTATTTTGCCCAGGACCCCTAAGTACCAAATGTGTATGGGAAGCATAAAAGATGCATTTACCAGCAAAAATACCAGCTGATATACATAAGTAAACAAGGTTACTGCCGGCACAGGATGAGACATTGTGCTCTGCTCGGAAGATGATGTCCTGGATACTGGTAAAATAATTACAATGGTAAATTCCAGGGCCAATATTGTACATTAAATGAAATCACTGTTCATCTACATAGTGAGGGCCAAGGGTGCCACAGGGCTCCTTGGATTAAACATAGGTCCTCTCCTAGGTCCTCTTTGTATTTGGCTACAAGTTAATTACAAGGGCTTGGAATTGCCTCCATATAAATAGACTTTTGAAATAAACATTTTGTTCATCCTGGCAGGGAAAGAGAACTCCAGGAACACTGGTGGTATAAACACAGATGTATTCGTTTAAACTACAAATCAAAATGATAGATATTGGCAATTTCATATGATACAACCCATTGTTTATCAGGCTAGTTAGCGCCGTGGATCTGATGGGACCCAGGCTGGGATCTAGGCAGGGTCAGCGTCTCTGAGAGGTGCCCCGCAGTCCAGGGGATCGCGCACCTGGCCACTGACCGCCCCCATCTCAATGGCATTCCCTTTAACGTCTAGTCTTCTTCCCGGTTTTTTCCCGTAAACCCACAAGGCTGGGGACAGAAACCAGAGAAAGGCAGTAACCCAGTAGTTCCAGCGTCCCAGAGCAGAGAAAATCAGGTTGTTGGGGAAAAAGAGAGCGAAATGAGGGAAGGAGAAGGAAAGACAAGGAAGAAGCATTTAGAACCAGGCTTCAGGGACACACTCCTCGTCTAAGACCTGAGGAATAAGAGGTGATTATGTTTCCTCTATTTTCAGGAGTTTCTTCTTGAAATAGAGGCAGGGAGGGGCAAGATGGGCCAGACTGTAGCCTGACACGGCCCATGTTGCTGCTTTGACTGAGGCCGGAAGGAGCGCCTCCTTGTGAGGGGTCTGTACTGAGGGCTCTGGACCGCCAGGCACTCTGACCTTGCAGCCTGTCCCATTCCTGTGAAGCATGCCTCGGCTCCACAGACTTTCTGGTTACGCTCCTATTTTAGATCTTAAAGGCTTTAGGTTAAAGCCATCTTGGACTGATTTTCCTGGAAGGAATTTCTTAATTTTTTGTGGGTTCTACAAGTAAGCTCAGACAGAGAGCACAGTGCAGTATTCCTTCCAGACAGGTTTCTTAAGAGGATCCACTTGATTCCCAAGCCAGACCCACCTTGATGCCAGGATCTGTGAAGCTTTTATATCTGCCACGACATGTAGAAAATAGTAACTCATGAAAACTCTCCTCTGCAGCAGGAGGAAGGCAAAACAGATGCTGTCCCAGATAATTCCTGCTTCACCACTGGGCAGTTTACATGAGGAATCGTTATCAGCTGGGGCAAAAAAAGTGGGAAAAAATTAAAAATAACATCCATTTTCATTGTTATTTTATAAAATCTGCGGTATGATCAGACTTGGGAGATCACACAGGCATAAAATAACATTCTGATGCGTCAATTCATTCATGAGTGGATTTATTTACAATGGAGGCCACACACTTCAAATCCACTATTGACACTGATTCATAAGGCTGACCACAAAGGGAACTCTTGAAAATGTAAGGCACAGGGGGGCCTCTTTGCCAAGGAGGGCTCCTGAGTATTTCTTTCTCTTAGGGAGAAAAGACCCTTTCTCCTAATAAGGGCCATGGAGAAATAATGTTGGTATGTCCCAGGGTCAGAGGAAATACTCTGGTACAAAAAGAGCACCCCTTCTGGGAACGGGCTCTCCCAAGGGTGAGCCTCAGAGCCGTTAAGGCAGTATGGTCTACTCGAGGAAGCACATCTGATCCTAAGGCAAGACAACTCCCAGTGACTCTTCAGCCTCAGCAAAGCATGGCCTGCACTGGAAGCCACAGTGAAGAAAGCGTCATGTTCAAGTTGCCCCCATTCTGGGCACCACGGAGAACGCTGTGTGGTGTTGTCCTGGGTTCCAGTGCAAGAAGCAGAGGGATGGGAATGGGACTTCTGCCTCGGGCCCGGAGAGAGCCTAACTACAGAGACCCTGGTGCTCCTCCTGACTGTCTTCCTGAGTTTGAAGTTCTCTGAGATTCCTGAGGAAAGAACAGCCTGGAAGGCAGAATTACTTTGATGACCCAAGATTCTAACTGCAACAACCACAGGTTTGAGTGGGTTTCTCTAACGCTTTCTAATTGTAGCTCAAAAAAGTTCGTAGGCCACAACCCCATCCCCAGGACTGCCAGGGCTTGGGAAGTTTCTAGAGGACAATCAAAGATGCTTTGAGTAAGGACACGTCATGTTACGGACAACAGATTCACAGAGCAATACAATCTGATAGCCTCCAAGCAGAGACAGAACTGAGCTCCACTTTTTTCTCTTTTCTTTACATGCTTTGGCCCAATTTTTAAATTAGAGCAATACAACTGTCCTTCCTTCTCTGTCCATCTACTCTCAAATTTGCTTTTCATACTTACGCATTTTATAGCCTTTGACGGTGCAGGCCAGGCTGAAAGCTTGGATCAACCAGCAACTATTTTGAACCAATTTTTCAATGTATCCACATGCTCCTATCTGAAAAAACAAATGGGGAAGGCAAATTCTGAAACTCTGCACCCAGAGAAAGAGGTTGATGGCTTGTGATCCCAACATGTGCAAGAATTCACAAAGTCTCAGTGCCAATGACTGTGGAAAGTGCCAACAGAACCTAAAAGTTCAGTCACCATGGGGCAGTGCAACTGATGCTTCAGGAGAACCATCATTTCCTGAGGGAAATGAAACCCAATGAGCAAAGGAGGAGCTTTAGCGTGAAATTTCCTGCACTCGGAGTACCCTTTTTTTCTAAGAGGAAATCTGGACTATTGTAGGAACCAGCTCAACTCTGTGATAGCAAATGGGTGAGCACTGAATCCCAGGACTTTGATTTTGATAGAGCTGCTTTCTCACAAGTCACATATATTAAACCTATGCTATTTGCCAGGAGATCATCACAAACATAAGCAGCATGATATATAGTCCTTAGAATAGGAACAGAGTATGTGCTTTGAGGCTTTTTTTGGCCAATTCTCTGGGTAAAGAAATCTTCTTTTTGATTTGCATGTGGTTGTCTGATAATAACGATTTCTTGTCACAGTTCTGTTAAGTTCACAACCTGAGAGGGAATAGGTTTAAACAAACATTAATCATTGCAAGCTAACACATAAAGGTGATGGCTGAGTCGTGTTTATTTCCTGGGAACATGTGAGGTAGGAGGATATAATTAGGATTTGCTCCTAAATCAGCAGTTAGCCAGCACGAGTACCTGACCATCAGAACATGCTTTCTGAACTAATATTTCAGTCCTATGGAGCCAGGCTTTGGCTCAGCTTCTCTTGGTTGGGAATATCCTTCCCGCTTTGTCTCCCAGGACACCTCTGAGTCTATCTCTCAAGTCTCTGATGGGTTCAAAGGGCATCACCTCCAAGAAGCCTGTTCCCAACTCATTAGGCAAGATATTACATATTCGGTAACCCTTTTGTTTTTCTAAAATTTGTGATAATTAGCATTAACAGATCATATTATGATTATTTATAGGTAGGTTTATCTTCCCTTTTAGGATGAAGAGTTCCTTGAGAGTAAAACCTGGGTACTAGCTAGCTCTTTGAGACATGAAACTGCAAAGAACAGTTCTGCAATATAGTTTTACACAGGGAATGAATGAATGAATGGACTTTGTAGCCATACATTTTCCAGGAATGGCTGTAGGGATCAGCTTCTGGGAACGGATTTTTCACCATCAGACTGACTTTAGAATGAAATGCCATTCTGTTGTGCTGTCTCATACCCTCTCCAACAATTCTCTATACTATCCCAAATGTAAATAAATATTAGTGGGGTAAAATTGATGAATAAAAGTCACTTTTACTATCAACTAGAAAATTAACATTTCAACGGAGTGTAGACAAAATAAATTATCCAAATACACATTCATGGTTACATAGACTTGACTTTCCAAGGCCTCTAAACAGAGCAATGGATGTGCCAAGGAAAAAAAAAAAACCAAATGCTTTCACAGTTGAATTGCCTGGTGAGCTCATCTTTAAGTAGCTAGGAAGGGCAGAGGCAGGAAATCCTTACATCTCTGTGCTCCTAATGCACTATCACTTATAGCCTGTGAGTAGTGGGCACAAGGACTAACTTTAAGTCAGGGCCAGCTACAGATGGATTAACTCCTTCAGCTCAGGAAAAGTTGTTGCTTAATATCCTGAAACAATAAATAACTTAAATGCTGTCCTTGTGGCCCAAAAGATCTTCTATGACTCTGAGATGATAGTAGGGAGTTTGAGTTACCTACCAGGTCAGGGAAAAAGCTGTGTCCTGGAACATGGGAATCTAAGAGCGGGGCAGCCGAACTCTAGCGGAGGGAGGTGGCTTTGCCTCAGCCCTCTGCTATCTTAGCTCTGCCCCGGTCAGGGCATCTGTGCTCAGAGGCAACTGGGAAGCTATTTTCTCTGTGTTTACCACACCTCATGGGTACTTAAAACATCCATGCATTCAACAGCGTATACCATCTCATGCCTTCTCCCCCCCCCAGTGTTATAGAGAAGCGTGCTCATTTTATTTCATACTTCCACAGCTCTTTCCAGGTAAGAGGGTTGCTTTAACCCAATGTGATATGACTCTGAAGAGCTTCAATGACTGACTCAACTTGTAAAAGGGCCATTTGGTAGGACAAACTATGAGTGATGACAAATTATTCCTCAGAAGGGATAGGATTTTAATAAATAACTACATTTTAGAATTTATTCCTATGAATACACATCTTCTTGTCATGTGACCTTGAGATGGTGGAAATGAGCAAAAAGGATTCTGCTTAAGATGGCAAGACAAAGAGTAATAAATGGTCATTTGAATTCTGAGTTTGCAGCATCTTATTTGGGGCTTTTAAGAGAGCAGTGTGATGAGCAATGGGCTTTTAATAACCACTGAATGGACTGTTTACTCTCGCACTCAAACCACAAATGTGTTATATGGTGGGAGCCACTTACTGACAGTATGTTTTTCATTGTAATCACAAAAACGTTGTATGCAATCAGCCAGTCCCAATAGCGCAGGATGCTCTTGATGGGTTTCAACAGCAAATTGCCCCCAAAAAGCAGGAAATAGAAGCAGGCCACCAAGTAACCCATGCAAAAGATGCTGATCCTGGTGGTCCCAGTGATGAAGATGATCGTGAGGACGAACCAGAAGAGGTAGCTGAAGATGATTACTTTGGACATGTCTAAGTACGACCTGGAAGACAAAACGGAACCATCAGAGGGCAACGGCACACACATACAAAAATATCGAGTCAGGAGATCCTCCTTTAACAGGGGAAAAATTCATACTCCACTTGTGACTCTCTCTGACAGCGCTACGCAAGTCACACTGTGAGCGCTGTGTTCATCCTTCATCTAACACTGCCTGGTCTATAGGAAATCCTAACCTAGTCAGTCACGGGCCAGCAGGTAAGTTTGTGAAAACACTGTGTGCACGTTTATCATCAGCGTATTTGGGCCAAATTTCCCACAAACAGCAAGATTTTCTGCCTACTACCTGAGTACTCAAAAGCTGTCCCCACATTGCTACAGAGGCACGGATCCCGGTGCGGCAGGGGTTCTAAGATGCAGATGCCTCCTGGAGCAAGGGAACGGGGAAGAACGGCTCCCTTTCGAGGAACTAGAAATGAATAGGTTCAAACAAACCCACGTTACAGACTGGAGATGAAATGTCTCCCTGGGGATGAGAAGTAACTCGTCGCAGTGACAGTGTGGGGGGAGGGGGGCGTGGGGGGCTTGGAGGATCTTTCCAATACCCTGTCTTTGCATGTCCCTGGGTGGAGTCAGGATGCCTATTTGGGAGCCACTCCTCCCCTATGACCTTCCTGATGGAAGGCGAGACCGCATTCAGGCTCAGTCCATAAACTGCAGCTGCTGGAGTCTCCCTCTGGGGTCACGGAGACCCCGGGGCAGCGGTACCCTCAGGCCAAGTCCCATCTGTATTTGCTTAATTAGAGCTTCTTTGTTTTGGAGATTTTGCTTTGACTGTTCCTCGTCCCAGGTTTGGGGAGAAGTACAGGAGAACCGATTCTGGGTGAGTTATTTGACTAAGGAGTTACTTTGTAAGAGTTAATAAGTATCTCTTGATAAAATATGCACTACGGTATCCAGCATGGTTGGGAGGTGAGTTGTGCCTTAAAGGTACATTGTCAGATAAGTGAACCTTCGAACTTTACTCTTTCTAGAGTAAAATACTCAATACTTTTAAATGTTTTTACAGAATACTTTTCTAAAATATATCACACCCTTCCTTGACTTCGTACGCAAAGGAGAGTGAATAAAACGTCAGTATTTCTCAGTCTCCCAGGATCACCAGAGTTAGTGATTCAGTGTAGCCATAATATGGGAACACGTGTGTGGTCTGAAGTCAGTAGAATTGGGCTGCTGGCATTTTTGAGTGTGTGTGTCTATGTGTGTGCAAGCACATGTGCGTGTTAGTGCACCATGTGCTTTCTATAAATTTCCCTTCCTTGCCTGCAGTTGTTAATTCCTGCTCTGGAGCCCCCGCCCCACTGCTCAGCACTTAACCTGTGTAGGTTTGAAAATCATAAACCTAAACTTGTGAGAATAGCATGGGAAACACTAGTAACACCAGCCTCAAGGCCCCCTGGGCAGGTGAGCGGGCCCTCGGGGCTTGTCCCTAGGACTGGAGGCCCCTGAACAGCCCGCGGGCGCCCTGGCTGCTCCCCAGAGCCGCTGGAAGCGTGCAGCCGCAGAGAGGGCCTGTGGAACAACGGGCGGTGTCACAGCAGAGCCGTCACCCGCTTCCTGCTCTCGGCTGTGGTAGTTCCCAGGTGACCCCTGAGGGGTAGCTTTTCTGACAGTCCTAATTGAGAAACAGATCTAAAATCCTGAAATAATTCTATTTAAAAAAGATACAGCTTTAAAAATCAGTGGTGCAAAAAAGCTTTCCAGTGGGTATGTGGTTTTCCCTTCATACAGTGTAGGGTTGAGTATGTATTTTTCTCCCTTTGCTTTAGGGAAAAGGGCGAGCTGGACTGATTTTTCTCTTAGGACCACAGAGAAGAGGTAAAAACAGAAATCTTGCTGTGTTTAGTATGGTCCTCAATTCATGAAAGAATCTTCCAGTCTACATAGCACAGCATCAAAGCAAACTCATGGACTATTTACTCAGTGTATATGGAGCCTCCTACGCTGCCGAGAGGCGCGGATGCTTCCACACCACGCAGTCTTTGCAGCTGCAGTGACCGGGTTCAAACCCTTGCTCAGTTTCCTCATCCACGAAGGAGGGAGGATAATATTCCCACTCAGAGGGCAGTCACTGGGGTGAAATGCTGCATCCACGCAGAGCGCCCGAAACACAGCCTGCACAGAGGAAGCCCCCAGTGGCCGCCGGCTGTTAACCCTGTGATGTGCACTGGAGGCCAACAGTTCATATGGCTGGGGAATGGCGACAAGTACAAAAATAAGTGAGAAGTGGACTCTGCCCTAAGTTGCCTATCCCTTAGACTGAGGGGGTAAGATAGGTTCTTAAAATAATACCGTGCAAATACCATGCTCTAGGAGGTCAGAATCAGAGAGCTAATTTCAGTGGGGAGTCCCACTGGCTTGTACAAAACAGCCATCTCTACAGTGTGCATGAATGCGCATGAATGTGCAGCCACTCACCGGATCCTCACAGCAGTACTAGAAGATGGATGCTAACTAGGGAGGATCAGAGAGGTTCAGTAATTACTCCAAAGACAAACAGCTGGTAAAGGAGGCATAAAAAAATCAGACCCATTTGTCAGACTCTTACTGCTGGTGGTTGAATTGAGTCTTAAAGGCGCTACAGGACTGCAGAGCTGGCTGGAGAGGCAGATGGCAGTGCCCTCCACAAAGTGGGCGTCAGACGAATAAACGATGAGGACTTAGGAACCCAGAGCAGGCAGAAGGAAGCACAGCAAGAAATGTAGTTTGGTTTAAACATGAACTCTGAGGAGGGGATGAGCAGACTGCCAAGATCAGCTGTCACCAGACTGCAGAGGGCAGTGGAGGGCAGAAATGGTGCTAGGAAGGGAGCCCACACACAGCCACGGAGGGGACCGCTCGAGAGAGCGCCAGCACAGGGTGGGCTGTGGGGACCAGTCCTCCTCGGTGTCCACTGAATATGGGGATAAGGAGGAAGGACGGAGGATGAGGGGACGAGGAGGAGGGATGAGGACGGGAGGAGAGACAGAGGGTAAAGATGAGGTATCTCTGCTGGATTGCCGGGAAGCAGTATTATGGGCATGAAGTCAGTTGTGTATGAAGAAGAGGAGGGAAACTGAGGCCAAAAAAATTGGTTAATGCTGGAAAATACAGAAGCAGAACTATCATTCAGAGTCTCGGCTTCTAGACTACTGAGCCGCCTGTCTGCATTTATTGCTTAGTGTGTACAACCAGCTGATCAGTTTCCCAAGACTAGCAGAGAGAAACTGGAAGTAGAGGTCGATACTCTAAGTGAGATACACACACCAAAGTGGCTTTGAAACCTGTGCAACCGTTACCTGCAGTGAATGAAGTCTGGTACAGGGTTATGCTGGCTGAAAGAGGCTGCATCAAGGTTCATGCAAATCTCGACATTGTCTCCCGCCATGATTCGCACTGCAGCCTTATTTTCATCCTCAAAAATTTGCCTTTGTAAGGAGGCACACAGAAGCAGCATGAAGTCATCTGGCAAGACAGAGAGAGAATTAAACCACCTTCTCATCTTCTGGGTTTACACAATGTAAGAAAGAGTCCTCACATGGTATGAGCTCCTAAGGGAGTCGTGTTCCCAAAGTTCATAGGGCAATTCTTCCCGGATTCCTATGTCGGGGCCAAGTCCACCTTCCCCACCATGGGTGATGCAGGAGGGACCACAGACATCCTGGTGCTCCTAGTGCAAGAGCCCGTGGATTCTGTCTGCACAGTGGTGACTGAAAGTATCAGGTGCAATTACCAGTCTCCAGGACTCGCTTATATGATAATGTTTATTTGCATTTACCTCCCACCAAAGTTCTGAGGAGGCCCTTTGAGCACTTTCCCCACTAAAGCCTCTTCTCAGAGCAGACACCGCAGTGAAGGCTTGGTGAGGGCAGGGGGAGATGGTGGGGTGATCGTGGGAGCAGAGAGTCTGGTGGAGCTGTCCTCGCGTCCGACTACCCAGAACAGGCTGTCGTCCACCAGCCAGCCGAGCTGGCAGCCTCCAGCACCAGGTGGCTTCATTGTTTTTTAAATTAAACCTGAATTCAGCACAATCACTCCCTGGTTTTCAGAGCACCCAGCACACTCTATAGGTGGGGCTGCTGCAACCGGTGGATCATCAGCCTACCCTCGGCAGGGCTGGGGGCTGCAGCTCAGCTCTAGAGCATCTGCGGTTTAGGCAGTATCTTCTTCACCGACACAGGCTTATCTGTAGGTTCGGTCTGTCTATGGTGGCAACCAGAAACAACTGCTTCACAGAATACAAGGCCTGCCTCTCCAGTCTGCCTTCTAGAAGGTGGGTGAGTAGAGGTATGTGTGGGGAGTGGAGGGTGGGTGTGTGTTGGGAGGTGAAATTATGAAAGTGAATACGGTATTTCCATTGTTTATTTATTAATTTGGCAAATGTAATAGAGCAAGAAGAAGCCATTAACGACTTGTGATGCTAACGCATCGAGATAAGCCTTCGCATGGTTAGAAAGTGCGGTGAGGAAGCAGAGGGGCTAAAGCACAGCACACGAAGACGAATTAGCAAATGCAGCAGCACCAGCAGCGCCCCGCGGCCCTGGGGCCGCAGCACTTACAGACGAGAAACACGGGGTTGGGCCGCACAATGAAGTCTGGGAAGTACAGCCACTTAATGATGTTGTCGTTGAAGCTGGCACCCTTGAATCTCCACGGGTAATCTGCAGGGAGGGGAGTGGTGGAGAGCAAGATCAATACCCTTGTTCACGGCCCTTCTCTCACCCGCCCACGCTGGAGGGGCTGGTGGTAAGAGCAGCTGGCTCCGGCGGGGGGTGGGGGGGGCGGTGTGTGAAGCCGCTCACCTCTGCAAGGAGCAGGAGGAATGCCGATGCAGATGAAGTACTGGAACGTGATGATGCAGGCCAGGAAGCAGCAGTACTTGGGCCAGATCTCCGCAATGGCTTTTCTTCTGCGTCGATATAAGACAGCGATCAACCAGCAGGCGTGAATCATGGCATAGAAGTCCATTCGCTGCCCAATGACGTTCACTGACATTAGGAAACAGGTCTGCGTGAGGAGGAAAAGAGGCACAAAAATTGGGTTTCAGGGAAGGGGAGTGGCGTCAGCTGTCAGCCCTGAGGGCAGGTCTCTGCTTATGTTTGCCAAGTCTTGCCTCTTTCGGGTGTCTTTCATTGTGAGGACAGCAATACTGTACAAATGACTAGGTCACTAAGAACCACTTCAGATGGTGATGAGAACTCCAGCTACGATCTCTTCATGAAACATCAGTGTTCCAAATATACTCTATTAAAGGGCGGGCTCCACCACGCCATTGCACGTCCTAACAGTCCATTTGGCTAAGGTTACACTTTCGGAATGCATAAAACAGAAAGAAGATTAGCAACATTTTATTCTTAATAGGAAACCAGTTAAAATGTCAAGTAATAACCACGCATCCGTAAGATCACAGAGATGCAGAGTGGCCCAGTTCACCACTGCAGAGCGGGGGCGATGGCACCTGGTCTTGGAAGACTCTCAACCAGGCCAGGTTAACCCTTCAGGGATCTCCTCCCGCTGATCCCGAGAAGACAGAAATCACGGCATGGAGATGCACAGTGAAGCTCCCGTGGCCAACTGGCCAAAAGCAGCTACTGGAATTTTCACAGAAATGAGAAAGAAAACACATCAACAAGGAAACTTACCTCTAGGCCAAACTTGTAGAAGAAGTAATTTATGAAATACTTGGCACAATTAATAAGTCCATCATCTAGATGGAGCCTCGTAATGTCGTGAAAGATGGTTTTAGACACGGGGGCCGTGAGATTGTTCCGACCTCGATAGTATTCCTGATGGCGGTAAATTGTAACCTCGAAGGCCAGGATGGCCAGCATCAGGAGGTTATTCTACGAAGCAAGAGAACACAGTTGTGTGAAGCCAAAAGCTTTAGGACATGGTAATTTTAAGCAATCCTCATAATAAATCATTTTATTCCATTCTTGATGTCTAAAAGGACAATGCTTTATAAAAATCCCTCCTCTATAAAATATGAGCCTTGAATTCACTTCCTTGTTCACTTTCTCTGTTCTAAGATAACAAGGGTAGAGTTATCTCCACTATGCAAGTCTGGCTCATTTCTATGATTACAGGGTCTGGAATCTCCAGACAAAAGACTGGTGATGCATGTTCCTATTTCTGTACTGGGCAGCTGTGTCCAGTGACTTTGGGAGAATGGGCCAGCCTATGTGCAACTAGAAGCACAAAACACTTCTACAGCATTCTACAAGGACACCCGTGCAAAGAGACTAAGCTGGAAGTGTGGGATCCACGTTAGAGGGGAAATTTTTGTACACCTCCAAAATCTGGCTAGAGGGCATGCTGAGGACAATAAAATAATAATAGTAATAGTGAGGATAATAAACTAGTTAACATTTATGGAACCATATGGACCAGACACTATTCTAATCACCCTTTTCAAATATAAGTTTGTTTCATCCTTATAACAGCTCTTTATGCTAGATACTATTTGTACATTACAAATGATATCTGCCATATGAGGAAAAACTAGAAAGCTACACGGCCAAAGAAAAATGAGACACTTAATATATTTAAAAATTCCTGGTGTTGAGCATAAATCTTTTATTTTTAAGTGCATTGTCAGAATAATATTATTAAGACTGCTCAGATTATCCATCAAAGTACAGTGTGGAATACCTGAAGTATATTGCTTTCATTATGTTTGTTACAACTGTTTGCAGAGTTCCTTCTTCAAAGATATGCTCTTTTTATTTGATTACCTCTAAATGTAACGTATGCTCTTTATTAAAATTTGTAGAGAAACAAAATTTAGACAGCAAAAATTTCTTGTAATGCTAAACCTACTTCTCAGAAATAATCACTACTGACCATTTGGAGTATTTTACTCAATTTTTTTCCTCTGTGTCTAAAAGAGATCATACTATGCACGGCATTTGAAATTTGCTTTTTTCAAAATAAAATAATACATTTAGGGCATCTTTCAATGTCTGATATTATCAATCTACGTCAATCTTTTAGTGGGTCTATAATGTTCCAGTTAATATATTTGTCATACTTTATTCAATTAATCTCAAACTACTTGATCAGTTTCTTTTCAGCACAATGCAATACTGATTTAGTCATTTGTTTCGAAGGTGATTCCAAATGTCACGTAAGAAGCTGAGGTTCCCTCCAACGTGATATTAGGGGTCTCAAGGAATGGATTCCAGACAGCAACTGTGCAGGGGCACAAACTAAGCTTGATGAAGACTTTACCCTCAGGTAGACCAGCAAAGGGGAGGACTTCCTCAGGCCGACCCACTCTGTCGGGTCAATAGGAGCGTTGTAGAGCAGTGACTTGTTCAACTGCTGGAGGGGGACATTCGTTTGGTTTTCATTTGGCTGAAAAGAAGAGAAAAGGGAGTAAAAAATGGCTCCATGGATTAGAAGAGTTCAGATTATTCTCCTTGAGCTTTGAGCAAATGGACATGGGAGGGGATGGGAAGGTGGAATCTCAGCATGAGAAGAGACTCGTGACTTAAGGGTGAGACTAGTGACTTAAAGGCCAGAGAGAACATGCTTGCAGAGGCAGGATCCCCCCTATCTGCCTCACTTGGCTAAAGGCCAGTCAAGGAGCTTCCCCATCTGAGGCTCACCAAGGAACAGTTAACAGAAAAGTTCTCAGGCTTAATGGTTTGCAGCTGGTACAACATTTTGCAGACGATGATCACACACGTCCAGACAGTGCAGACACTTGAAGCCAGACGGCGTAGCTTGGCATATGGCAGAGCAAAAGCCCAAGAAATCAAAAATACATAGTTGAACAGAGACACCTGAAAACATAAAATGAGAAATGGGGACAAGAATACATAACACAGCATAACACCCACAAAATGTGGCAACTTGGTTTATTCAGTGCAGCTCAGTTCGGCAAAGGCTGACTGAGTTCCTCGCATGTGCAAGGCATTGCTCTAGTGCAGGGGTACTAAGATAGGTCTTGGGTGGCGGACAGATGTATAACCAGATGATGTCAATATAACGTAGCATTGGCTAAACTAGAGATGTGAACAGGCTGCTGTGAGATTATCCAGAAGGGTGCTTGTCCCAATCTGGAGCTTCCAGCAGCAGTTCCTGGAAGACACATTGTCTGGTCTGAGGCTTGAAGGATGCATAAAGTTATCCAGGCCAAGAAAGGTGAAAAGTGCATTCCAGGTAAAGGATACGAGAAAAGACAGGAAAGGAGGAAGTAGAGTGGTGGGAAGAGGTGACCCCCAAGAATTAGCAATTCTAGAGTTGAAAGCAGTGAACTGCACCAGCAAGTGTGGCTGGAGATGCAGCTGGGAGCCACAATGTGGTGGACCCCTTTAAATCATGCTATGGCCCATGAGTCCCTTCTGCAGAAAATTGAGAGCCACTGAAGGGATTTACACTGGGAAATCTTAAAGAAAGATTGGCATTTTATTTAGGTAAGTGTCATGAAGAATGGAGGTGCACCAATGGGGGTTAGAGCAGAGGTCAGGGGGCCAGTTCCTAGGTGCTGCAATGGCCTAGCAGCTCAATGACAAGGGCCCAAGCTCGGGCAGTAGGGCAGAGATCAGGGGGAGCCGTGGATTGGAGATGGGAAGCAAAAATAGCAGGATTTGGTGACTGGCTTGGAGGTGGGGAGTGGTAAGGGAGACAGTGTAAGGAATGCCTCCCAGGTTTCTGGCTTGGGAGCCAGAGCCTTGAGCGGATGACAGGGCCACTACTGCGATAGGATCTGGATTCAGGGCAGGTGCCCAGAGGGAAGGCAGTGACTTCAACTGGGTTTAGACTGTGTGTGTTTGTTGATCAGATGAAGTGTCCAGTCACTTCTGACAGTTCTCCATAGCTAACAGTTCATTGAACGGTATAGAAGCACCACCATCTTCTTCAGCCATGGAAAATGTCCATTTATTCTACATAGTGTTAAAAGAATATCCTAGGAAGATTTAATATTATCAGGTGCAAATAACAGCATGCACTCAACTGATAAAATTGAACATGTAGCACGTGCTACACACTGTGGGCTGTAAGAGGCACAGGTGCCTGTTTGGCCTACAAAACTATAAACACAAAACGTGGACACTCCAGGGCAGGATTTTGTTCTGCCATTTGTTACCTTTCTACTCTTCTACTTAATTGCTTGTCACTGTCCAAGGCAAGGAACCTCTCTGAGAATTAAGTGCTGAAATATTAGGGTAGTAAGAGCTGCCTTATGGAATTAATTGAGGATGAAAGAAATACTGTACATGGAAGTACCCTGTAAACTATAAAGCACTCACAAGCACATATTTTGGTTAGCTGGGTGAATTCTCCTCCTCAGTCATTGGCAAGTGTCATGCTAATTGGCATGTTAAAAAGCAACTCCCATTAAAGATATTCTGAAATTAAGTCTCTTTGTTATGTCTTTTATTATGTATGTAAGGCAGTGAGTATAAAAACAGTACAATAAATTTACATAGAACTTTCAGTTTTTTGAGTGATAGAGAAAGAGAAGAAAAGATAATATCTTTTATCAAGTCCAAACTAGGTTCAAGATGACGTATCCCAAGTGGATCCTTCCCCTCCAGAAATACTGGGGCAGCGCTGGTGAGAGCTGCATGAAGAGCCTGGCCATATGATGGAGGACGAGCCCTGCCGGCCTGGGCTGGGCCAAGGCGCACGGGGCCGCACAGCTTGTCCTCTCAGCCAGGGTCAGGGAAGGTTGCCCAGAGTACCTGCCGTGCAGACAGGAGTGAGCCAGGCAGAGGGACTGCAGGTCCAAGGCCCTACAGGCAAGGGACAGCATGGTGTGGACATCCTTGGAGCAGCTAGAGGCCAACATGAGAGCACTATGATCTGAGTCCATTTGGAGGACTCTGAAATCCACCAAGTGGTCAGGGTGTCTGGGAAGGAAATGGCGAAGTGGTCCAGGGCCAGATGATAAGGGTCTTATATCATGGGATTGTGAGGATGAGAGAGAGCTGTTGAAAGTTTTCAAGTGGAGGATTACCATGATCATATTTACACTCTGGGAAGATGATTCTGGCCACATGATGGAATACATATTGGAAGAAGAAAAAATTTTCTCCTTCCAGCAGACCTGGGAATCTGTTAGAGTGCTCTAAAAGGAAGTGAAGTAGAGGTGGGAGCTTAGTTTTAGAGATATTTAGGTAAAGGTGCTTTGCGGACATGCAAGAAGTGAGGTCATGTTCAGATGCCCAGGTCTGCAGCTCAAAGAGAGGACTGGACCGATGATACAGACTTCTGACCCACAGCGTGTGGACCGCAAGTAAACCACAGGAGAGGAGGAGGGCACCCATGGAGGGTCTGGAATCACAAAAGGGGCTGTGGATAGAACTGGAGAACCCTGGAGAGGAGCTGGTGGAGGAGCAGCAGCCCAGGAATGAGAAGAAAAGCGAGGACCCTGGCAGCAGAGGGCCAGAAGCGCGTGCTGACCTGGGAACAAATGCTCACATCACCGACATCCAACGTCGGAGAGACTCAAGTAAGATAAGGACTGAAAAACCTCCGTGAAGTGGGCATTCTTACTTTCATCATTCTACAAATAGGAAAACTGGCACTCAGACAAGTGTGACACTTCGTTCCATGCAAACATGGCTCATGAGGGTCTCATCATTTCACTGACGACAGAAATCTTGTGGAATGCACATGAAAATCAAAGAGACAAATACCTGGGCCCCAACCAATACCTGATGTTTGGGGATTTCTAGGGAAATACCTGGTCGTCCACGTATATAACAAGTGACCAGGTGATTCTTATTATTCTTGAGGTTACTATCTTAAGAGAGGAGCCTCTGGGCACTGTGGCTCCCCGGCCTCCCTCTCTCCCTCAGAGCACCCACAGCTTCAATGCTCACCCACCCAGTGCAACCACTCACAGGAGTGCCCCCTCCTTGTGCACCCAGAGCTTCCTGGGGACACCTCTAACCCAGCTCTTCAAGTGTCTTTTGCTTTTATTTACCAGCCATGGCCATCAGACTGCGAGCTGAGACAGGACCTGTGTCTGTCATGCTCTCACGCTGGCACCAAGCACAGTGGAAGCATTCAGTTGACTGTAATTTATGGCAAGTACATGATAAAGGCTAAATGAATGCTCAGCGAGAGAGAAAGTTGTAATAATAATGAAACAGCAACTGATTTCTAGGAGAAATCTCAAGCTCGCAGAGTTCTTCTGTTTACTTCCTTCCCTCAGTCAGTAAGTATTTATTGGGCTTCCACAATTGGCCAGCCCTCTGGGAGTTTCTGAGGATACTGAAAGAAATGAGGCATGACCTCCTTCCTCAAGGAATAACGTGATCTCACAGAGCTCTCTAGGAAGCTTTTGAAATTAGAAACATAGCTGCATATAAAAAAGGAGAAGAGAATGTTACATATACTTTTAAATCTAGGTCATTCCAAAGTGGCGTTGCTCTGAGTAACACATGCTGACATAAGAGAAAGGTTTCTGTGACAAATTCTTCCCCAGTAGGCTCCTCTTCCTCAGATGCCCAGGACGATAACTTTGAAAGGTTTAATATTTTCGGAAGAAATCACCCTGAATGTTTGTGAAAACAAGCACCCTTCCTGAGGGCCTTGGATGGGGATGGTTTGAACCCAAAGCAGGTGGCCACACCTCTTGAAGATTTAACTGCGGATATTACTTTGTTCTCATTTTGCCCTTTATTGATCAGCAATTTTTGAGAAAGGATATTTCTTGTGTTAATCAAAATTAAGAAGCTATTAATGGCAAATATATGTAGCACCTGCCCTTGCTGACAGGCTTCTCCAGCTGGGGATGAGTCAAGCCTCCAAAGCACAGAGGCCCCTGCAGGTATAAATCAGCAGCTGAGAGGTGCACAACCTTGGGGGCTGCTGGTCATGGGTGAACAGTGTCCCCGGAACTGTGCAACACAGGCACCCTGATGCGAACGGCGGCACGTGCGCCTTTGTTACAATCAGATAAAATTCAGACACATTACACGCTGGATTGGCATATGGCTCCTTCCAGGAACCAAACACAAGAGTCAGTGCTTGTCTCTCTTCCCCTGCTGTACTGGGTAGACAAAGGGGTCAAATCGAAGTGCCGTGAGGCACCAGGTTAGAAGAGACGGAGACAGAAGCTTCCACAACGAGGTGCTAGCCACCCATGTGGAAAGTTCAAAACAGTTCATCAGAAACCATTTAGGGGTCTTTAAAGTCCTCCAGGAGGATACAAATGAGTCAAGACAGTGAGGATGACAGGAGGGAGCGCGAAGTGATTTCTTCATAGAGAGGTGCTTCTGTCTATCCCCACCACAAGACAATGGGGTGGGGAGAAAGGGATGCGACATTCTCCACCCAAAGCCCCAAGTGAGGAGCTTCAAGCAGGACCACTCAGAGATCTCAGCGTGTGCATCCTGGAGTTTGGGCACAGAGTTTGTGTACTGGTGTGCAACTTCTACCCAGAAAATCCAGCTGGCAAGGAGACATCGGCCGCTGTGGTGGCAGAACACAGTGGGCGGCTTCACTGGGATCCAGGAGCTCCAGTAGGACAGAGGCTGTGTAAATGTTGCCCTTGGACCTGATGTGGGAGGCAGAGAGCCTCAGAAGCTCTTCTGAGTACTGCTCAAGGGGACTGCCTGCCAGGATGATGGGGCTTCACCAGAAAGGGTCCAGGAGGAGCGGACGCTGGGAACCCAGGGCTGCCTGATGGGTCACAGCCCCAGAGGTGCTGCTGGGGCCCCTGAAGAGGAGCCTCCATGAGACAAAGGTAGGTTTAATCGGCTGCCAGACCAGAGTGTGAGGCCATCCTATGATAGCAAAAGTCAAATCAGAATATCCCCCATTCTCACCTGGCCCACTCGCCGGGAGTCTGGTAACAGACGTTAGTTCACTGGAGCAGGGGAGGCAGGGAAGGGAGAGAAATGGGAGAAAGAAAGAAGCAGCCAGAAGAGGACATGGTTCTAGCTGGGTAAGAGAGCAGAGTTTTGATTCTTTCCTGTGGCTGGACAATTTTAATTAATGAAGTGAGCTTTTGCTTGCTATTTAAGGTAACTAGAGGACTTTCCATGTCCTAGGAATGATAAGAAAGTGTTTTGCACTCCGGAGCATGGAGAAAAGTTTCCCTCTGGAATACATTTTACAGCGACAGTAGAGACCTGAAATAAAGTTGTTTTTATAATTACGCCCCGCATGTTCCGATCACTCAGTGCTCCAAGGACGTTAATAAGAATTAGCTGTGAACATGTTGACTGGAGTCCAGAGTCCAAAGTCAGTGTAGGGAGGGGAGAGACCTCAGTGGTGACAGGATCCGAGGATCCTGCAGTAACTCCCACTTGGGTGAGGAAACCTTTTCGGTGCGTGGGATGACATCATATGGAACTCGGGGGATACACGTGGGGGTGAAACCATCATACAACAATGGGATTCCGGCAGATGCAAGTAGCAGCAGGAGCACAATTGCTCTGATTCATGAGTCTCTGACATGCTTTAAAGTTATAGAGGAGAGAGTTGGAATTAGGAATGAAAATTCCAGAAGTCTGCACAACGTGTGGATCATAGAGAAGGAATTGCTCATATGCGATCAAAAGCCATTTTTCTAATAGTGTAATAGGATGAATAGGTCATGAGACTTTACTGTCTTGACAGCCTATTAACAAGATATGCTCGAGGCTCATTAAAGATGATTTTTAAAAAACTATGTCTGCCTTTTGTTTAGGATTTGTAAGAGAGTGGTGTCACTGAACACCTCTTTGTCTTTCTGAACTCTTTAGGATGGATCACTGAGAGTGGACTTTCTGTGCCCTAATAGCACTCATTTCTCTTTCATTTAACACTCCCATCATCAAATTGTCTCAATACGCCTCCACAACTCTGCAACACAACTTCTCATGCCATCACAAGTCATCTGGACCTCAGATTTGGTTAATTTACAAACGGCATTTGCTCATTTTTAGCCAAATGCCTTCTCTTGTTCTTAATCTTAATTTCATTGCTCCTTAATATTCTGACCCTCAGATTCTGTCCGAATTGGTCAGTTCTCCTGTACAGTTAAAATGCTTACGCTCTTTCGTTTTCAACTAATATACATATTAGGCTAGATTGCAGTTCTAATTAAGGTATGGACGTGGTTACTTAACAGTGGAGCATATGTCATTTTCTGCCACCAGTCCCACAGGGAGAGTGGTTTCTGCTTTGTTCCCACCTGGCAATGGTCTCCCATCCATTTCAGATGATTTGTACGAAATGGGAGAAAGCTCCGGTTTAGACTGGAGCATTTAAATTAAGGTTTATCCCTTAGTTACCTACTTGTGAAACTTTTGGGGTTTATAGTATTATAGTTGTAACATTATGTTGTTATTTAACTTTTTGAAAATTATTGGCAGTGGTTCCCTGACTTAATTTTTAGTGGGCACAGACTCTCTGAATTGTCACCAACTCAAAAATAGTCCAGGGACATTAGAAGTATGTGAAAATTATTTGCTGATAAATTGAAAGAACGCTAATCTCTCCACAGTAAACATCAAATAATTACTGGCTGAATGATGACTCTCCTCTTTCCAGATGAGAAAGCAGAAGTGCAATTACAATGTTGAAAGACTGTGTGTCTTGTCTGAAAAAAACCAGTAATAAACAGAGTGAGCTCCACTAAAGATTTTCCTAAATTTTGGAACCTGAGTTTCCTTGGTAACACACACTGGAATGTTACTGATTTCCTCAGAAGAATTTGCGGAGACAGACTCCCATGTGCAGTCAGACCGGCACCTGCTCTCACGCACTTCAATAAAGGCTGGATGAAAAGAAAGAACCCGTGCACTGTGACCAAGCCAGTCAGCAAGCGAGCCAGGAGCCCCCTTCTCCACTATGCTCCCCTCTTCTCAGGACACCCGCCCTTTGGTTTTCTGTATGACAAAGTGTATGCACCTATCCTAGGACCTGGGTGTTCTAATGTAATGGGAATTACATTTAAAAAAAAAACATGGACAGTGGGAAAAGGAAAATGATGACCTACTGTGGCTCTGTTTGGCCTGATGATACAGCAAACGTGCACTTGCCTCTTTCACAGAAACCCAGATAATGTATGATGAAACGATTTTGATGATATGCAACTCCAAAATCCACCACATGAACACCTGCAGCTTGTGAAAATACTCCAGGAATTTTAAGAAGAGCACAGTAAGGCGGTCAATCACCAGGTGCCATTTGTTCCTTAAATCTGCAAAATAGGAAATTCACCAAAGAGCATCAAAAGGTGTTTTTTTTAATTATTATTATTTAAAGCATATCTCATAGCATTTGGATTGGAATGAGATGCTGCAAAATAACAGTAGTGGATGAATTCTAAGAATACCAACATTTGGAGGCAGGGGAGTCTAAGAAGCCCACAGCATGATGATGACTTGGACATCACACACTCAGACTCTGAGGAACAAGGTTACTTTTATCCACCTTTTAATTAAATTAGTGTGAAGAATAATTTTGATCTTATTTACTCTGAAGGCTGAGCTATACTGCCCTAATTTCCTGAGAAGATTAAGTAACTGAGCTCCCTCTAAATGACATTTTTCTTGCCAAAACAGTGCTTGCAGAAGTGTCAGTTTTCTTTAACTAGGGGGAGGATCAAGCTCACCAGTCACCTTGGAAGAGCAAGCCAGGCAGGAAGGGCTGGCTCCTTGTTGCAACTGAAAATGAACACTGAGGATCTGAACGACTTGTCTCAGTTCACGAAATATGATCACACTCATTTTAATCATAACTCTTTTTTTCCTCCCCAAAGCTCCAGTGCATGGTTGTGTGTCCTAGTTGTAAGTTGTTCTAGTTCTACTGTGTGAGCTGCCACCACAGCGTGGCTCCTGACAGATGGGTGGTGTGGTTCCACACCCAGGAAGCGAACCAGGGCCGCTGAACCAGTGAGCGTGGAACTTTAACTACTAGGCCATCAGGGCTGCCTCTTAATCATAACTTTTAATTGAGTTAATAATTTTCTTCTTCCCCCCTTGTGCTAGGGAGTCTTATTTTGTAGACTAGCCTCATGCTTCTGTCTGGAAGGACCGTCCTGGTTAATCTGAAGGACAGTCATGAGAGGGCTGTTTTGTGGAATCAGCACATCACCACATCTGTCAACAAAGGCTCAGAAGCCCAGGCAGATAGGACCCCAGTGTCTCTCAGTAGCTTCTTTACATGGCTGGGTGGTTGGAACAGTCACTGTGCTTGGTTCTGAAAGTTTAAGTAAGGTTTTAGTTATTGTGAAAAATGCTTATTTACAAAATGGCTCAGATATCTGTACAAAGATTCAGTTCATAACTGAGCACACTTTGGAGGTGTGGGTGGCAGGTACAAGAGGGAGTGCAAGGAGAAGGTGCAGTCCAGTTTTCCATGAGATCCTATTAGTACAGCTCCAAACCTGTCTTCAAGGAGTGTAGCAAAGTCCCAGGCCTGAGTCCTCAGTCCTGCAGAGCTGGGTTCTCCCATCTCACTGAGGAACCATGATGCTCAGACACGGAGAGAGCACTTCTGGGCCTCTCCTGAGGTCTTCTGAAATGATGGCAAAGGAGGCCAGCTTTGGGGAGCTTGCCTTTGGCAGGGATCTTCCACCTCACGCTGCTCTTTTATTGTCCACTTTGTAAAGCACAGAGCACCAGCAAAGACAAGCACAGCCTCTCACTGTGGCAGCCCCAGGACAACGCCCCCAAAGGCCATGCTCTCTGGTTCCTCCCCGACTTTCTGGGAATTGCCAAACAGATGAAACTCTTCACCTTTTATACTCTCTGTCAGATAATGTGTCCTGATCACCGAGGACATCTAATTCTCATCAGGCCCTCTTAAAACATTAATTTCAAGCCTGTGAATAAAGATAGGAAAGAAGAGCCTAAAGAACAAAGAGGGGAAAACCTAAAATAACAATTACAACAAAAAATCTCTAGGAGTTGGCTAGAAATGATCATTATCCAATTGCTCATTTTCTCCTCTGGTTCCTATGTCCTAAAACACAAGAACAGAACTAGAAATATATTCTTAATGATCAGTTTCCTGGAAAGCCTCAGAATGATTTCTTCAAGGATGTGTTTGAAAAGGCCACGTCTAGAACTTTCAGAAATTCTACACAGCTGCCTGTTTCTGCTCTGCCCGGCCTCAGCTTTCTGACTGGGTATTGGGTAACTGCCAGCCCTCCGGCATCTCGCCAGGATCACCACTGGTGGATCCATAGTTATAACCAGCCATCTGCTCTCTTCTTCTAAGTCAGAAGTAAAAGAAAATTGTTGGAACAGGAGTGTTATGACTCCAGCAACCGAAATAAATAAAACACACCCCAATTTTTATTTCACAACTTGGTCAAATATATATCCATTTGGAGTAAGTCAGTGTTGCATTCGCTCAGTCTCAGCCCAGCATTTTCTGGTAGTGAGCAGATTACCTGACGTCCCTGCCTCCTCCTCTTCCTCTTCCTCCTCCTCCTCCTCCTCACTGTCTTTCCCAAGCTCAGCCTTCTCGGCTTTCTCAGGGCACCCCTCCAGCTTCTCCGCACCAGGCTCTGCCGGCTTCCCCATCTCCGGCGCCTGCAGGCTGGCGGTCAGGTTCATCATGGTGAGGTCCGGCAGGCTTCCCTCAGGGTGCGCCAGTCTGTTGGCAGAGCAGCCGAGTCAGAACGGGAAGGGGCCAGGAGAGACGTGAGTGAGGGGCAAGGAAAAGGGGGGTAAACGGAAATGAGAATCAGTGCATGTACGCAGGCCTTGCAATGTGGGGTTGTTAGCGTCTTGTCACTTTTTTTTAAAGCTCTTTCTATAAACAAACTGTCAACTCAGGTTTTGTTAGCTTTTCCAATTCATATGCTAGTGATTAGTCAGTAATGAGAGCTATCGACACCTAAACTTGACATTTTTCCCAGAGGAGAAAATGGCCAGAGTTTAGGATGCAGAAGCATGAAATGGCACCATGTAGAGCAAGCATTTCATGGCTTCACAGGGGGACTTACTCATTTTGGTGGATTGGTAATTTTTTCTTGATGCTGCTCAAAGTAATTGAAATAGAGAGGAAAAAAAGGAGATGAGAACAGAAGAATTATAAGGAATGTCAGAGATCACACATCATGCTACACATCATCCACTAGTGCATTCCTGTAGGCCGGCTGCAGGAAGTCCTAATGCCAAACGCATTCCAGCAGGGCGTCAACAGCGTGCTTCTGCTGGGGACCTAGGCTTGGCAGCTGATTTGAGAGTGGACAGGATTGCAGGTTGTAAAGGAGAGGACACATAGACTACTGAGGCAAATTATGTCATGCTTCTTTTAGTTATGCAGCAAACTACCCCACAAGAATCAAGTCATCCACATTTTAAATAGGTTTTTATTTAAATTCTTAACTAATGTGTGTTTCAGTCAACCTTTGCCTAGACTCATCCCTCTCTGCCGCCATCTAAAGCATATGCAGGGGAAGCCGAACGCCTTCAGGGGAAGAAGTCAGCGTGCCAGCCCTGTCCGTGGGCACCGCTGTGAACCGCCGGACCAGTCGTCAGGAGAGAATGGTGTGGGCGAGGCCGAGGGAGGGGACGCAACCAGAGAGTTACAGCCCGTTTCAGAGTGGACAAGAACAAGTACGACCTTTCTCCCGAATTTCTAAAATCGTACCTTTGCATTCACAGCCAAACAAATGTTTGAAGGAACATCCGTGGGCAATAAAGTGGATATTAGGAAAAGGTCTACTGGAAACACATGTGGTCTTCTCCGTTTGCAATAATTCATCTACACATTTCAGCCTGCTTATAGCAGGATGGACAGTTAATAATGTTATTCTTTCTACATAATTATGGGCTCTGAGTAAATTATTTAACCTTTCTGGAATTAATTTTCTATAAAATGAGGAAGTTCATCTAGATAAAAATCTAAGCTTCCTTGCAAATCATTGGCTTTATATTTGAGACATACCTATGAGGTTGGCTAACTGCTTAACGAATTTGTATCGTCCTTAAACTTTTAGAGACATTGTCATTCAAAACAAATTCCTTTTAACAGGGTGTCAAGTAGGTAAATTATAGAATGCCAGAAACAAATTGCTGATTGAATGAAGAAAGAATGTTCCCAGGATGGTTCAACATTGGTGGAAGGAATTATGCTGACCTACTACTTTCTCATTTTCTAAAGTTGGTCCATTCACCCTCCCGTCTCTGGGCAAGTGCCGCAGGCTTGAAGCTGCAATGCCCCATCTTATAGACAGCACTGCACGCCACACCTCGGGGCCCACATCTGCTGCACCTGCTTCGTCAGGACACCACACATTACATGGTACTGAGTGCAAAGGCAGTCAGGTGTCACACGGCTGTCAGTATTTATGTGTTCTCCTCAGCACTGCCAGGGGATTGCGTGCTATAAGTGAGAAGACACTTTTCATTGTGCCAGGAATTTGGTAGTTTTTAGTGTGGAAGTATGACCATCTCAGAGTGCATTTCTAATGTCTACCTCAACACTGCCACGACTTCACATTGACAAGAAAATAGCTTTCCAATAATTAGTGTTATTTATGGAGGGAAACTTACAGAGAAGTGGCTCTTTCTGCAGCTGCCACTATGGCTACACAACAAAAAGTCCTCAAGCAAGGAGGCCCCCAGTGCCAGGGGATACAGCCAGGGCATACGGAGGGGAGGTCACGGCATAAGGCATCAAAGAAAAACTCCAGAGGAGGCCTTTTGGAAGTATGTGCAGAAGCTCTACTTTTGGAAGCTTGTAACAGTCCACAAGAGATCTGGGACTTGATGATGCTGACAGAGAAGAGAAGCGAGTCGCTGTGTCTGACACTGCTCGTTGCCCTCTGACATAATCCTTATGGGGGAGCAGGGCATGTAACAGCTGGGTGCATGCCCTCTGGAGCAGTCTAACCTCACGAGCTTCCAATGGATGACAACAAAGAAAAAAGGGAAAACACGTATCAGGGTGTCATTTACTAATCCAGGAGTTTGTTAACTCTCTGAGAAATTTCACTGAGAAAATCTGCAGGCATAAAATGTGTATAGACAAAAATATTTTCAATGCATGATTGGAGTATACTATTTGAAAAAGACACGTGCGAATCCTTTCATTTTTATCATAGCATTTTTTTGGAGGCAATACAGAATAATGTTAAAAGCATGCTCTTTGGAATCAGAAAGACTTAGAGTCAAGCCTCAACTAGATAACTTACTCCCTTGGTGACTTGGCAAAACTCCTCACCCTGTCTTTTAAGTCTCAGTTTGCTGATCTGTAAAATGGAATAACAATGCCCATTTCATAGGATGTTGTGAAAATTCAGGTGATTTCTGTTAAGCACGTCCCACAGTGATTATAAGGTACACAGGAATATTCTTAGAGTAAGGAGCCCTCCGCTAATGGCAGATTTCCATAGACTGTGTGGATCAACGTGCCATAAATCCATGCTAATGAAGAAGAGGAATTGGAAACCTGCCTTGCAAGGGGCACGCAGCAACAAGGCGCTCCACTTGGAGCATAATTCTGTCATCAGCACATTCTGTAGCAGAACTTGAGTACTGAAATGACCATTCAGAAGAAAAAGAGCGAAGGTTTCTTCCTTGAGAATCTATCTCCAATACTCTCAACGTTCTAAGCACTCTGCTGCCTGCAGATCAGTCCCCCCACTGCCTTCTCTGAGCGGGTGCCTGCTGCAGAGGCGGGCTGGCTGCGATGCAGACTTCACTGGCGGAACCAGCCTCCAGTTTGCTCTAACAAAAAACTGTGCCAGTTCTCCAGGAGAGCCTGGGTACCTTCATTTAGCTTCTTTCCTCTAGCAAATTTCAAAAAAGGGATCCCGATTTTGCAAAAACTAAATGAAAAACCACATTCTAGTAAAAAAAAAAGGGTCCCCTGAAACTTCAGGCTATGCAATTTATAATACTTGTAATTCTTGAGTGACCATCATGTGCAAATTATCTAATCATCTTATGAAGGGGTTTATTTTGGGACTCCAAACAGACCTGGTGACAAACTGGATTCTCAGAGCACAAGCCCCCAGGGCCCCCTCCAAATCCCACTTTTTTGGAAGCCTTTCCCTCCGGGAGTTAATTTTCTTCTCTTTGCATTTTCTCTAACCATCCCTGTAACTTCGTTTCCTATGACCCAGGCTCTCACTCCTTCTTAAACAAAACGGCCCTCTCCTGCTGCATCGTAACAAAGCAGATAACATTCTTCGGTTTGTTTATCCGCCCACTCCTTCCTTCATGCTGCCAGGGCTTTGTACAGTTCTCTATATGTGAATTTCTGTACAATTTCATTCTAATTATTGCCCTGGGCACTCTCCCCTTCAGGGCAGAAATCCAGTCTTACTCCACTCATTCCCCTTGCAAAAGGAAGCATTGTGCTTGGTATACACTATGATTCACCGAATGTTTGTGACTTCTATGCACTGGAGAGGCCTTCTTATTTGAAACAGAAGAAACAAATTATGTTACATTGAGAGTTGAAGAGGTTTAATTCTGTACTAGAATTTGACTTTGAAAAGCCACATATTAAGCTAATTTCCATTAAAGAAAATGGAAATTGTACAATTGTAAAATCTCCTTAGTCTAAATACCATTTATTCATAACTATTCTAATTTGGATTACGTGGTAATATAAACTGCACTTATCCATTCGTTAGACTATTAGAAAAAAAGGAGATGTTTTTCAAATTTGTAGGGTTCATAAGTAACATTTAAAGTAGAATATTTACACTGTTTAAGATTATTTTCTAGAACTGATAAGCACTTTTAGAAGACTTTTAGAAGACTGCATTCTCTGATGAGCAATTCGTTCGTAAATTGAATAGCACATCTTAAATGTGAGTGGTAGTAATTCCTATAAAAAATCTACTAGGGAGGATTGGGTGTGATGGGGTGTGGAACTTCCCCACAGTTATTCACCTCATCAAATTTTATCAGTCACCACCATCCTCAACACCGCCCCCGACCTCACGCCTGTAAGGTCGTGTCTAAATTTTAATCAACTCAGAAGCTGAATGTAGGCATGTCCTCTCCTTCATCCAGAACTCACATTTACAAATACATTATTCTCCCTATGAAACAATACTGAGCATAAAGAAATAAATTATGGGACAAAGAAAGCTTAGTTACGTAACAAAAGGATTCAGCCTATCGTTCTAATCAAGAGAAGATCCTATTAAAAATTGGACACACTTTACATACAGCCTTTCAGAAGCACATGTTGTCAAGCGAGGGATGAGTTTGTTGGGTAACATTTTCCCTGGGGCCTAGCTCTGGCCCTTCTTAGCATGTTAACTTTCAGGCAAAAATGAGAGATTCTACTGGAAAGAAGACAATACTAATGGTAGAATGCTTTCAGTTTGAGATGACTTTAAATCTTGATCATTCTAAGAAATCCTGAGTGAATTTACTGGCCTTGTGACTTGGGTGAACAGGCATAGGCTTTCTTTCAAGAGAGAAGTCTGGGACAATCGAGACCAAAATTTGTATCAGCCTCTACCATTGGAGCCCATCAAAGCAACTCCTGCCCTCTCCGGTGTCCCAGCCATCTCTTCATAAAGCAAATGGCAAACACTTTATAAGAAGCATAGAGAGAGAGAGGAAAAGAGAGACAGAGAGAGGGAGAGAGAGAAGCTCCCTCTTCAGCGATTTGCACAGTGTTGCACCAATTTTTCACACTTCCTTCTAGAAGTCTTGCCTCCTGATTTGCTATTTGGTTGTCGGCCTTAGGATTTTACTTAACCCTACTGGAATAAGAATAATGGAATAGAAAACCAACAAATCCTTCAAAGATTATTTTGTTAATTGAATTTGTTGCAAAATACGTTTCTATTACCTAAATTATTGGCTTTATTACTAAAGACAAGAAGTTATAGGAGTCGGTATTTTAATTCACCTGATTAATAAAGGAAGAATAGATTTAGCGAATTAGATCCCAAAGGATCTTTTCTCTGTACTCTTAGAGCGCTTGAGGATAACTCTACACACAACACTATCAAAGCTTACTCTTTATTATGTGTGGTCATTCACATGTTTTATCTCCCCAGCCAGGCGACATGCATCTAAGCTCTCAGTGCCTATCTTTGCAGCTTTTGCGGTAAGCAAATATATAGTGAAATCTGGTGATCCAAAATATCCTTCTTCGATATGTTGACTTTTCAAGTAGAGGTATATTTGAAGAAATTGACGTTTTAATTTTCTTTTAACCATATATTGTTGTGACTATCATCACTTCATTCAGGAAATATCTACTGAGGGTCCACGAATGGGTAAGGCCCTGAGGTAAGTGATATGGGGTCACACTGATGAATTATACAGGGACTCCAGGCCCGAGGAGCTGATGCCTCTGACAAGGGAGATAAGACAAGCAGGCAGATTGAGGGCTGGAAGGCAAATGTCAGGAGGCAGCGATGATAAAGTGCTATGGGAATTCAGAGGAAGGACAGATGACTGCTGGCGGGAAGTTGGCAATTATGGGCAGGCTTGTGGAGGAGGTGGTTCTTGAGCTGAGCTCTCAATTAGGTGTTCAAGAGGGAGATGAGCTCTCAGGCAAGCCTTGAACTAATTCTAGCCAAGAATGAAATTAATGGGGCATATGTTTGAACCAAGACCAAAGGCTGAGCACCAGCTGAAGACCCTTGGCAACCTCCGAATCCACTTGGCGGGACCATCCAGTATGAACACCAAATGGTTTGGTTTGCAGAATACATTTATGAGCATAGCTGAAGACCGTCATCCACTATCTGATGTCAGAATTTTTCATTTACAAAACAGTAAAGTGTTTAACACACCAAGAGACCATTTTTAACAAAAACAAGAGAGAAAACATTGAAGTACCCACCTATTTATTATTAGATACACGCGCCCATTGACTTTGGCATGGCTATGAGGTGAGAGATGGAAGCACAAGGTTGCATGCGGTGGCAACGGGCAGACAGGTTGGAGAGAGAAAGAAGAGATTGTTAGACAGAGACGAATGAAGTAGACGTGTCTTGTAAGCTTTACGTCATCAGGTGGGTCCTCATTGACACGTTTCATGCACTGAAGAAGAGTCTAGGCAGCAAGATTCAGCAGCAACATGAAATTAGACATATTCAGGAAAAATGCTTGAAGATAACAGGTCTCTCCATTCTTCTCATCCCTCCCCATCTCACATACTTTATTAAAAATTTGTAATGTTTAAATTTTCAGAGTACATTTATCAAATAAAATACAGTGTGAATGATGAATTCTTACTCCTTTCCCAGAGTTAAAAAAGTAAACTACTACTAAGTAACCATATTCAATATATTTTCTCTAAGCTTTTCTAAAACTGAGGCAAAAAAAGTCATTTTATTGCTGTATGCATCACAATACTTTCTAAAACAAACTATGGACAAATTGCAGTGATGGATATTTAAATAAGTAATGCATATTTAGTACATCATTATTATTAAGTATATATTATATAATTATAATTATGTTATAATGTTACATATTTTATCAATATAAAAGTGAAATGCTACTCCTGAGAATGCCTACGTAAAAATAATAATAGTGTCTTATTATGTGTAGCATAAAACTTTTTCATAATGTTAACTTTATAAATTCTGTAAGGCTAAACACAATCACTTCTGCGCCAACAGAGTGGACATTTCCCTACACTGCGTATGTGGACACGCACACAAACAATGGACAAAACAGGAGAACAGCTGGATATTTACAGAAGCAACAGCTGGAATCAATGGAAGGAATACAATGCCTCGATTATTCCCAGTTTGTGGGCCAATGTTTGTCAAGCGTCTACTAAGGAGGGAGCAGCAGAGAGAGCAAAGGATGGCAGTCAATCTCAACTCAGAAAATGTTTCTTTCTCTTCATCATTTTGAGTTTAATGTAGTCATTCCTTAGGACTCCAGAGACAAAAAATCCTGTGAGGCGGCCATTATTAGTAAGGAAAATATGACAATGAGGAAGGGTCGCTAAAAAGATGGGCTATATATCATATGTTCAAAGTTAAAATGTTGGCACTTTATATTAAACTCTCGCATGAAATCCCAAAATACCAAACTGGAGTGAGTCCTTCAAATTCCTTAAGGTTCCAAAGACTTTTTTTCACAGAACTGAAAATGAAATCCCATGTGCCATGAGCGTAGTTTTCTATTCCTACGCTCTCTCCTCACCCTTTAAATTTGATGGGGAAATCAACTGTTCAGGGAGTGCTGAGGGTGAAGCCACGGGGGGAGAAAGGCGAGCAACGCCCTCCCATGGCCACGGATCCTTTCCACGTTCCTCTCCCTCCTGGCGGGAGGGTGGGGGCTGAGGACACAGGGAGGAAACCCCTTGACAGGAGGCTACAGCCCTTCCCCGGAACCCACATAATTCCACAATCTTCTATATACTTAGAAGGGACTCTGTGGAACAAATTCAGTTTTCACATATCTTCTGTCTCAAAAACTGTGATTCTTTAGGCTGGTAAAATCTTTGCTGAGCTGTATTATCTTCTACAGAACTATTCTGAAAAATCTCTATTTTTCTGGAAAAATTGTGACCTATATCTCTTTGTGATTGTGTGACAGAAGACTCAGACATACGATAATAAGAATAATGGCAAGGAAAAGCTCGTACATACTAAGGGAAATTTTCATGAGAAGAAAATGAAGATGCAAGGGAAGAAAGGCATTTAGAAGAAAGAATTTTTAAAAGGCACCATTAGCAATTAGTAATAATTACATTCTCTTCACAAACATACAAATCTACTCTGCCAACTAAAAGGTCTTTTTGGTTATTGAACATAACTTTTTGAAAAACTGATGAGGGTTTGCAATTAAATAACGCATATTACATTGCCAGAGTTAAATATCAAATACTAGTTTTAGCCACAGGGATCATGAGCAATGTCAAAAGAACCATGAAATAATAATTTTTTAAATTATTGACAACTATCACTTTTCTATGCAGGCATTGCTTTTGTACCTTTTAATGTTAGGATTATTTCTCCTGCCGACAAGTCCTATGAATCTTCTCTCCTAGGGGGTCCCCAAACTTCTAATAACTACTTTTCCCAATGTTTGATCAGCGCTGAAGGCAGCCACTGACCCCATCTGTGCCCTTCTCCCTGCTGGGGTGTTGGGAGAACATAGGTTTTAGCTGAGCCTGATATTTACGGTGGCGAGATAGGATAAGAAGTAATGACTGGCTGATACCTCTTGGTTCTATTGGTTGGGAGCCATGGACACGCTACAGTTCTCCAGAATACACCCAGAATGAAAAGGAAATGTAATCTTAGCTTCAACAAAATGTGACAAGGGAAATGAATCTGCCGGTCACACATAAATACATAAAGATTATAAAATGTTTCTCATCACCAAATAAAAGTATTTTAGAATTATCCATACTCCCTGCCCCTACTACAGCAGAAAATGGCAAATTTAGTATTTCACAAACTGTGCACGATGAAATACTACTTCATCTTCTTTTGATGTACTCATTTTGTTTCCCTTGAAAAAGCGTTAAGGGGAAGTCAAAAAAGCTAGGAGGGATTTTCAGCTGCGGCATCTGCACTCCTTTTAACAGAGCACTTTGCTCCCTTAGTTGCTTCACAAGTGTTTTTCCAAGAACTGAATCATAGGCTAAATATGAAGCAGAGAGGAAAATCACTATTAACATTCAGTGGAAGAATGCTTGTAATTTCCCTGTGATGGAGCACACTGAGGGGTGTGCGATAATCCACTGTGGTTTCCACACACACGGGCGGGGAGAGCGAGAGCTCGTCTGTTACCTGTAAACAATTTATACTTATTGATGAGAAGACAACAACAGGGAGCTGATGTTGTCTTCACTTTCTCTTCTCAAATGTTATTCCGGGCATTACATTGCAGACTCTGGCCTTTTAGCTATGGTTCTTCATTTCCAAAATGGAAGGGAAAATTCTGCCCACCATTTTTTGGTATGCTCTCACTTACAGTGACTTCTGTACTGGTTGTTAGCACAACAGAAAACTCATCCTTTGAATTAGCCAGATTCTGTAAATGTTCTAAAAACACATAACCAGCCTAGACACAAAACACACATTGCCAGCTCTAAAGTATCTGAGTCTGCAGAGTTGCCCTGCATCTACTACTCAGATGACAAGATCACTTTCTATTAACCAGTCATAAGTCACTACCAGTTGCTTCAGAAAGTGCCATCAAATACCTCACAATTATTTCTCACTTTTTTTTTCATTCACAGGTCGATACTCATGGGAAGTTCAAGGTTGAAATTCTAAGTTAGACAATAGGCTTTCCGGCAAGGTGACCGTGGGCAGGTGGAGAATCAAGGCTGCCTTCTGACAGCAAGAGGCATGTGCTGCAGGCACTCGCTCACCTGTAGATGGCGCTGTCTTCCTTGCAGGGAATGGACTTCAGGTCTGTGAGCTCCAGGAACCGGTCATGGAAATAGTGAAGGTGCAAAATGCACACCAGGAGAAAGGAGGTTGGGATGAATATGCGAGTGAATAGTTCAGCCACGGTAAACTGCTTTAAGCCAAGATCCTCAAGCCTGTAAAACAAGACAAAACGGCAAGCAAGAACATTTCTTAGGCAATGAAGACACACTCTCCACTATGAATTATGTGACAGTCTTTCACTTTTGTCGGTCACACTGTTTATTGCACCCCTTTCTCCCATACACTGCAGTTTGGCTTTGGTTTCCACCAATCCAGCCAACCTGCTCTGACAGTGGTCAGTAACGACCTCGATACTGCCAAATCCAGGGGCTGTTCTCTATCTTTGTTCAGTTCTGCCTCTGGTCCTTCCTGAAAGGACCATGGTCTGGAGGCCGCCACACTGTCCTGGTTTTCCTCTTCTGTCACTGTCTCCTCCTTGTCTATTGGACTCCAGATGCTGAAAGATCCTCAGGACTCTGTGCTGAGTCTCTCCTCTAGCTTACTTTCTCCCTAGGTCATCTCACCTTGTCCCGTGCATTCATATACCATCTCCACGCCAACGACTCAAATGTGCATTTACAGCTCAGCCTTCTCCTGTGGACTCTCATACCCCAAGGTCCACTGGAAATGGGTTGTTTCACAGTTATTACATGTTAGTGTTTTCAAAACAATATATTTTTTTTGATTTTATTTTTTCCTTTTTCTCCCCAAAGCCCCCCGGTACATAGTTGTATATTCTTAGTTGTGGGTCCTTCTAGTTGTGGCATGTGGGACGCCGCCTCAGCGTGGTTTGATGAGCAGTGCCATGTCCGTGCCCAGGATTCGAACCAACGAAACATTGAGCCGCCTGCAGCGGAGTGCGCGAACTTAACCACTCGGCCACGGGGCCAGCCCTGTCAAAACACTATTCTTGATTTCCCAATTTCCCTTAGCCAAGCTGTTCTTCATCTCCTTCTCCCCACGCTAGTTTTCCCTGGTATAACCACTGACCCGGTGCACAACTCCGAAACCAGGAAGTCTTTCTCGATTTTTTCTTTGCCTTCACATCTTTTCATCCATGTTGCCTTCAACCTCCTAAACATCTCTTGACTCTGTCCACTGCTGCTATCCATCTCTATGGCCACCTATTCGAGGTGAAGTCACCATCATTTCTCACAAGACCACTGCTATTGCTTGCTAATTGTCTTGTTTCTACTCTTGCCTTCCCATACATCACTTTTTCTCAGCCAGTCCAGGGTTCTTTAAAGACTTCTAAAAACTTCACCAAGAATTAAATACCAACCACCACTACCTACAAGCCATGTATGTCCCGGATGCCTGGCTGAACACTCCCATCTCTTCTCTCCTCTCCACTCCGACCCTTGCTCCCGGCAGGGCAGCCTTCCTTCAGTCCTTCATATGTGCCAAATTCTGCCCTGCCTTAGGGCCTTTGCATTTGCTGTTCTCTTTGCCTGGGATGCTCTTCTGCACCCCAGCTCCCAACTCACACACTTTTCTAAAGACAAGCTCCTTCTTATCCTCCAGGTGAGTTTAAATGACGCCTCCTCAGCGAAGCCTGCCCTGATCACTCCATTTATAGTTAGTATCCCCCACTGGTCACTACTTCAGCCTGTCGTTTGTTTCCTTCACAGACTTGTCACAATTTGTAATTAATTTATTTGCACATTAAGCAGGATTCTTATTGGTCTCATCCACTAGAATATAGACTCCACAGGGCTTGGGCTCTGCTGACTTGCTTCCTGTTATGTCTCCAGGCCCAGCCAGTGTTCGGCACAGGCGAGACATCTAATAAATATTTGTTGAACGTGTTAGTCCAGCTACATGGCAATCCTTTCTTTTTAAGCTTTTCTCTTAGCCACCTCAGTATATTCAGCTCTATGCCCAATTCTGGTTGGATTTCTAAACTAATTTCAGATGTTTACAGAAGCAAATGAGAAAAAGATAGACTACTCTCAGTCACATGCACAGGAAACGTCATTTCATCATCACTCCTCTAGGAACACCGGCAGAAACGTCTACGGCACCACCTCCTCCTCAGCCTCTGAGCACCAGCTGCATGAACGAGGAGAGGCTGCTGCTGTATCGTGAGTCCACGAACTCTGATGGACTGAAGTGAGCTCTGGTTTGGAACACAGAAAGGGTGAATGGCCAAATACTAGGCAGGTGTGTTTCACATGAAACTAACATTAAAAAGTTATTCCATTAAAATGGGGCTGAAAATTCACTTTTTGGTCAATACTCATTGAGTACCTACTCTGTGCCAATCTCAGGGCTAGGCAGAGAGAACACAAAATGACTAAGACACGAATGCTGTTCTCAAGGGTCGACAGACATTGATGATATCGTGTTTTACTAAAATCTTCCGTTCATTCCGTACGTTCATGGGATTATAGTAACTCAGCCTCTCATCAAAGGAAGCCCACATAGACTCCTGGGCCAGGTGTGAGGATAAAAAGATCGAGGCCAGGCACTTTTCTGACTTTTTAATCTTCCATAAAATCTTCCATAAACATGTTTTGAACAACATGCATTCAAATCTCCATCCTGGCGTCTCTTTCACACCCCATCGTACACCAAAATTACTTACTTTTCTCTTTTTAATCCAGTCATATTTTGCCATAGGCCTGGGAAGTTTTCAAACTGATATGTGTATATAAAGATGAGCACCAGCATAGTATAAATAACCACTGACATCCAAAAATATTTTAGAATTCGCCTCCACCATTCATAGTGCACCTGTGAATCAGACATTGAAAAACAAGAGAAAAATCAGTTACAGAAAAACACAAAAATATCTAGTTTATTTAACTAAGACAGGTGATGACATTTGAAAATACTTGAAAATAAAGTCTGTTTCATTTTTAGTGTTTGAGGCTCTGCTCCTCACACAGTTGGATGGATCTGGACCAGGATCCCACGTCTACCAGAAGTTGCTAACTGTGTCTTTGGGCAAGTCGCTGGACCCTACGGAGCTTGTTTCCTCCTCCATTAAGCGCCTACTTTGAGAGTTGTTAAGAGGATGAAATGATAATCTTTATAAGGCTCTCTGCACGATATCTAGTCAGTAGACGGCATTCAAGGAATAGCATGGTGGAGGCTGCTGTCCTTGGGTTACTGCTGGGAGAAACTGCCCCAGGTTGAAATTCAAAGTGGTGCCATGTGAATAAAAATGCGAAACCACCACAGAGAGGAGACCTCTCTCTTTACTATGCGCCTGCGGATATTCAAGAGGACATCTACCTTGAATTTTTCAAAGCTTTCAAAATGTTGAGACATTTTTCTCTCCTCATGCTCTCGTTCACTGGGGTGGTTCATTTGTGCTGTTGGTGGCTGCACAAATATTTCACTGTCGTCCTTGTTTCTATTGTGGGTTAAAACTTCTATCACCAGTTAAAACTGAATCTGTGGAGAGGCTAACTCACTTTACTATAATCTGTTATAAAAATTCTAATTATAGCAGTTGATGCATTATACATATATACGTACACACACACAGTTTTCTGATTCCACAGTCTGAAATACGAGGGAACTAGGTGTCATCCAGTATTTTAGATTATCCAGCCACTGTTCTTAAATCACTACTCAAAAATTAATCTAATTTTACGGGTGTCTTTTTTTATCAAGAACTTTTGGAAAACTTATGAAATTTTTTTGACTTTCTTCTTCTTTTTGCTGAGGAAGATTCACCCTGAGCTAACATCCATTGCCCACCTTCCTCCTTTTTGGCTTGAGGAAGAGTAGCCCTGAGCTAACATCTGTGCCCATCTTCCTCTATTTTTTTGTATGTGGGACACTGCCACAGCATGGCTGGTGACTGGAGTATGTCCGTGCCCAGGATCTGAACCCGAGAACGCAGGCCACTGAGTTGGAGCACACGGAACTTTAACCACTTGGTCACAGGGCCAGGCGCTTTTCTGACTTTTTCAGAACCTACAATTTCAAAGTAACGAACAAGCTGGAGATAGTCATTTCCCATTCTAGGGTTCTGAATACGGGATGTCTGAACTGCATCAATCACTTTATCTGGTACGTTCATGGGATTATAGTAACTCAGCCTCTCATCAAAGGAAGCCCACATAGACTCCTGGGCCAGGTGTGAGGATAAAAAGATCGAGGACAATCGTTTACCTACCTGATACAAGGCCACACAGAATAGAAACAGCACCATGTAGATGATTTTGTACATCACAATTTTACCCTCGAAGCTGACGAAGAAGAACATCCCTCCACAGACGTAGATCCAGTACTTAATGAACATGGCCACCACCAGATTGCCCAGCACCGTCATGATGTCCTGATCGTCACCTTCCTCCACTTCCTCTTCCTCTTCCTCTTCCTTCTTTATCTCCTGCTTCTCTCGCTTTGCTTCCTCTCCTTCCTCCTTCTCTTCCGCCTCTCCTTCCACCTGTATATCTTGCTCATCAGCTTCAAAACAGAAAACTGTGCTGTTGTACTGAGCTCGTTCCCTGACCAGAGCCACAAGTGACCAGGTATTGCAGGTGGGACACAGAGCATGCATTTTATATGTCACTACATGATTTGAATAATTTTAGACTCTTCTAGTAAACAAGCAGCATTTATAACTAACCATAGTCAGCTTTTATAACCTTCCTAAAATATAGTTTAAAAGAAATAAATTTGGTAATATTTTATACTAATCTTCTTATAACACTTATTTCATTTCCAACATCCAATGATAACTTTAAGTACTGCAGGATATAGAAAAATAAACAGGCAGCAATAACACAAATCAAAACTACTATATTGGTTTCAAATTCTGGTTGCTTTGTTGCTCTAAAAGTGTGACCTTGAAGAGTCATTTAACTTCTCTGAGCCTCAGTTTCTTCTTCTCTTAAGTGGGAATCACTTCTGTGAGAATCAAATGACACACTTTCAAAAGCTCCTTTGAACCCCCACATGTGCGCTAAACCTTGTGTCCCGTAATACTGTTACTTACCGCTCTAAATCTTGTGTACTACCAATCTTGTGCACTATAATGCTGTTATCTGTCACTCCCAGTTAATGTTTGTCTTCCATCTAGTCTGAAGCATAGAGACTTTCTGATGTATTTTGGGGGCTTTTTCCCCATAATTTTGCTGAGCACAAAAACCTCCAGTCACACACTGTTTACACTAATTTACCTTTTTCTTCATTTTCCTGACTCCCAATTTTGACCTCAGATAAAAGAGCTTCCTTTTCCCGAAGAGCTTTCTGCTCTGTGAGGTGCTGCCTCAGCAGTAGCCAAAAAGTAATGGTGAAAAGTATCTGAAAGCAGAGAATTTGCAAAACAAGAATTAAGCTGCCATTTGAAGTGTAAACACATTTCAACAAATAGAAGATTTGCTCCACATTTCAGTGGGAGCACAATAAACAAACCTTCCCATTTGAGACAGAGTCAGGCACCCACTGGATTTCAACTGAAAGTCACTGGCTTTAAACCCTGTTTCCTGAGGACACGAGCACACGTGGGGACCCTGCGAGGCCCAGGGGAGGAGGCAGTGGAAAGGCCAAACTACTTCCATCTGGGCCGGAAATCAGTTTTGGCAATTGGTCTCTCTCAAGGTGCTAGTCCTTCATTTCCTGCTCTGACGGTGACATCAACATAGCTGGAGGGGAAGACATACTTCTTCTCTAACACTCATTGCCTCTGCAATGTTCCTTATTTTGAAGAATTCCACAGATGGGAAAAAGAACATTTCGTCCCAGAAAATAGGACCCCTTAATATTGCATTCATCTCCCAAAGCTGAAGGAAGAATTGTTCTAAGTGCCCACATTTGTATATTAACATTTTCCTGAGGACTGGGGAAAAAAAGCTTATGATTTCGGGGAGCTCTGTTCTCCAGGGAAGATGGCACCCGGCACTCGGTAGTTTTTCATACCAGCTTCATTGAGATATAATTCATATGCCATACAATCTACCCATTTAGTGTACAATTCAATGGATTTTAGTATATTTATAGAGTTGTGTAAATACCACTGCGATTGATTTTAGAATATTTTCATCACCCAAAAAAGAAGCCCCATAGCAGTCACCCCCTGTTGTCCCCACTCAGCTCTAGCCAACCACTGATGTACTTTCTGTCCCTACAGATTGTCTAATCTGGACATTTTATATAAATGGAATTACATAGCATTCTTTCATAAGTGGCTTCTTTTAGTTAGCATAATGTTCTCAAAGGTTATCCATGTTGTAGCATGTACTTCTTTCCTTTTTATTACCAAATAATACTCCAGTGGATGGACAGACAACATTTTATGTATCCATTCATCAGGTGATGGGCATTTAGGTTGTTACTATTCTTTTGTGTACAGAACATTGTTATGAGGATTCATGCACAAGTTTTTGTGTGGACACAGGTCTTCAGTTCTCTGGGATATATATACCTAGGAGTGGAATTGCTGGCTCTTAAGTAATTCTATGTCTAACATTTTGAGGAACCGACTGTTTTTGAAAGTGGCTGCACCATTTTACATTCCCACCAGCAGTGTATGACAGTTCCAAATTCTCTACTTCCTCATTAATACTTGTTATTATCTGTTTTTTTATTCTAGCCATCCTAGTGGGTGTGAAGTGGTATCTCATTGTGGTTTATAATAGGATTTTAATAAACATTTGCCAAAGAAATGAAAAAATAAATAGGCATTGAATAAATAAGCAATGAATGGGTCATTTTCACTTTGAATAATTGCCCATTTAACTATCCGTAAATATTCACTTATCATTTACCTTCAACATAAACCGGTGCCAATAAGTCCTGGTAAACATGCTTAGGACCTAAGGAAATAAGAACCAGAGTGTCTACACTTCTGAAAACCTGGCATTAAACTTCTGGAAGTCACAGCAAATTGAACTATAGCTGCCATTTGGGAAAGAAACGTGTATCTCTAACGCCTATGTAGAGAGCCGAGGAATCCCTGGGGGCACAGCAGCCATCCTTCCCAGGCGAGGGAGAGTCAAAAGCCAGGTTTGGAAGAGTGCAGTTGATGTGGTCTGATGGAGCCGGGAAGGAGATGCTCCAGGGGATGAAGAATGTTGCAAAGTAGTTCAGTCTGGCCCCACCAGAGGGTTCTGAACTTTGAGGACCCAGGCCCCACGCTTTCTTCCTCCCATTTCCATCACAGTGAGCCATGCAGTACTCTGCAGTGTGTGTTTAATCACGTGCTGTGACGAATGTTACTGTGATAGAGATGCTATGATCCTGCAGGTCTGTTGTTATCATCTAACAAACCCTCGCTTTTTTTCTTTTTTTGCACTCTTGCATATATTAAAATTTAAGTGCAGACTCTAGTTTCCCCAGAATAATACTGTTCTTTTCTTTCTACAATTAATAAATTTATTTCCCCCCAAATGGCCCCTCCCCGCAAAGAGCTCTTAATTTTGAATGAGACAGGAATGGGAATTCAACTAGCTAGCTGGCATGCATTTTTAGATATCTCACTGATATGCTGAGCCAGTTTGTAATGGATTTACACAGTCAAAGGATAAGATTCTGACTTCTCTCATAAACAAGACCAACTTACCAGTCTTGTGTGTGTGTTTAAGAGAAAAGACGAGGGAGAGAATGAAAAGGAAGAGCGTCAGATAAAGGTGACTTGCGAGTGAGAGTCTCATGTGGGACTTCAGCACGGAGTAAGGTTTGGGAGTGGGGTAGGCATGGGAGTTTTGTACAAATGAGTGAATAAATGAGTGAATGAAGTTGCCCTGGTCTATGAACACAGGGGATGATGATCTAATTTCTGTCATTAGCACTTGTCTGTTAGGACTTTCTCCTTTACCCCAAGAGCCTTCACCAAAAACCTGCTATAGGGACCAGCCCTTGGTCAAGTCTGTTCAGCACCCCCACTTACACCTGATTCCCTTGCAAATGGGTGTCTGGTAACCTGTAAAAAAGGGGGTTGCTCCCAAGAAAGGTGGCTTTCATGTGACGTAAATGAATGTCTCTTTCAGAGATACTAAATTTCCTCTCTGCACAGAGGAGAAAGATTTTCAAGGCTCATTCAGTATTTACGCATGATGTTGCTTTTACTGTCTTAACACAAAGCCATCGACACAAAGAGAACGTGTGCTTAGAGTCTGCCATTCTGTTCACAAAACAGACAGAAAAGTTGGAGCACCTCATCTTCTGAAATAGTAACTATTAAAATGGACCATGAAAATAAATGAGCAGTGAAAGATGAGGAACTTTCTAACTACAGATGAAAGCATATCATAAAGTCAGTAGAAGAAACAAAAGCAAGGGTCATACTTAATTTTTGCTGCTAAAATTTTCTTTAGGACATAAGTGGAGAAAAAAATGTTTTCATTAATAATCAATGATTCTCTGCAGCAGCAATGTGTTTGGCCTGTTTTGCAAACTGCTACCTATCCCAGAAAGTCCTCTCCCCCCTTGACGTATTTGACGCTGTGTTCACCTATTCCTCCACGTCCGCTGTACTGTAATTTATGCTAAAATATAACTTAGACTATAATTGAGTGGAAAGCATGGTCATTTTAAAATAAAATCTAAAAGCATGGTGTAATATTTGTTCGTGTTTAAATTATAGAGATCTCTAAGCAATATAAATGATTTCTTATAGTTTCATATCTATTCATTTCTGTGAAGCAGTGAATATTTGGAAGCTATCTGTGTAAGTTTTTGCTTAGAGATGATTATTATGATCACGTGGTTTTGTTTCCTTGTTTCCCTGTTCACTTACCTTTGAGGCAAGTTCTCCTGGCTCTTTCTTTTCTAAAAATCCTGGGACCTTTTTAATTTCAGGAAGTTCAAAACTCCATATATACTGTAATATCAGCAGTAGATTTCCATAAACAACCATGAAAGGAGAGCTGATCATGGCATATTTTCTCCTGTTGCGAATCATCCAAAGAGTGCACGACCAAATCAACAGCACGAAGGTCAACCAGCTGTGATAGGTGATGCTCCAAGCCTCAGGGAGAGAGGGAGAGAAAAACAATCAGCGTCAATTCAACGTATTGTCCCCGCTCTAGTAAGTTATCTAAAAGGAAAAAGTCAATGATATTCAAACTAGGGTCAAACTAGAGAGAGGAGAGACTTGTGGTGAAATCACGGAGAGAGATCCCAACCTGAGGCATAGGGAGGGAATAGAAGAGAAAGACTGATTCTGCTGAGAATCACATTGCTTTTGAAGCTCCTAGGGGAACAGAGCCTAAGGCAAGGGGGTCTTCATTCCAAGTTCTATGCCTCATCTCTACCCTACTTTGCAGGGTTAAAAGCGACCATAAGTGCTTTCTCCCTTCTTTTCCCAAACTAGCCTGAAGTCAGCAATGCAGCGTGGAGTGCGTGTGGGCCCTGGCTGAGCTCAGGAGTGGAGGCTGCGGGAAGCACTAGGCCAGGCAGACCAGCTGGGCTGCAGAGACCACTCTCAGTCGACTATCCCAGAAGACACACATGATAGAAATTGGAAAATTCACACAAGGTAGCTGTGGGTCACCCCAAACAATAAAGCCAAGTTAATTTAAAGGGTAGCTTCAGCTTCTGAAACCAGCTCAACACAAGGTTGACATAAGGGAAGCCATATTGTAGAAAAGAGACCATACTGTAACTTTGAATGACCTCTGCCTAACTATCCCAGCTGGATATGTACCCTCCAGGAGATGCACCTGCTTTGTAGATTTTATGACCACTTCTTGTGCATGTACCTCCCAGCTGCAATAAGATGATAACTTTCTTCTTTTGAGTTCATTAGGAATGTGATGACCCACAAACAGAGAGTCTATGCTGATAGCCATCATCAATGACAACTGAAAGGTCTGGTGTGGCGACTCCTGGTTCAACATTCCTATCCCCCTCCCCTGTAAGTCATTGGCCTACATCACTGCTTCAAGATTCTGTGCCCTCCTTAAGATGGTTCTTTTGGACATTAGTCGGCCATCTTCCCTCTTGCTAGCAAGCTGTAATAAAATGCCCTTTCTCTGCCAGCATCTTGCCCCTTGATGATTGGCTTTTGTCCTGCAGCGAGCAGATTGTGCCCTTTGTTCGGTAATACTTCTGTCCTGTAAGGGCTAGGCCTAAAGAGCCATTGAACCCTTGGAACAAACAATACATCTTTTTCCATTCTCATTAAACTTCCAAAGAATCAGAAAGGTACCTCAAAGGGCAGCTACCAGAACCATCTGTAAATTAGGTTCATGAATATTATTAGCTTCAGGAAATCTATCATCTCTTACCATAATCTCTGATACCAAATTTTTTTGAAAAGACCTTTAAAAACACTTTTTAAATATGTTTGGGGCTAACTGAAATCAACCATATTCCTAAATATCATAAATCATCAAGAATTAGTTGTCAAGTTTGAAATATTTTACAAGTCTGTTTTGCTTTTGCTAAGTAGATAAGATAAATGAAGTCAACAGGTAACAAATATTTACTCTCAGCAATTTGCAAATTTGTCCCAAAGCACAGCTAGCTTTTTAAGTGGCGAATTATTTAAAACTGTTGATTAAAACATGGTAAGTACAAACTGGAAATTAAAATTGCTTCTATTAAAATTGTTAGTGACTGACAACTATTATCAAGCTGAATTATTTTCATGAAAATATTATTTCTTGGAAATAGTGGTTAGCAAAGATTAGGTACCATTTAATGTATTTGCACTAAATAACATATTTAACGCATTTATCCCAGAATGAAATGCACACAGGACTGCCATTTTGTGTGTGTGAGACCCAGGAAAATAATCCTCCCAGAGATTATAATTCCAGGTTTTTTTCCCCTGCACACAATTCTTGTTTGGGAGGGTGAGGGTGGAGGAGGGAGAAAACTTATGAGGATTTTATAAAACCTTCTTTCTTTTTTAGTGCCTATGTCACCCACGCCTTCAGCTGCGGGGCTGGGAAGCCAGCTCTGCATTATGTTGCTTCCGATGTTCAGTTTCCGGACTGTCTGACAGTTTAGCACTTTGTCCTTTTGCATAAATACACTCATCACTCTCCCAGACTTGGCTCCTCAGGACTTCTCTTTCTGTCTGGGATTCAAGTCTGCTGCAGGGAGGGTGCATCCATGGAAGGCGGGCAGCTTTAAAACACTAATATTGTGGCTCCATTAAAACAACAGAAGTGGCACCAGACAGGGGCACGTCTTTCATGAAGGATCTACTCACTTATGTTGTTTTCACAATAGATTTTTTCCTAAGTAACAAAATGTGTATTCAAAGTTTTTCTTAAAGCTCTACTTCTTTACAAAAAAAGTCAAAATTTGTCTGGCTTATTTTAAGAAAGAGCGAGCAGGAGAGAGAAAAAGTGTATAATTTTTTGAGTTCATAATCAAAACTATAAATTGCATTTATAATATGTTTGATATTTTAAAATCAGAGTTTTGCTGTAGTTTAAATTAGAGGTTGATACCTAGAAAATGTCCAAAAGTACCCAAAGAGCACAGAATTAATATTATTTAGAGAACAGAGTTTGCAATCCCTAAATCACCCATCTTTAATTTCAAGGAACTTTCTCTTTCCCAACTCTCTCTCAGATCTGGCAGTAGTCCTTACTAGAAACTGAAGGTGAGTTACACACAGGTTCATTTAGGAGGCATCTTGACTGAGCACCTGGGGAAATCTTGTTTAGGTATTGTTTCCCCTAAAGTTATACAATATTTTCATTTTTATCATCAAAGGTGTCCATGGTATCTCACTATTGGCCACAAAATTTGGAAGAGTTTTGTGTTAAATAAGTGTTAGGTTTCTAAAAAGTAAATCAGAATTCCCAAGAAAATTTGTTTTTAGGAAGGGTAGCAATTAAAATTTTTATCGTCTATCTATAGGCCCAAGGACTATTTTTGAAGCTGCGATGTTACAGATGGAGGATGTACCGAGAGGTGAGCAGAAACATACATAAACCGAGCATTCACATCGGAAAAGCTCTTGGGAGCTCTGATTGCTTGATGTTCATACTGGTAAAAATTTATTGCAGTTAAGATGGAATAAAGTCTCCCTCAAATCTAAGATAAGGTGAATACAACTCTCACCATCTGAAAGAAATAAAAGCAGTCTATGTGAATCTTGAATACCTTCAATACCACATAGAAAAACTATCCAAAGCGGCCTTTTAAATTGGCAAAATAGGGGACGGTCTGACTTGATAGGCCAATTTGAGAGAAATGTATTGAGATTTAAAAGGAGGCTAAATAGAGTAGAAGACGGGATTTTGAAATCCATATCATAAAGATCCCAGGAAAAATTAACATAACCAACCATTCTCTGCCAAGATGTTGGGAACATGAAGATATCTGTGTTGGCCATGAGAGGATGATGGAGCTTGGAGCCTCTGGAGCTCCATTCACCATTTCTCCAGCACACGCTGCCGCCGCCCATACATACCATCATAGCAATAAGGGCACAGATGTAACTTTGTTTCATAATAAACTGGAACACAGAGACCATGGCGTGAACTTTAACACTTCTTTTCTCCTCATGGCTCCTTTCCTCTTCAAATTCTTCTTTCTCATCTTCTTCTTCCTCTTTCTTTTCTAGATGGACAAATATTTTATGCAACTATGTGAATTTTATATAGATGTCCCAAGCAGTGCAATACTTGAATGGTTTTAGCATAGCCTTTTACTTAAGACTTCAGAGATTATTTCCAATTAACAAAGCCCTAAGAATTCAAACAGCATCGATAAGTTCTGCCTCGTAAGTGTAATGGAACTCAGCACTCAGAAACCTTAGGAAGAAAGTTTCTAAGATGGTCTCCAATTATTCCCACCATCTGGTATTCACGCCCTTGTGAAACCCTCTCTCCTTGAGTGTGGGTAGGACCTTTGATGGGCTTTTAACAAACAGAATATTTAAGAAGGGATGGAATATCACTTCCAAGATTAAGTAAAAAAAGACAGTGGCTTTCGCTTTCTCTCCTTTCTTCACTCGTTCTGAGAGAAGCCAGCTGCCATGTTGTAAACTGCCCTGTGGAGGGGCCCACGTGGCAAGGAACTGATGTCTCTGGCCAACAGTCAGCAAGAGCTGGAGGCCAGCGAATAGCCATGTGAGTGGGTATGGAAGCAGATTCTCCAGCGGCAAGACCTCAGATGAGACCACAGCCCCAGCCCGCAGCTTGACTGCAACCTCATGAGAGACCTTGAGCCAGAGGAACCCAGCCTAGTCACACTCGATTCCTGGCCCCCAGAACCTGTGTGACACTAAATGTTGTTTTAAGCTGCTAAGTTTGGGGGTAAGCTGCTACATTTGTCACTCAGTAATAGGTAACTTATACAATGAGGATATAGAGTATGGATAGAATGAAGGTGCAGATAACCAACCAACCAACCACTCTGCCAGAGTGAGCTCCGTGTCCCACGGTTTCCCTTTAGGTCATGCTGAGGCAGGAAAGTCATAGCGAGGTTGGAAAGATCAGGTAGAAGTAAGAGAGAGAAAGTGCGGAGGGCTGAGAGGAAGCGGAGACCAGCACGAGGAAAGTGCTGGCGTGGGTGCAGGAGGGACCCTCCTGCAGTGCTCAGGGAAGCTACTTTGACTGCACAGATGAAGTAACTAGTGACACACCTAAGTAAAATGCCCTTTCTGCCTTTCCTGTTTAAATTAAATGGGTGCCACATAAATGGGGTGCATCCCATTTAGGGAGTTGTTCAGCACCATGAGGAGGACGTATAAACTACCGGAAAGTCAGCGACCCTGAGCTTCACCCCAAGCAGGCTGGGAAGGCAGCCTCTACGAGAGGCTGCAGCAACTCCTCGTGCAGAAGCCGTCACTCCTCCAGCGTGTGGGTCGGACAAGCCTGGGGTTCAGATGGGGAAGCCCATGGATCAGACTCAGTGATGAACAAATTGAATCCGATGGATTCTGCAGTTACGGGCACGCAACTTCTCTGGTCGTGACATTTTTTGCATATATAGATTCAAATAAAAAGCAATTTTCCGGCTTTTGTTTTCCTTTAGGGTCCACCTTCTCAGCAGTCACAATTCTATTCGTTCCTTCCCACGTAAGCAGGGTGTACACAGAGGCTATCTGGCAGGGACCTGAACATCTCAAGCCTTGGAAGTCACAATGCTGCTTGTCAGGGCCGCCCTTTGTGATTCCAGCGTGGAAGCTCCAGAAGCCACACTTTAGAAAAGACTGTATTTCCCTGAGATGCTCAGTGAGAGAAAACCTGCCTTTAAGTCCGAGTTGCAAACTAAGACACATGCATGGCGGAAGCAGAAACAGGCAACGACCCTGTAGAGTGTGGTGCTCTGCGGACGTCACAGCTGCCATCTGGGGCTGGCGTAGCTGGGAGGATGGGAAGGAGGGCGCTGAACTTGGTCTGACCTCACTGAGGAACGTTGGGAAACGTGGTTAAGCATGTGCACTGCTGAGTAGATGCACTGTCAGGGGCAATTGCAGGACACACTGATAAAGAACTACGGAGAACAGCACATTAGGATAAGCCTGATAAAGAATTATACGAAAAAGGGCATTAGAGTAAGCTGAATGTGCCAATAAAGCAGATGGAATAGCTGCTGGCTGTTTCCTAAAGGCAGGATATGTGTAACAACACAAGCTTCAGTTCCACACAAACAGAGAGGAAACCCACTACGGTTTTGCAGCCGCTTTGCTGCCACCTGCATGTACTCTGCTCTTTTTCTCTCAACAGTAAACTGAGCGAATTCTGTCTTCATGGCATGGTGACTGGCGTGGCCTCTGATGGAGCAAGGACACACAGGCTGAGCTGACTGCTGCCTTGCAGAAACAGGGGGCTAGTGGTGCCAGATACTCACATTCTTCAAGGGATTCCAGAAATTTCCACTTCTAGGTCAGAGCTGCAGCTTTTTAAATGTTGGTTACTATTTAACTTTTTAAAGAAGACACCGTATAGGCCAAAAAAAAAACAAGTCTGAGGGCCACATCTCCACCCCAAGCCACCAATTTGTCATCTCCAGTAAGCCTGCTTTCCTTTAACATAAGACACTGGGAGAAAAGGGAAAAACGTCTAGTACAAGTTTTGACCCTCTCTTTTTTTAAATAGACAAAAAGAACTCTTTCTGAAAACATTCATCCATTAACCAGCAAAACTATTGACCATGATTATAATATCAAATTATAGAAAGACTAAAACACATATACACATGTTGGTTTAATACTATTCCTACATAAATTGACATGTTTAAAATAATGTTTTTACCTTTTATTTTTCAAAGTTCACCCCAATTATGCCGCTTACTTTGTATATAAGGATAGAATACACAAAACAATTTATTGGTGCAAAATATAGGCAGAACTTAAGGAAATAAGCCTAATTATACTGACTGTGGAAGACAACACTTCTGTTAGAAAAAAAAGGAAAAAAGAACCAAATTCAATAAACAATGAACAAAAGACAGAAAGATGCTCAGCAAACGCATGAGAGGAAATGAAAGGCCGGGTGCGCCCCGTGCCCTGGAGTGGGCTCCTTACCCGAGGAGTCGTCGGAGGGCTCCCACCGGTACTGCGGGGTGGAGTACAGGTCGGCTTTGGCGGGGCCGTTCTCCATGGGAAGACTGGGGTGGATGGTGTGGTAATCCACAGGATTGCCGTTCACAGTCACCAGCAGACCCTGCCGGGGGAGTGCGGGGCAAGGCACACCTGTGACAGCAGCCGCGGTTTGCAACATGCACATCCCGCCTCCCTCCCTCACGCTAGGTAAGCGGAACTCAGCAGGGAAGAAACAGTGAAGCTGAGCAACTCAGTCAACCATCCACTTTAGCAAGATGAATCACGTACATTCCCTCTCCAAATCTGTTCTCCCCAGAGCGGTCCCAATCCACCTCTGCTGAACACCATGCAACGCAGCCTCTCTTCTCAGCGTGAGCCCCATAAGAGGCTGACTGAGCCTTCAGATCTGGTGTGATGGCCTCTTCAGCCTCAGCCTCAGGGATGTCCTCCTCCCGGCCATCCCTCCAGCTACACAGAACTCCAGACCTTTCCCGGACCCTGGGACCCTGGCTGGGAGCACTGCTGCCCCCTCCCTGTCCTGTCCCACAGCTAGTGCAGCTCCACCCAGAACTAACCAAAGTCTTAGGTTAGCTCGCACCTCCTCTGAGGATCTCTGCCTGATGCTGCCAGCTTGCAATTCCCTTACTGCAGCGCTTCATACACTGAGGGCAACGTCTTGTTTTTTCCCCCCTGTCTCTTCGGTTTTACAATTTCTGAGGTGTACATATACATACAAGCATACACACGTGCACATATAGGTGTGTGTGTGTGTGTCGATGGACACGCAAGACTTCCTATTCAAACTCTGTAACAGGCCTATCTGCTAGGCCAAGTGCTTTCAAAAAACCCTCTAACATGGCTTTTTAAAAGTTTAAATACATTTTGCAGGATTACACGAGCTCATATTATATGAGTCAGTGTTTTAACAGCAATAAACCAGATATAATTTCTGCAAAAAAAGTTATTTGAAAACTCGTGGCAATTTTATAGATCATTAAAATACACTCAAAGGAGCTAATTCCATTCTGTCACTTTTACATCACTTACACGAGCATAAATGATAAAATTCTAAGGATATACTAACATCAGATGGTTTGTAGTCATCTTGAGTCATGGATAGAAGCTGCAAAAAGCAAAGCAGGACAGTGTTAATATGCAAGCAGAAAGCACTGGAACCTTTACATGTATCTATAAATTTTCACTATACACATACGCATTCTCCTAAACTAGATGGATGCTAGTATGTTAAAACTGCCATGCAAAATGTAAAATGACAAATAATTGAACTGGACGTTGCTGTTTATTATAATTGTTTTCCAGCTTCTCATGTTAACTTTTCATTAGAACAGCAAATCTTAGCAGCCATGTACTACATGACACAAAAGGTGATTATGTTTCCACATGTTTTGTTCTCATAGAATAAGCTGCTTAGTTTTACACTCCTAGAACCCTTCAAGACATCTGCAGAAATATGAAAGTATTTACTTTTCAGGAAATAGAGGTTTCATAATAAAGAAAAATTGATTTGTAGTGTGGTTTGAGATTATTTTAAGATTTGCATGTTGTACAAGAAAATAATTATGCTGTGACTCTGCTTTTTAACTACATTGGTGCCAGGTGGTTTGGACTCCCCTCAATCAGTAAACATTTGCTGTGCCAACTGTTCTCCAACTTTTTTGGATCGGGACTCATTTACATTCTTAAAAATCACTGAGTGTCCCAAAGAGATTTATTTATGTGGGTTCTGTCTATCAATATTTACCATACTAGAATTTAAAATTGAAGCATTTAAATTTTTTTTATTAATTTACTAAAAATTAAAAAGCATTACATGTTAACACAAATAATTTTATCCAAATAGCTATATTTAAAAAAACAAACTGAAAAAAGTGGTGTTGTTTTACACTTTTGCACATCTTTTAAACATCTGGCTTAAAAGAAGACAGCTGGTTCTCATATCTGTTTCTGCATTCAGTCTGTTGCGATATGTTGTTTTGGTTGAGGCACGTGAAGAAAATCTGGCTTCACCGAGCTACGCAGGTGGAGAAGGAAGGAGTATTTCTTGAGTCGATCCAGATAATCGTGGATAGTCTTCTTTGATACTACACCACACTCAGCAAGTGTGGTAACTCAAAGGTTAGTCGCAATGTGGACACTGAAACCGTCTCACTGAACTTTTCACACTTACAGTAAAACCCACTGATGCATCCTGTACCTTGACTGGAAGCTTCACCCACGCATGGTAGTATCATGTGTTGGTGATTTGCTTCAGTGAGTTATACAGCTCTGCCAAATATTGCCACATTTCATTGTATAATATTTAAAAAGTATATTTCTTAATATCACCACTGATCTCATCAGAAAAGTCTTTAAGTATTGGGACGTTTTCAAGCTCTCAGTGGTGGATGCAAGTTTTCCAGTATTCTAATTTTCACACAAAAGTTCAAATTTCGGGGCTGGCCAGGTGGCATAGTGGTTAAGTTCGTGCACTCTGCTTCAGTGACCTGGGGTTTGCCTGTTCAGATCCTGGGTGCAGACCTAGTACCGCTCATCAAGCCATGCTGTGCTGGCGTCCCACATAGAAGAACTAGAAGGACTTACGACTAGGATGTACAATTATGCACTGGGGCTTTGGGGAAGGAAAAAAAAGTTCAAATTTTATCAGTGGCAACAAATGCCTATGTCCTGAAGCGACGACCTCACTTCATTTATTTTCCAGTAATTGTCTGCCAAATACCCACACTGGAATAATTATAATTTGTCCATCAGCTGTCCTTTCAAATAAATCTGGTGTGTAGTGGAAACAGCTAGTTCAGCTCACACTTAGAACCATCACTCAAGTGCTGTCCATCACGATGATCGTCATTCTTCAGTAGGTGACACTTGATGCAGACTTCCCATTTTGTCACACAGAATATTAAAGACTTGTGCTCCAAGGTTGAGATTTAAGAAAATTAATAGCCATTTCTGGTTTATCAAGGATATTCTTCAGTGGAACCATCCTGTCTGCTTTGCCTTCTGTGAGTGCATAGCCATCAAGGGCACGGCCACACCCATGGGGGTTTGTGCTTTCGTGCCATAGCAGCAAACTTTAGCACAGAGAAAAAGGTAAATATTTTAAATATTAATACAAAAATAGATTGAGCTTGTGGCTCCATGTAAGGGCCTCAGAAATCCTGAGAGTTCTAAGGCCTCACTTTGAAAATTGCTGTGCTACCCTCTGTTGATATCGACCATGCAGTGAAATGGGCAGCATAATCTGAAACATGGTGTAATGAGAGAGAGAAAGGGCCCCAGGGAATCCTCGGCCCTCTTAGGGCACCACATGAGCTCCACATGCTGTCATCCCTAAGCCAGCTCATTTACTGTGTCACCCTCTCTCCATACAGGACAGTCATGCCTAGGATAAGACTATGTGTCCCAGAGAAACTCACCTGCCACCAAATAAATCAGATAGTCTACCCCTCAGTTCTCTAACATGCTGAAGAGCAAGATGCTGACCCCATCCAAGAATCATAAGAGTATTTGTCTTTACAATATTGCAAATAAGCCCTTTAAATAAGTTAATATAGCCTGACTGAGTTGAATTCAAAATGATCAGTAAAAGATCAGAAGGTTATATGAATTGCCCAATTGTAACTCACTTACATCTCCTTGTCAATTCGTATTGTTGTTCAAAGTAGTAAGAGACACTTAATCATATTCATATGGACAGTTCTGACCTCTCTAAGTGGTTCCTTGAGTTAATAAAAGAGTGAAATGATTGTCTGCAATGTATTTCAACACTGAGACTTCACCACCCAGGGCTAACAGATCGCTTTGGTATTTCTTGTTTGTTTTAAATACAAAATTACTTTTAAAAATTGAGAACACTCTTTCTTTTTCGGATTAAGATTTCAGCAGAAAGCACTGGAATGTAAAATGGTAGGGTAGAATGGAACCACAGTATTTCCTTCAGAAGCACTGGGCTCCCCTCTCTGAAGAGAGCACTCTGGTACTAAGAGTTCAAAACCAAACCATTTCTATAAACTATGCACAATCTGACTTTGCACATGATACTACATGACTCATATTCAGCAATATAATATAAAAATAGCAAAATAAATTAGGAGATGAAAATTCCTTTCTTCGTGGCTTACTTTTCTCTCGTCAGTTGGGTAATGGGTCGCGTACCACAGGCTCCGCCTCCTCTCGGCCGTTATTTGGATGGGGCTACAAGCCAGGGCTCTGTCCTCTTCCTTGGTCCTCTCATCCTGCACCTGAGACACAGAATAACCACAGGACCAGCTTTACTTCCCAGAGCAGTTCCCTCAGTGGCCTGAGTGACCCCTGGAGAAAGCTTTCATCTTTGCCTCAATATGATTAGTTTTTAAAGTTAATGTATAAAATATATGGGCTTTTATCAAGACACTTTAAAAAGATGACAAAAATGCTGCCTGTAAATGCTCAGCACATCAATATTAAATGTTTCCTGACTCCTACTAAGCCCCGTAAATTACAGGAATATGCTCTAATGGTAAATATCCGCTGCTTCTCAACATGTGTTCTCCACTGCCCTGGAAAGAAGTTGTGCAAATGGTTCTTAGAGGAAGAGCTTTCCGAAAGTGCACAGTTACTGTGTAAGCCAGCCACGGGCAATCTTTAATTAAGAAGAAATTCATTAGAGGCAGAATCCTCCAGAGCTTACACACACTATTAAGCAGGAAAATATCTAATGCACAAAACTGTTGCCTTGCCTAATGAGACACTGGCCTCAATCAGACGACTGGTCTTGGGAGACAGGATAAGGAGCAGAAGGCACCTGGGTGGACCTCCTATGGTTTCCCAGCAATGACAGCCCAGTAAAAGGGCATTAATGCACCAGCGATATTGGAGCGAGGGAGGGGACTTAGCGTACTGCCCAGCTCCTGGGTTCTGGTGGGCCAGCGTAGAGCACCCATGGGGAGCACCCTGACGCCCCGGGTGGGAATTCATACTCGCCAGGTGGGAGCCCACATATTACACTTAACTCTTGATGCCTGCTGCTCTCCCTCTCTGTTTCTCAAACTTGTATTTTTTACCTCAGAACTGATATTTGCTGGCAGACACTTTTCATGAAATATGCCTGGGCATCTGGAACTATGATATAATCAGCCAGCTGTCTTCCATCATTGCCTCAGTGAGAAAGTCCTGCGTTCCAGCCATTTAAAATGCAGACCACCTGACTCGTGGATGACTTGGGCCTGTTCTCCGCACCCACCTCGGACGCAGTGATCTGTAGCCCTGCTACTGACTGTGCTGCCTCCAACTTCGATGTCTTCCCAGCGCTCCACCTCCCTTTGTCCCCAGACGGCCCTTGGCCAAGGCAGCTGTGTGCCTCCTGAGCCTGCGGGCTATCACAGCCTTCGCCCCTCATGACAGCATGAGCGCATGCGGACACAAGCTCCTCCCGGTCCGCACACCGCCCGAGACATCACAGAGAAAGCTCAGGGCACGTGGAACACTTACTGCCCAGGGCGCCTCAAAGCAATTTCCATCGCTGGGAAGACATTGTTCAGAAATAGTTCTCATCATACATTTTAACTTCCTTTGCACACATTTTTATTTGTCTGTATATACATATCTCTATGTGTGTTTGTGGAGGAAGAGAACACAATAAAAATTTTAAAGGATTTTACTGACACATTCAAAGTTTGGAAGAGAATTGGAGAAAATGTAACACAAGATGATTTGGATTCTGTGTGACCCCATAGGGCATTTTTGTTTTATGCAACTGCCATCAGTGGGCCCAAAAGACAGGCGATATAGGAGAACCCTGTGATGAGGATGGCCTCTGTGGCCCTCATCACCGGGCCTGTCCGCGCAATGGGCAGGAGGGTTCGCACAGGAGGGGGACAGACAGAGCCCCTTCTGCAAGTGGCACTTCCACCAGGGACGGGCAGAGACATGCATCTTACCCAGTTTCACCGTACTATCTGACTTGGATTCAGATCCTGCTTACATCTTTCGGATGCTTTTTCTCTGAAGAATGTACAGCTCCTCTGAGTGGGGGCCTTGCCTATTGTGTCAATGCTCTATCCCCAGCCCCTAGGTTAGTGTCTGAGACGTTTGGCCTTCAACAAACGTTTGCTGACTGACCGACTGACTGAATGTGTGGATATAGTTTGTGGGTGTGAAGACAGAAAAGGAAAAGTATACAATTGCACCAGGGCCCAGGCTAGAAGTGACGCAGGAGAAGGCATGATGGGATCCCAGAGACCTCAACCCAGCGTGCTCATTAGAGTTGGCTTCTAGCTTGGGCTCCTCCACTGGCGGATGACGGATGGTATAACAACCTTTGTGTACATTACTTGCCTCCCTCACATGCCAATAAGCTACCTTACAACGGAGCTTCTTACAGTCCTTTAGAGGAGGAAACAACGTGGACTGAGGTTTTCTATCACTGAAAGGGAAAAGAGAGAAGTCACACACCCTCTCTGGTCCTGAGCTCAAAAGTGCCATGTCCTTCTTAATATTCCCAAGGGAAAGAAACCAGTCCTCGCATGTGCCTGAGGAGATGTCCTCACCCCCTGCCTCGCAGTGGGATATTCAGGGGGCTATAGGCACCCCTGAGAGCTGGGAGGGCCCTATCGCATCATCAGAAGTCAGAGGTCTGAGAAGCTTTGGCAAACTCCAGTCACCAGGATAAGAGGGTGTGTAGTTCCTGAGGCCCTGGCTTTGTTGTCAAACACGGGTTTGATCTGATTTCTACCGTTCCAGAAGGGTGTGACTTCAGACCAGTTTACTTCTGTAACCTCAATGTCCTCGTCTCTGAGATGGGTACTACACCTCCTCTTCAGAGTTATGCAGGGGACTGAATGAGACAGGGTGCGTCAGCAGCCTAGCATATGGCCCGCCACCTACGAAGTGATCAGCAAAGTGAGTCTCCGTTCTCCTGCCCACCTACCATTCTTTGTGGCACGTGGGGTCTTCCCAAGGGAAGCTAGTCTTTGTTCTGATACTATTTGTATTCACTCAGTCTCTGCAGAATCAGAACACCATAACCAGGATACTACAGTTGTTTTGGACTATAGTACTAGTTAGTCAGCAGTTAATAAGAGTGAACGATTTCACCTGGAGTTTCCAGGTTACTTTGCAGACAAGATTGTGAAAATCTTTATCCTTACAAGCGGCTCCTGTAGCCAGATGCGGATGAGAGTGGCCAGCGTGTAGTACATCACCAGCAGGAGGATGGGGTTGGCGTGGTGATACCAGGACAGGTCTGGGTTCGCTATGATCTTCCACGTGCTGGAACAGTCTGTTTGAATGACTGATTTGATACCAAACAACCTGTTTAAAAACAAAGAAAAATATTAAAAAGATGCAACAAAGATCTGTGTCTCTAACACAAAATAAAAACATCTTGTTTTTATTGCATTCATGAGCTAGTCCTGGTTAATTCATCCTATCCTAGGTATTTCATTACTTTTCCGTATATATAGCTGCATCTCTAAATAATATATGTATGTATATATATAATACATATATAATATATATATCCTTAAATTATATATATGTGTGTGTGTGTGTGTGTGTGTATAAAACTGATGTCAACACTAGCCAGATGATCTTTTACATTGGCTCAAAAATCTAGCTAATACTAAATCTTTGCACACCTTTTAGAAAATTATGTTTTGGGCCGGCCCCGGTGGCCTAGTGGTTAAGTTCAGTGTGCTCCACTTCTGCAGCCAGGGTTTGGTTCCAGGGTGCAGACCTACACCACTGTTAATGGCCATGCTGTGCTGGTGGCCCACATACTAAAAAATAGAGGAAGATTGGCACAGATGTTAACTCAGGGTGAATCTTCTTCAGCAAAAACAAAAAAATAAAAGAAAGAAAGACAGAAAATTATGTTTTAATTGTCAATCAGTCCTATTAAAACCCTTCATTATCAAAATGTGAGTTATGTAGTAATGTGTTACTAAGTCCAGCCAAATAAGTACATGTTTTGTTTCCGGCAGGATTTAACATTAGATATTCAGTTAGTGTTGATATTATTGGGCAAATATTGAAACTGGACACAGTTCTACAATTCAGCCATAAAAGCCAGATATTGTAAACTAGAGTTTCTGTAAGATATATTGCTGTCCAATTTTATTTATAGACAATTTAATTTTTTCAGAGCCTTACAATTGATTATTTACTTTGAAATATAATTTATGAGACTTGTTAAATTCTGAAATGGTTTTTTTATGTTGATTTCTGTATCTGATTATATAATGGGAAATTGCGTAAAATACGATTCACTGAAATTCACTTTTATATGGATTTTTTCTAAGAAAGGAATCTACTAAGTGAATACAACTTTTACATGTTAAGGCATCGCATATCTTTCTATTGTTCCCATCTTTGTGTGAACTTCCTTTAATTTGCAGTTACGGGCTTCATTCAGTTATGAGGCTTTCCAAGAAGACACGGCCTCCCTCGTAAACCTCTCAGGCCTAGCACTGTTTCCCATCAGAAGGCAAGTAGACTACTGGTGAACTGCTGAGCACAGATGTTAAAGTAAGTGAAATAGAAATGAGACTTTCTTCAATTTTATCAGGAAAAAAACATTACACTAGAACTTGCTCTTACTACATATGGGTCTTTCCTTCTGGGTCCAGGCAGATTTTTTTGTAGTTAGCGTTAGAGAGAAAAACTTCCTGATAACAAAAGAGTTACATCCCCCTTAGAAGGGTGGGACATTCTGAACATTGTTTTATTTTGCAGTCCTAGACTGAAATGCAAATTTCTTGTATAAAGAACATGGACGGAAAGCTTTTAGATTTAGAATCAGACGAGCCGGGTGTCTTTGGATGGATCTGAGCAGAAGGTTTCCGCTCCCAAGTCCTCCTTTTTCTCACCGATGCCTGGCACATTGGCTAGAAATAAACTCATCAATCGTCAGCTTAAAAATACCTGTTTTGCCTCATCAGAAGGTTAGTGGTAACTTCTGCAGCTGTCTGTAAACTGAACTGTGTGCCTCCTAACAGACTGTGTGGCATCGACACTCCACACCTTATCCTTGAGATCACAGCTTATTCCCCACTGATTTCGCACATCTCCACCAGAACACTGAGGACTCGGTCCCGCGTTTTGTGCTAACCAGTGTCTGGACTAACAAACAAGGGCAGAAGCTACAGAACGGCGGATTGTTGTAATGGCAGGGAATTTTTTCCTAACAGGGATACGCAAATATTGTCAGACCTAAGACTTCCCTCTCTCCTTTTTTTAAGAAGCTGGATACCATAGAAAAAATTCCTATGTAAGATGGAAAGTTTGTACTTGAAGTTTCACAGCCTTTTTGGCACTACAATCTAAGGTACTATGTAATATCCAACTATTATTCAATTTACTTAACTTTTTATTGTGGATCTCCCATAATCCAGGATTGTTTCTCAATATTGATAACACACGGAAAAGTGATCTCATAGCACCTGCCCTCCAGGAACCCACTCTCCATCCAGCATAATGATGTGATGTGTCAGTTTGGTGAGAGCAAGCTGTTACGGAAAACCTTTCTGTCTGTGGGTGTTTGGGATTTGTGCTGGACAGTGTAGTTACGAAGAAGAATGCTGCATGTTGGGACGGTCCAAAAAGGGTAGATAAGTAAATAAGAGGAAAGAGAAATCCTGAAGGATTGGTGAGAGAGTGCCAGGTTGTGAGGTTGGGCTGGGAAGAAAGGGTCAGAAATTGGGTACAAGGAGAGCAAAAACTCTATTTTGTTATTTATGCACTATTGGATATTTGTAAACTTCATTCTGTTTTAAAGATTCCCACATAACTGCTAGTGTCTTTACAGTGGTCCTAGTCTAGCACTCAAAATAACTGGAATAAAAATTAAATTTAAATTAAATTTTATGAGTCATTAAAAGCCCTTAAAAATGACTACCTTACACCTTTCCCTAGAAACATCTGTTTGCCTGAGAAGTACAGGCGACACAACTAACGGAGTAGTGCATTTCCATTTATCACTTATTTAGAACCAGAAAGATAAAACTTTCTCTTCTACGTATTTGGAACATCTTTTGTTTATCTTGGACCCGAGGCCCAGTTCTATGGATAGTGGACATAGGTGCATTTGGTAGGTGGCTCACTGTCTCTGAATGTTCAATTCCTTATGAAATCTAATAGAATTGGGAGTGGGCAGGAAGTCTAAGTATGTGGACAAAGAAAGAACATTTTTCAGAAGATCTTATGATAAATGCTTAAGATCTCAAAAACTCTTCTATTTCTTAGAGGATGGCTGAAGACAGGTCCTCAAGTGATGGTCAGTTCCCAGTCGAGACCCTTGGAGCACACGCTTCTGCTTTGGTACCTGGCTGTCTTGCTCTACTTTCTATTTCATGGCCAACGTCACTGTCCACAGAACAGGTCCTCAACTTCTCTTCCTGGACAATTACAATGTAAAGGGCAGTCTCTAGTTTCTCTCGCCCCTGGACTGTGACCTTTGCTAGAGTCACCTTCAGGAAACTCAGGCTCAGCATGTCACCTTCCTCTTCCTATTTCCTATTCGCCTACCGCCTGGGTCATCACCCCAAGTCCAAGCAAAGCATCCTCCAGGCCTTTAACAAGCTGGGCTCCTCTTCTTTCTCCCAGACACTGAATTCAAGCTACACTGGACTCTCTAGGGTTCACCATAAAATCTCAGTTCCTTTGGTCTTGCTACTCATTGTTTACCAGGGTTCTTTCCAGGAGGTTGTGACTTTTCTGGGGTTGCCAAATCAAGGATTAGGGGTGTAGGTACCAGGTAAGCTGTGTCCACTCCTTGGCAGTGCAAACCAAGGGCCGGCAGGGCTTCACATCTCACAGGACAACTCCAGCCCCACCCCCAACTGCATCCAATAATATATACATATCACTGTATTCCTCTTAGGAACACTCAACCATCCCAAATTACTGCAGCAGTCACCCAGGTCACCAGTGGTTCAGGAACACACAATTATATTTCTCCCATGGCCTATCGTCACAACCTTGTGCTAATTTATGACAACTGGTCTTTGCCATAAGCATTCACTCCTTCTTTCTGTCCAGATATGCCTTATAGCTGATGTCCACTGATGCTCTTAAAACCAATTTCTGACACTCTTCATCAGGCTGCTTCTTCCTATTCCTTTCTGCTGTTGTCATTGGACATTCTTGCCATCATCAAGGCCTAGAGCTCCCATGCCACCATCTCTGGGAAACCTCCTATGATTTCTCCTAATAGGAATCGACTTGTCCTGCTCTATGCATCCACAACAATTATACTTGTAGTCATAGTTTGTAGTTCTATTATTGTTAGTTTATGTGCTTGTTTCTTTGCTCAGTTTGATTCTAATTCCTTCAAAAAAGGATATGTGTCTCATCATCTTGCCTGAATGGCAGTGGCTAGTATATAGCAGGCTTTAAATGTAAGCTTACTTAATTGAATTAAAAGCACTGAGACTAAGTTATGCCATTAAGTTATAGTAGGTGATCCTGGTTACAGCAGGAGTTAGTTTCTACTAAGGGATGGCAAAGGTCCTGCTTTGAAATAGAAACAGTGAAAGAAGGATGGAAAGGAACTGTAGATACACAAGAGCATTCTAGAATTTTTAGAGAAACATCACTGTGGCCTGAACCCTGACATCCACGATTTTAGTGCTTTTGGTCTGGGAAATCAGAACACAGAGCAAGACCGTAACAGAGGCACCATGACAACACTTTAACTTATCTACAGTCGATTTAGGTCACAGATAGCAGGTAATTGTCCATGTTCTCCATAGGCTGTCAATAAGAATCTTGAACTTTACCTTCTGGATGGATCAATCAATCAATATACATAGTTAAGAAATAACACTCCTCTTTCAAACCTGAGAATCCAGGTTTATATATACATATATACAAAGTTATATATAAAAAACTAAGAAACAATAAGAGACACAAGCATCGAAGAGGAACAAACTATGGGGCAGCCTGGGTGGCTTCTTCAAGATCCTCCAACTGCACCTTCCTCTGAGTATTATGCACACAAACGCATCCTGTGCTTTCTGATAGACGAGGATGTCACAGCCTCAGGAAGCATCTCCTCCAACACATCACTTTGGTTCCTCCTCCTCCACAGGCCCAAGCAAACAGCTGACCCTCTCAGCTCTTCTGGCGCTCCACGGGCTCAGTATACACGGCTCTCCACCTCGCATGGAGCACTTGCTTTGTATTCCTCTCTCCCTCCAAAGCACTGTAACATCTGACAACATATGGTGACTATGAATTGGCAGGGTACTTGTTTCTACTTGCACATGTTGGCAGATTTATAGAACTTCCACCTGTTTTCAGGTTCGCTCGAGACCACATCTGCTCAGTCTCTAGTAATACAGAAACCCAGCCATTTGCAAGAAGTACGTAATACTGAAAATAACACCACACTTTAAAAAATGTTAATTGTGGTAAAATACACATAAAGTTTATCATCTTAAATTTTTAAGTGTATGGTGCAGGGATATTAACAACATTTACATTGCTGTGCAACCAATCTCCAGAACTATGTCATCTTGCAAAACTGAGTCTGTACCCGGTAAACAATAACTCCCCATTCCTCCCTCCCCTCAGCTTCTGGTGCCCACCATTCTACTTCCTGTCTCTATCAATTTGACTACTGTAGGGATCTCACATAAGTGGAATCATACAGTATTTGTCCTTTTGTGTCTGGCTTATTTCACTTATAAAAATGTCCTCCAGGTTCATCCATGCTGTAGCATGTGTCAGAATTTCCTTCCATTTTTAAGGCTGAATAATATTCCATTGTACGTATAGACTCCTTTTGTTCATCCCTTTTTCCACAGATGGCCACTTTCACCTTTTGACAGTTGTGAATAATGCTGCTATGAACACGAGTGTACAAATATCTCTTCAAGATCCTTCTTTCAATTCTTTTGCCCATATATCCAGACAGAAGAAGAATTGTTGGATCATGTGGTAATTCTAGTTCTAATTTTTTGAAGAACCACCATATTGTTTTTCATACTGGCTGCACCATTTCATATTTCCACCAACAGTGCATAAGCATTCCAATTTCTCCACATCATCACCAAAACTTACTTCCTGTTTTTTGACAGTAGCCATCCTAATAGGTGTAAAGTTGGACACCACACTTTTAATTTAGCCTTTTCTTCTCAAGAGCTCAGAGCTCTTTCTGATCCAGGCCTCTCATAATGATACAGAGAGGCACATTCTTCAACTAAATAAGCATTCACTAACCAGAATGGATGAGTATGCAGTTAGGTTGATAAAACTCTAGGCAGGTTTTAAATTCTCTTATGAAGCCAGGAAATATATTCTTTCCAACTAGGGTAAAATGATTATTTTGGGGCAAAGAATCCCCTAGAGAAAACATCTTTTAATAATCTTCTCATTTTAATCTTAGATCCTTCAGATAAAACCAATGAGGGACTGAATGGAGGGAAGAAAGGGAAAGGGCAGAAGCACGGGAGAGGCAGACGCTTCTCAGAGAGTCCGAGTGCAAAGTGTGGGCTCTAGGTCAAGACCAGGCTCAGAGGGAGCAGCCTTGCTGATGCTGGGCATGGCTCCATCAACGGGAGATTCTCACATTGTCAGACCTCCAGGGTGCTTAGTCCTTTCTATCTCAGACCATTTTCCCTGCAAAGGGGTTTGGTGACAGACCCCAACGGTCCCAAGGCTCCCTATGGAGGATTCCCATGCTGAGTATTCAGGAGGTTCATGAAATAGACGGAGCCAAATGACTCAGTGGTTGCAATCATTGGCCAGTTACACGCACTCATTTGACTCAGCTAAGGATGCAGGAAAAAACAGCGAGTGGCCTTCAGAGGAAAGCAGTGAGGCCTCATTTCTGTAATCAACTGGGGGTTCAGGGGGAAGGACAGAACCTTTGGATTGACTGTTTGACGGCGTAAGCCAGCAATAACTGCCCGTGCCCACAGAAGGTCCCGGGATCTAACCCAGAGCAGACATGGGTTCCCTGAAGAAGTTTGTGAAAGCAACTGTGAGGGAAAATCACCAACCACCTAAACATAACTGCCTTTGCTTTTTCTTCCATCCTTGCCCACTCTTTCCCTACCTCGATGGCCAGAAGTTGAAGCATAGCAAAACATGTTTTATTTTTAAAGGTTAAAAAAATAACAGAGATTCAGATGGCACATATTCTATTTAATATTTTGATTTTAAAATGCATCTCTTGAATCAAATGGCCTTAGCATGAACTCATAATAAACTTGAAAAAAATCAGAGGCTGTAGGGCTCAATGGAAAGAACAGGATTCCAGACAGGGATTCAGATCCCGCCTGTATGATTAGCTACGTGACCTTGCATGCGGCATTTAGCTTTTCTGAGCCTTAATTTCCTCACTTGGAAAATGAGACTAGTAAATACTATATCTTGAAGAGATACTCTGAAGATTAGAAATAATAGGCATAAATTTTTGGAAATCCTTCTCATCATGCCAGTTCAACTTAGAGCTGTTGAAATGGGATTTGGAAATATCTTGTGTAAAACAGTTTGGGATTGCAAGCGAGATGGTCATGAAATTTCTTTTCAAAATAGGTGGATATTAATGTCCATCATATAAAAGTATAGATGTAGATAGTTCAAGCTGGAATGATATAGCTGTCGTTTGGACAGCAGTGTGCATAGCTAATATTTGGATTTGGTGTTGCTAATGGCGAATACATGGAGCATCTCTCGATGGTACATTCAGGTTATAATCTAAACATTCACATATACTTTCTTGTCACACATAGAACATACTCTTTCCTCCCTAAGGAAAACCATTCCAAAATTCTACACAGTTACCTGACTCATTTGCTGGATTCCTAGCTGATGCTTGGTCCTTTCTTACAGTTCAGGATATAGCTCCTTAGAGTTCCACAAATTTGCACCCAATATGCTTCAGTGGAGTAGTAACATAATAATTGCAGCAAAACTCCCACTTGGAAATAGGGAGTATGGGAAACACACCTCACCACCAGGCTGTAGTTACCATCAAATCCTGCTAGACAGGAAGTGGGAAGACAGACAAGTAAGTCTCTTGCTGGCAGCTCTTGGTTCTTCTTGCTGGGAGGGACTTTGCTGTCCATAGTCTCTCATGACCCATGGATCTCTGCAAATATGAATCCCATCCATGCCCCAGAACCACCTCAACCGTCGTGTGTGGTTGACATTTTTGTGTAATGTCTATAGTCGTCATTTATATACAGATCACAATGTCTTATATTACTAGTCTTCTCTTATGTCTGTGTGCTGTATCCTGAAATAGACCGTTAACTCCTTAAGAGTCAAAATCATGTATTTCTTAGCAGCCTCTATAGCACTTACAATAGTTTTCTAAACATAGCCTATACTCAGAATTATTACAAGGGTGGCCCTAGGAGTAGTCTTCATAATAATTTGTCAGGATTCATTGCAAATACCAATCAATAATGAAAGATTTTAGATTTCATTCATATAATCAATGCAAAAATAATGCTGCAGACATAAACATTGTAAATTATTCCAAGGACTCAGGTATGAAGGTCTTGAAACTGCCTGTTTGTTTGATTATATTTTGACCTTGACTGCTCCATCAATGTTTAATGTTTCACTTAACAGAAAGCCCAACGACAAAGGTCCCAGTGCTTTCTCCTTTCCCTTCTGTTCTCAATGCCCTGTCAACATTCACCTTCACGTTTTCTCTGAATGTTGCAAGATAAGTGCTGCACTTCAGACATAGTATCTTCAGAAAGCTTCACTGAGAGCAGAGAAAAGGGGAATTTTATTTCAAGAGATCTTTATTTGTAGCTCCAAGTTTCTACGTAGAACCACTTCCTTTAGTCTGAAGAACATTCTGTAATATTTTGTGTAGTGCAGGTTGGCTGGTGCCAAATACTTTCAGTTTTTGTTTGTCTAAGAATGTCTTTATTTGACCTTTATTTTTTCCACCTACCTCCTTGGATATAAAGTTATACCTTGAGAGGTTTTTTTTTCTTTCTTTCAGCAGAACATTAAAAATGTTGTCCTATTGCCTTCTGTCTTGTATCATCTCTAGTGAGAAGTCTGTGATAATTCTTATCATTATTCCCTTGCCTATAATGTATTTTTTATTGAGCTGCTTTTAATATTTTTCTCTGCTGTTGGTATTCAAACATTTAATTACATTGTGCCTTGGTGAGATCTTCTTAGTGTTTGTTTAGATTGGAGTTTGTTGAACTCCTTGGACTTATGGATTTATATTTTTCATCAAATTTGGGAAACATTTGGCCATTATTTCTTAAAACTTTTTTTTCTGGGGCTGGTCCAGTGGCATAATGGTTAAGGTCGCATGTTCTGCTTTAGTGGCCCAGGGCTTGCAGGTTTGGATCCCAGGCGCAGACCTAGCACAGGTCATCAAGCCGTGCTGTGGTGGTGTTCCACATAAAACAGAGGAAGATTGGAACAGATGTTAGCTCAGTGACAATCTTCCTCGAGCAAAAAGAGAGGAAGATTGGCAATAGATGTTAGCTCAGGGCCAATCTTCCTCACACACACACAAATATATATGTATATATTTTACTTTTCTGTACACACACCTTTCTAAGATTCCAATTATAGTTGTGTTAAACCTCTTGAAATTATCCTACAGGTCATTGTGGTCCGTTTATTATTATTATTCCTCAATCTCCTTTCTCTTTGCGCTTCAATTTGGATAGCTTCTATCACCCTTCCTAAGTTCACTGGTCTTTTCTTCTGTGGTGTCTAATTTGCTCTTAAGCCCATTCAGTGAATGTTTTATTCCACCTATGGTATTTCTTTTTACCTCTCCCAGTTCCATTTGTTCTTTTTGTTCATCAGTTCTTTTTTATAGATTCTACTTCTGTCTTCATTATGTTCCTATTCTTTAATCTTGAAAATAATTAAAAGAGCTGTTTCAAAGAGTTTGTTATTTCTAGGTCAATTTTCATTGATTTTTTTTCTTGATTCTGCATATATCTAATAATTTTCAACTAGATGCTAGACATTGTAATTTTCACATTACTGAGTGTCTGGATTTTGATGTCCTCATTTAGAACGTGGAGTTTTGTTTGGACAGGCAGTTATTTGCATATCAGTTCTTCCTAGAAGGCTTGTTTGCAAGTTTTATTGTGGTGGGCCTAGAGTGGGCCTTTACTGTTCAACTAGTTTAGCCTGAGTAGAGTAATCTACTCTGGCCACTATGATTGGCCAGAACTAAAATGTTTTCCCAACTCTACGTGAGTTTTGAGAGTTATTAAGTTTACAGTTCCTCAATATTTGTTCTTTGCCCTGGAGTTTTGCCTTGCCTGAATTCATGGTGTCTCACCCTCTGCACGCACAGCTTAGAACTCAGCTAAAGTATCTGGGCAACCCCATGCACATTTCTGGAGCTCTTTCTCTGCCTAGTTTTTCCTCCTCTCCATTAGTCTGTGCCACAAATTCCAGCCCACTCAGCCTCTCCAAACTGATCGCTGTTTCTACAGCCCAGCAAGAACTCCATGCTCTGCTTGGGTTCCCTTTCCTCTACAACATGCAGTAAATGCTAGCAGGTAGAAAGCTGGAGTAACCACTGAGCTTAGCTTGCCTGTTTCCCTTTTCTCAAGTATCATAATCCTACACTTCCAATATTCCAATGTCTGAAAACAGCTGTTTAACATATGTTATCTAGTCTTCTCCTTGATTATGGGAGGAAAGCTAGTCCAGTACACTTTATATATTTTTTTAACATCTGCCTTACTAATACACATATGTTCTTGTATAATCGTTTATCTACCCATCTTCTTAGAAGTTGGGTGTTCTAGTTAACAGAAAATTTGTATGATAGATTTGCTGCATATAAACACAACCTGAATAATAAGCACCTATTTGCAAACAGCCAATATATAAAAGTGAATGATTCTATCTTGCCTCATTTTTTCTCTTCTTAACTCATTTCAGAAACAACCCAAAAGTTTTCCAGGTTGTTATCATCAGGAAACAGTAATCATGTATAACCACCACCATCTTCTTCATCAGATATTTACCCACAGCGCATTCCTGCTTCTTTTCTGTCTCCTACCATTCACAACACGTGCTCCATGAAAACACACATGCTCTTTCATCTCCTTCTACATTCTCATCTGTCTTCAACTCTTACCAAAGAATTGTAGGAAAATTTCTTCTTTTCCCCTTACTCTCTCTTCACATTATTTGTAAATCCAAGAGTGACTTAAGTTATAAATTCTAAGTGCAGTAGTGCTGGTGATGAGTGAGTGTCAAGGAAAATCAAAAGTTACACGTTTGTAATGAAAACAGATTGAATAACAAATCTCATCACTTTCTAAAATGTGTTTCCCAAGCGATCTCTGAGGACCGTTTAAAAAACCCCTATCCATTGTGAACTGATACATTTCTAAAATACAATAAAAAGTAATTAGTAGAAAAATGATCACATGCCTGAATGTCACAGCTATGTCAAACTGCTATATGGGTTTTACATGCTTTCTCTCAATTTCTGTATTTAACTTGTTGAAAACCTGTTTCAAATAATTCATGGACCAGCACTGATCTGCTATTTGGCGTAGCAGTGACGTGGAGTCTCCAGAAGTCCCTGTCAGAATGTTGTCAATAGTCTCTTACTAATGGCTTGACCATCTCTAATTAACCTTTTTCTCCAGGTGCATCATTTAAAATAAACACTTAAAAATTTTCTTCCTAATATAATTGATGTTCTTGAAACTAGCAGTATAATCAATGATGGTGATTAAAATTTCCTTATGTATGTATGTCTAGGGGGAGGTGCTTAAAAATATCTTTGAGGAAACAACAATACATATTTCTATTGTGCTCCATGCCTTAAGGGTGTCTGACAGCTAGCTGGAAGAGAAGCTTCCTGATCTGGCACTTCAAAAGGAATGCTGGCTGGCACAGAAAAGCACTTCCTAGTAAGTCCCAGACCCTGGAAAGTATGGAAGGAACCAGGCCAGCATCTTCTGGCCTCTAGTCACCCTATGGAATCAGCTGTCAAGGGGAAAGAAGAAAGAGTGGACCTGGTGACTAAGGAACATGCTAACTGAAGCCAGCTTGCCACACTTCCTGTTGGGCATTATCAGCATTTCTCTTTGCAATTTTGTATTTCATGTGTATAGGTTGGAAAGCACTAAGCTGCTCATTAACGTTTACTTCCCAAGCTTCTAGAAGAGACTAAAAACCAAAACACAGCCAAAAAATAGAAGCCCAATGCTTTGGATTAAACCAGCTTTCACAGATTAAACTTGGAAGCTAACACTTATCTCTAACCCAAATAAATCAGAGCTCAGCAAACTTTTGGAATTCAGCTAGATTGAAATCTGTGGACCTCTTATATGTTACACAGGTCACTATTTTTAAATAAATAGAGTACATCTTAATGTTAGGATGTTTTTGAATATGGTATAACTGTTTTTCATGATTCAGAAGTAATTTATGATATTTCACGACCTTGCAGCCAATGTTAGGGCCATCAATTCCATTATATGGTACTGCACTGGTAGAGGTACAGAGGTTGTAAGGCTTTGCACTGGCCCTCTGAGATATCTGAGAAGTTCTCTACTTAGACAGAAAAGTTCCTGTTAATTTACATCTTGCATTTTTGTCTTTTTTATGAAAAACAATTATTTTGAGCTTTCAGATTATTTAATTTCGAATAAGTAGGAACTTTTCTGTTGCATAGTGACTTTGAATTATTATTGTACATTTTGGAAACTCCTTCTAATAAAAACTACCTGCAGCTTCTCTTTTAACCCTTTCATAACTATGATACATTTTTAAATTGTCCACTCAACAATAAAAGTATTTAAGAGAAATACGACATATAGCCCTGAATTGTTTCTTCACATACACTGTTGATGGCACTAAAGCACTGTCTATCACCCAGGACATGTGGGAAATGAAAGACCCAGAGCTGGGGGCTCTTTTGGTGAATGCTTGAGGGAATAAAACTTTTTCCTTGAATTAGTTTTCATTCTCTGGTATGGCCGTGCTTAAATGGAAAAGAACAAAGTGTCTAGAGAAAAGAGAAAGAGAGGGAAATAAATTTAGGTGCAATGAACAGGTGCAGATCCAGGAAAGATAAAGATCGTCTTTGAGGTATCAGTAGGATAAAGAACCCAAAAATAATTTGTCAACAATGCAAGGGACTGAACTGAATCACATATAAGAAAAGCGATTTTAAATTTTAAAAGTTGGATGTAAAGATATGACTCATAAAGCATACATGCAGATACTCATTGCCCAGATTAAAATGATATTAGCATTCTGCCACATTTGCCTCTGCTCTCACACTTAAAAAGAAATAAAAAGTTAGTGGCATAGCTAAAGACCCCCTCCTCCCCATTCCTCACCAAACACCCTAGGATAGTGTCTTTCACGTCCATGAACATTTACTCACTTTTGCTGCATATGTATGCACCCAGAAATAATGCATACTATTGTTATACGAATTTGCCTTTATATAAATGGTCATATTTGTGTTTATTCTTATGCACATACATAATAGAGTCCATTTTAATTTCTAGGTAGTATTTCATTGCATAAATAAACCAACTACTCTAGAAATCCAGAAACGGAGAATAATTTGCAGCTATAGAAAGATGCAAGATCATTAATTTGTGGGAAAAAAATGTATTAAATATAAAGGCAACATGAAGCTGACATAAAGGCCTTCAAGACCTTCATATTTCAGAGCCTTTATTTCCCATATGTGGCTTCCTCTACTGGAGCTTTTCAAGCTTCTTTAGGGTTTATGTTTTAGATACAGACAAATTCTTGTATATGTGCACACATGTATATTTAAGGATGTTTACCAGGCATGGACAGTAATAGTACAAAGCTGATAAAATTCTAAATGACAATGATGGGGATGTCTAAATAAGTTATGGCATATCCATATATATTAGGGAATACTATGCAGCCACTAACAATAATAAAGAATATCTACATATAGTTGACATAGAAAACCTTTCCAAGGCATATTTTAAAATAAGTTTTAAATTTTAGAATAATTTTAGATTCACAGGAAAGTTGCAAAGATTGTACAGAGAATTTCCCACACCCAGTTTCCTCTCTTGCTAACATCTTACATTACTATAGTTCATTTGTCACCACTGAACCAATACTGATACACTGTTTTTAACCAAAGTACACCCTTTATTCAGATTTCCTTAGTTTCTACCTAATGTCCTTTTTTCTGTTCTAGAATCCCATCCAGAGTATAGCATCACAATTAATCATCCTGTCTCCTTAAGCTCCTCTAGACTGTGACATCTTCTCAGACTTTTCTTGTTTTGATGACCTTGACAATTTTGAGTGCTGATCTAGTATTCTGTAGAATGTCCCTTAATTTTGGTTTGTTCGTTTGTTTATTTACTCATGTTAATGGGAGTTATGGATTTTGGGGAGGAAGATCACAGAGGTAAAGTGCCATTCTCATCACATCATATCAAAGGTACAGCTATCAACATGACTTATTACTGATGACGCTGATTTTGATCACCTGGTGGGCTGTTAGGTTTCTCTACTATAAACTTACTCTTTTCCTCCCTTCCATTTTCTACAGTTTGGAAGGAAGTTACCATGCATAGCCCACAGTCAAAGAAGTATGTATTATGTATTTTTATACCTTGGATTTTAATCCAATACTGCTTTATTAATTTTGTTGCTCATATTATTCCAGTTCAGATCATTCGAAGCTCTTTCAGTTAGCTCTTGTGTTCCTTTGACAAATCCCATCATTTTGTTATTTTCTGGCACTAAAAGATACTCCAGTCTTATTTTGTATATTGTCTAACCAAGCTTAGAGTCAGCCATTTCTCCAAGGAGTGCTGATTCCTTTTATTGGAGAATGGTATTAGAAACCAAGATCCGGGCACTCGGTGTGCTTGTTGCTACCGGGGTGTCACTGCTTCTATGCCCTCTCTGCTGTCAGAGCAAGGAAATATATGTGTGCATCCTTATCCATGCATATACATATGTCTGTACATATTTCTGTATGTAACCTATTACGTACGTACCTATTAACCTATACTCCATGGGAAACAACTTTTATCCTCTAGAGTATAGGGCTTACATACAGTTCCTTTTGTCTTTAGTCTTATAATCTCCACTCATTTCCAAAGTTACTTAAGTCAGCACCTTTCTCCCTGTTGCCCTCAGTGAGGTTAGAGCAAACACTTGTAACACAGTTAGATTCTTTTGTCACAGTCTGCGTTCCATGCTGGGATCTTTCAATCTCCTAACTGATTATTTTTTACTTTGCAGACTTCAAGGTTTACTCTTTATGCGACAAAGTTTAACGGGTTTTGACAAATGTATAGTGCCACGTATCCATCACTACAGTATCATACAGAATAATTTTCCACCTTAAAATATTTCCCATGCTTCACCTATTGAAACTTCTAACACCCCACCCCACCCCCCAAACTTCTGGAAACCACTGATATATTTAACATCTCTGTAGTTTTGCCTTTTCCAAAATGTCATATAAATGGAATCACATAGTATGTGGCCATTTGAGACTGGCTTTTTCACTGAGCCATATGCATTTAAGGTTCTTCCTCCCAAGCTTACTCTGACATATGTGTATGTTCCTATGTGTGCGTAAATATACAGGAAAAGTGTTTGGAAGGATCCTTATTATGGGCCTCGGCTATCTCTGGTGGAAAGGAGTTGAATTAGGGGTAGGAACAAGTTAGAGGGAGGAAGCTTTCAATTTTATTCTTATATATATTCTCGATGACTTATACTTTTTCCAGTGAGCATGCATTACCACTGTAATTTAAAGATTATTACAAAATATTCTATTTTCTGCCACCTTTGTTTTCCTTCTTTGTTCATGTCCTTGCATTCTTTTAGATTTTTATTTCTATAATTGATACAATGATTTTTTTATTAAAAACGTTTACAATATATACAGAACACACCTAGAACTGCTATCATACCCTTTGCCTATGTTTTGATGTTTAAAAAAATTAAAACTGACCCCAGTTTTCCTTACATAGACCAACATTTGCCTCCTTTCCTTCTTTCCTCTGTCTGATCTTTTCCCCTTTTTCTCCTTTTGTATCACCCATCCCCTGAAACTTGACTGGTATTAGACAGTTAACAGGCAACACATAAGCCTTACAAAGATAGTTTTCAAAAGAACAACTCTGAGAACTCCCAAAATGTGACTGCATCAACCATTTGAGAAAAGGACATGGAAAACTGGTGTCATCTTCTAACAATTTCAACTACAAGTTTTGCAGCAGTTACAGATAAAGACTACTGCAGCCTCGGACAAGACCCAGTCACGTGCCCCTCTCTTCTCTCTGCCCCATAAAAACTCTAAACCTACATCGCTTAGGGGGCTGAGATTTTGAGGGGCTTCTTCATGCACGTGAATTGAATAAAGACTTTAACCTCTATTTGAGAATTTTAACTTTTTTGTTTGTTTGTTTGACAATGTCTAAAGAAAAACTAGTTTCTGGTAAAAAAAAAAACTCTCCTATGTAAAAAATTAAAATATAAACAATTAACTCTCATGGACAGGTTATTATGTAAACAGATTTTATAAGCAAAAGATAGAATAAAAGTATAAAATATTGCTACCTCAAGGCAAGCTTAACAGTGAATAAACCTGAGAAAACTCGAAATAGCATATTTTTAATTAAAGTAAAACCAATCTTGTAGATAGTCATGATGCCACTGAACTTCAAACTTTAATAGACTAGTCTGAGACAGGATGTTAAAGTATTACTTGATATAAACTTTTCCCACCTTCTTAAAAGCTCACTAAAAATGGAAAATTTTCCCAAGCCTTTACAATGTAAAGTTCTTAGAGTTTGGATACCCACTAACTAAACTGGGTATTGGACAATAAAATTCATCAAAATGAGAAACTGGGGTTCTGCCCTGTAGGAATCCCCATTTTAATAAATGGTTGGCGGTTTGGGTGCATTGTGACTGCTCTTTTTGATTAAAAGAGTCAAATTACCTTTCTGCTGTTTCCTCCATGCTGCTGGAGGAACTGTGAAGTGAAGGTAACACATATACAGACAGAAGGAGTTCCAGGTGGATTATAAGATTGTTGCAGAGTGTGAGAGATGCTGATGCCCAGGCAGGATCCCGGGGCTCATGTGGTGACCTGTGAACTCTGGTTCTTCGCACTACCAACAACTTACACATCTTATATCTCATCACCATGTAGGGGACAACTTTGGGTCATGTGTGCACAGAAATGCCATCATCTGGAATCTGATCATCCATAAATGTATCAGAGCCTTACAATTCATTCCCTCCTTTAATAGCTAAAGCTGGAAGTTCCGTGTCATTCCTATCAGTGCCCAAGAGTTGTCCCCTTGGTGTTATGGAGGATGCTCCTTGATGCTTCCATGAGTTCAGCATACACCGCAATAAACACCAGAAGGGCAGGCAGAAGTGCACGGGTGAACTATCGAGAGTTTGTTTTCCATCGGCCTTCCATAGCTCATGGTTCAGTCCCACCGTCTCCCCGCTGCTTCCCCAAAATGAACCCACGTCCTGGGCTGGAAGCATGCTCACTGCCCCAAACAGCTCAAGTTCAGAGCCTTCTCACAGCTGCACTCCGACCTGTCCCTCTTCCTTGGAATTTCCTCCTTTCTCCCTAACAAACCCTAACCCTGGTTCAGGTTGCTCGCCTCCTCCAAGAGGCTTTCCCACAGCACGTGGTGTCCACCTTAGTCTCTCTTCTTTCAATTGTGCACCCCTTACTTGACTCAAGTGGTGAGCCCTTCTTTACTTTTATGGTCATTTGTGATTTGCACCCTAAGTTACTTCACAGGCCTTATCTTACTTGGTGGGTGTTAATTTTGCACTTGCCTGGGGACGGCCGGAGCTGTCTTCTCAGTGATAGCGGAACTTCTCCCAAGAATTTATGCTTCTTTGCATCACACAGCATTTAACTCCATGGTTCTCCAAGGGGGATGTTTTCTGATCGCCTAGAGAAGCTGTTAAAATGCCGGGTCCCATATCCCAGCTCTAGGTATCCTGTGTTCCTATGTCTGGGGGAAGCCAGGGGTAAGCACTTATCCTCAGTCCGCGACCCCAGTAAGTCATACACCACCAAAGTTTGAAAAGCATGGGTCAGCTCAGCGCTCATCTAAAACAATGCTGAACAGATACAACGTAAATGGAGGTGGAAACATTCTCATTAGATCTAGGACATTTCCAACTTCTAATTCCTCATCAGAGTTGAAAGAAAGGGAGAACATGTGTGGAGGAAAGGATTCCTACGTGCACACAAGGTGTTGGAGAAGCAACACGGATGTTTTATTTTATTCTATTGAGGCTCTCAGAGAGCTGCTGTCTGCGCCCCACGAGGCGGGTACTGTTGTTGCACTAATTTTAGAGATAAGGATAATCACGCATAGAGAGGATAATGTACCCAATGTACGTAGTTCCTAGTAACTGGCTGAGTAGCACTTGAATACAGACCAAATCGGCCTATGAAGAGGGGAGAGGTGTTTTGTTTTCTTCAGTAAGAACAGAGATGGTAGATGCTTAATAGTAATATTTGTTGAATGACTGAACAAAAGCAGGAAGGAAGGACCTGAGGAACTTAAAGCTCTGTATTTCTATCAATTCCCTCAACGTGGGCCACGTGGTGGGCTCTCCTGCCCATGGTAATACGATGCAAAATGCTTCTCTCTGTGGTTTCTCATACACCTGGAGAACTTGCTAAAATGCGAATTCCCAGACCCCTGCTCTGAAAATTCTGGATTCTCAAGTCAGGTGGGGCCCAGGGATAAGCAGATTTTTCAGATCAGTATGTCAGGTAATCCCCATGTGCACCAAAGCATGAAAGCCCCTGATGGGCGGCTCCCCACACTGGAGGACCTGACGTCTCCTCCTGGGAGCTGCCCGGCCCACCAGGTGTGCATGTAGCTCAGCCCACTGCCGGCCCTGATGAGCCCATTCACAACCCCAGAGAGGCGGAGGGAGGGGGAGGCATCTTCTTTAGAACTGTCTTGCTGGCAACTGTTGGCAGACTTACCTTAGAGAGAAATTTCAGCCCAGAATGGACAACTGTGGCTCTGCTTGCCTGGGACGTGGCAACACCCGAGGGGTGCAGTGGCCTGAGTAGGTGGCAGGAATTGTGAAGGCAGCACTGGGGACATGCTGAGAGCTCGGAGAACACTGGTCCAGGGTAATAAGCCCACTGTGCTTGAGGGGTGGGCCAGGGTCCTGAGGCTCCGGCAGTCACTTTTCCTGCACACTCCTCTCCTTCGGTACTTCGAACCCACTGTAAACACCTGCAGCCTCTCCCCACTCCAGTTAGAGCCACAAGGGGCGCTTGTACCTGGCCCTACCTTGGACCACCTAGAATCTGTTCGGGTAGAGCTGAAGGTGGCAGAACATTTACCAAACTCCCCTGTGAGTTCTTATTTGCAATCTGAGTTGAGAATAATTCATCTGTGACTGTGTTTACTCCAAGGATGAGCGACTCTACAGCACGAATTGTACACAAACGAAGTAAGTTGTGAAGACATCACCTCACAGAGGCTTCGAGAACCAGGCTTACTGTCTCAGTCTCTTTCCAGCCTCCGCCTTAGAGCAAGCTCCTCAAGCTGCCCAGGTCTCTGGAGAGACCCCTCCTTCTTTCCCCTCAGCTTCAGGTCAAGTTTGCTTTCGCTCCTCCGGTTGGAGCCTCAGGACTCTGCTTACTAAAACCTATCTGCAAGTCCTGTGTTTGGAGAACACCTTAGACTCTCCTTCCCTCACTGAAGGTTCCCTGGTAAACACACCCTAGCCGATGCTCCCCTCTCATCCGTGTCTTTACTGCTTCTCTAAGAACTCAGAGCCTTTCTGTGCAGCAGGACAGCAGTGGAAGGGGTGACTGAGACGACAGGCTTCAGAGCGAGGTCTGGGTTCAAGCTCCGGCTTCACCATGCCTATCGTGTGACTTGGGGAAATCACTTATCTACTCGTCAGTTTCCTTATCTCTAAAATGGGGATAATAGAACCTACTTCAGAGAGTCGTCGGGAGGATTCAATGGACAAATCGGAACCTGACAACAGTAAGTGTTCACTAAACCTTAACTGTTCTAATTACGAGCCCAGCCCCACTCTACAAGGGAGGGGCCTGGTTTTCCTCTCATAATTTTTCACAGAGTCACGGAAGCTTCTTGGGAAAATGCAAGAGAGTGACTGAGTCCTATCCGATGCCAGGCACTGTACGTCCATAACCTGTTCCAACACTTCACTGATGCCATGATGTGGGCATTGTTCTACCAATTACAGGATGAAGAAGTCAAAACTCCGAGAGGTTAAATGACCGACAGTCTGCCCGTGAGAGAGCCAGGTCACTGGGAACCCAGGCCTGTGTGAATTCCCAAGTCCTCCCGCGCATGAAGCCAAGCTGCCAGTAAAAGGCAGGGTCGCTGGAACAGTTGCACGAGAACGACTTTTCTTCTCACTTGAGCAAGAAGGCCCCAGTTTCCTTTTCTCACACCTGCCTCCACCTCTTTGGCTTTTACATTGTAGGCTCTCCTGGGCTGAAGGCCGCACAAATGACCTCAGTCTATTTGGGACGGAGATGGAAGACACAGGATGAGAAATGGATGTTCCAAATTTAGAATATTGAGCAAGAAGCCACTGAAGAGTGTTTATTGTCAAATATAAAACAGATCTTTCTATAAAGACAGAGAAACTTTCCAGATATCTGCTCTATATTTTTCCAGCATTCTTCACACCATCATTTCATTTTAAAACGTAAATAATGTATGTATATATACACATATATGTATAAAATGCCTCTGACAAAACTTAACCACACAGTAAAACTCCTAACCAAGTTTGTCCTTTGATCATTCACATTCCTAGTAATTCTCACTAAATCGTAATTCTGACGAGCAGTATCTTAGCAAGTACTCCATCACAAAGACCCGACGGAAGCTTTTATATCAATTTCCTTCATAAAAAACATTTGCTTACTCTGATAGTGTAATTAATGTCATTGTCAGAAACGGATATAAATGAGTCAAAATAAACCAAGGTCACTTACGCTTCAATTTTCTTCCTATTAGAATGTAAAAGGAAACTTCTGGTTGTGTAAACACTTTGTGAGATTTTCCCGGTTACTGGATTACACCAACAAATTCCCACAAAATGGAAAAAAATAACTCTCAGCCAGACTTAATTACTCTCTGGAATCACTCCCCTCATCTCCAAATTTAAGAGTCCTGAGTTATGCTATTTTTTTCCCTGTGACTGATTATTCCTGGAATTTATAAAGCTAAATCTCAGCGGGCAATAAAACCTCTCCCCCGTCAGTGAGCGATCCGAAGTCCACCGACTCACTTATTTTAGGGCCTGGAGATCTATTTCAAATCACAAATATTTTTGAGCTGAAAAGGACCTTAGCAGTCCCTGACCTCTCCCCCTCCACTCCTTTGCTGGCATCAGTGCCATCCAGTCGATTCCAACTCCTAGCGACTCTGGGCACAGCAGCCCCTGCCCCGTCTTTTCACACCATCCTCTCACCTTCCTGCTCTACATCAGACAGCGCTTTGCTGCTATTCACAGGGTTTTCATGGCCAATTTTTTCGGAAGTGGGTGGCCAGGTCCTTCTTCCTAGTCTGTCTAGTCTGGAAGCTCCACTGAAACCTGTCCACCATGGCTGATCCTGCTGGTATTTGACATACTGGTGGCATAGCTTTCAGCATCACAGCAACACGAGCCACCACAGTATGACAACCGACAGATGGGGGAATTGAGGCCTCTCGTGGGCTTGATTTCAAGTGTTCGCTAACTTACTTTTTACGATTTTCCAAGTCTAAAATTTGGAATCTCTGTGGATTCAGTTATCCTCAAGGAGAAAAAGAAGTCCCCTCTAAAGGGACAAAACCAAATCTTCTGGGGTCCACTTTTAAACGTCACCCACCTTACCTGCTCCCATCCTCCACCCCCATCACTGGAACACATTTGCCTGCAGAATGTCCTGCAGTCCTGAATTTCTGGGATGGGTGGTGCAGTGGGTATCGAGGGAGGACGATGCTTGAGAATGCTGGGGCCAGCAAGGTGGCTTGAGAACCACCAGTAGATGCTGTCAGAATCTCTTCTCAATCCAAAATTTTCTGGTGCAATCAGTACAAGTAAAGGCCTAAAATCTAACTGCTGGCGAGGGAAACAGAATTCACTTTTATGTACAAATGAAAGCAGGGACACACCTTCAAAAAGGCAGGGGAGATCGGCTGTCCCCAGAAAGGGAGGCTTGTGTCTCCAACCCTTTTACAAACCATCCTCAATGTCAGACAAACGTCTTTGCTGGAACAAGCCTGCATCGATCTTGAAGTGATCTTTCCAGCGAGACGCCCTCTTTCTGATGGCATCCGGCCCTGGGAGTATAATACTGCTTTTCACACACGAGCTTCTGCTCCTCTGGCTTCCAATGCCCCTTCCCCTCCGCGTTGCATCATAGGAAAAACACGGCCAATGTTTAAGCATCTTTATTCATTAGTTTCTTACTTAGGCTTTAAACACGTTTCCATGCCAAACCCGTAGACACTTTTGTGTGTGTGGGAAAATTGAAATCTGACAGGTTTCACACTACCTTGTTTTCTTAAGCTTGGAAAAACTTTTCATTGAGTCCCCCGGGCTCTGCATCGTGGCTTTGAAGTCTTTTGTGGCACATATGTGTCTTAACCGTTTGCCAATTTGCCGTAATGGGGCTCTGTGCTACGTGTGCCGAACGCTGCCTTATAAGACAAGCATTCTGTTCAAACGACAATTTTGCCCCAGGTAGAAGGTGTGCTGTCTTCAGAACTGTGACTGTTGACGGACAAGTTGAGGCTATTTGCAAGTTCCTTTCCATTTAACTATTAAAGGCACTCTATCCCTCTCTGATGTCACATCTAGGGTTCATAAGAGAACGTTTATATTCTAGGAGTGTTTTAAATTTATGGTCTATTTCCCTCGTCTGAACACATTTTCACCTCTGAGACAAATGTGAGAAATGAGTCAGGACCAGGACCTCCAGGACCAGCTGCTTGTCCAGGCTCCTTCCTGTACTGCTTCTATGACAACAAGACCAAGCCCGACACATACACCGTGCGACCTTCAATAGTCGGGAGCACAAGATAAGAAGTAAATGTAGGCACTACTATTACACACAAACATAACTTTCCCTAAGTACCTATAATACAAACACGGATTTAAACACTTCTTTTTAAAGTGTTATCCTACATAGTTAATAACCAATAAAGTTACAAAATGGGAGGGAAGGAGACCCACGCCCGGTAAGGGGCTCCTCCAATGAATCAGGTGCTGTGTGAAGTGTCTCACACCAGCTCTGCAGGGTTTCTGCTAGTGTGTCCATTATACATGGGATCTCAGGCAGAAAGGCCTGAAGGTAGTGAGTGGTGAGGCTTAGAAGTCTGTGTCTGCTGGCTTCAAATCACAGTTCAAATCACATTTCTTAGATGCTAACACAAGAAACCTAAGAGTATCGGGAGACCCTAAAGGAAGGGCATTAGTCACAGGAAGTTTCACTAAAGCACTCACTTCCTGGCCCATCCTTTTCTATTCTGAGTCTCAGCTTTGTGTTAGGTGCTCTGGCCACTGCTGGGGAGCCCCATTCAATAAGATCCCATTCCTGTCACCAAAGAGCACCATGCTCTGAAGGGCATGTTACTCAAATATGGTGGAAACTGGCTCTGACCTGTTCACCTTGGCTGTTCACCATAGAACTGCTTTCCCTGGGAGGCGGCTGGGAGCATCACTGATGGGCCCCGCCTCTTTCAGAGCAGCAAAGCAACAGGAGCTGGCTCTGAAGGGCACAGGGGCTCCTCGCCGACTCCACAGGAGGGGATCTCGCTCCCCAGGAGTGGAGCTGCTTGTCTGCTCCTGCGTTTTATTTTATAGGAAGGGCACAAAGGAGAAACCTGCCAATTAATGACCAAGGAGTTTCATTTAGTGCCAGAAAAGTCAGAGAAATATCAGGAAAAAGACTGAATAGTCCATTTATGGAGGCCTGCTCTAGTAGTGGAAAGCAATAAATCTGTAAGAAAAGTTGTAGCTAAACTGAAGCTACTCAAGGAAGAAACAAACCTATCTAGGAAAGGAAACAACTGGCTGAAGTCTAACCAAAACCTCATCTTCTCGCTGCAAGTCCAGGTAAAATGGTTCTGTTTTCTGGGATAAAGTTCTAAGTTTCTAAGGAAGAAATGGCCATAACTTTCAATGAAATATCCTTGTAACGTGATCCAACAAAAAGTACACACTGAATGGGCCACTCTTGGGCATTCCCTTTTTAGGTACACATAAACATATTTTAATGTACAACATATATCATGAAATATAGCTCGAAGTAACTTTAAAGAAAGACAAAAGTCATCTTTATGAAAAAAATCTTCTTCCATCAATAAACGCCTTATAAGTAAATTATCAATTTGTTCTAAGATAACTTTTTATTTATGTTTGCTGTCATAGAAATAAAATTAATATGCAGCTCACTCTTTCACCTCATGCGTATTAGTGTCAGACGGGATTAAAAGGTTAGGAAGAGTGAAATACTGGCCCAGTGGTCACATCAGAGTTCTAAACTGAAGGAACCCTGGGAACAGAGTCAGAGCCGCTTCCTTTTCTTTCAGGGCAGCAGTGATCAGGAAGGCACCTGGCTATAGCAAGTTCTCGTCAACATTAACTTCAGGGGTGACTTCTTCCACAACTTGAAGTCAAACCAGTCCTTTCAATAACTGGTGGGAAAAATCTAGCTCAATAAAAGTAAACTATGTATAGTTTGTAAACAAGCACCCCATATATCCGATTTTGACAATGAAAGGCCCCTTTCTCATAAAAGGTATGATGGGAAAGTGCTGGCACTGAATCCATTAAGTCACTTTAAAAGTTACGCTACACAAACGGTTTAGCTCTGCTATCTGAAGCAGGCTCACAGCTGTCACAGTGGCCAGATCTTCCTGACAGCTACATTTGGGGGCTGGAGACCAGATCCTCCAGAGCAGCCAGGAAATGTGACAGACATACCTTTCTCTTGCCCAGTGAACTTTCACTGGATGTTCACATTATTATCCAACTCCTTCCCATCAGTGATGATGCATTTACACTAGTTAAATTGGGGATGTGAGGACAGCCTGCACGTGGCTGATAGAGAAAGGCTCCTTCATGTGTTTGCCAGCATCAAGGTCTGGGATGACGGTAGGGGAAGAGATAAACAGCATTCTGAACTTCTGTCATTAGCACCAATAATGTGTTTCCCGTCAAGGTAAGTGACACGGATTGGATTTACCTTCTTAATTGGAACAACCAAAAATAAGTAAAACAATGATTTGTTTTATATACTGTATACACGGTACACCGGGAATGAAGGAAAGTAACCTCTGAGGAATAAGAGGAAACACAATAATCCCTAAAATTGCCTAAGCTCACTGCACTGAGAGAGTTTCCAGCATTGAAATTTTCTCCCCTGGTGCTGGGAGGGGAACCCAGGCAGAGTCTGGCCAGTTCCCTAAGTTGAAGAGACGTAGCTGGTACCTGAGGAATGTTCAAGGAGGACACAGGAGCTAAATTCCAGAGGACAGAGTCACTTGAGAGGAGGGAACTGTACGTAGAGAGAACTCCAGAGGCCAAAAGAGGGTCATCCCTGAACATTCTGCAGAGTACAGTTGGGTGCATGCATGTGAGGAAACTCCTCTAGACTGGCAAAAGAACCACCCAAAGGATTAGCGGATTAGCAGTAACAGAACCTGGTGCTCACACAGAATAAAAACCTGTAGGATCACGGAGCATTGAGTAGAGTACACAGAAGAACCTTGCCTCCATAGTGAGGAACCATTCATCCTACACTGACCACTGCTTTTGTCCCTTCCAACAAATATTAACAATAAGACCTGAAAGGCTCAAAGTATTTCCATGCAATTTAAATGCTTCTCAGAACACCCCTCATGAACAATTTTAGGAATAAAAATATTCAGCACACAGAAAGGTAAAAATAACAATGTCTGGCATCCAAACAAAAACTACTATGCATAGGAGACCGTAAGCAATTATGACCTAATAAAGGAGAGAAAAATTAATATCGAAACTTACCCAGATTTGACCGAGGTGTTAAATCAGCAACCAAAGTCAGATAGATATATTCCATATATACAAAAAGCTAAGTAGAGACATAGAAGATATAAAGACAAAAGACCCAAACTAAACTTCTATTGATAAAAACTATAATGCGTGAGAAGAAAAATACAGTGGATAAGATTAAGAATAGATTAGATATCGCAGGAAAAATATTAGCAAAGTTGAAGACACAGGAGCAGAAAGTATATAAAATGCAACACAAACAGAAAAGAGAATAACAAAAAAGTGAACAAGTGAGCTGAGGGGCAATTTCAATTGGTCTAACAGATGTGTTAAGGGATTTCTCAAAAGTGGATGCATATTTGAATAAATAATGGCTAAAAAATTTCCAGATTTGATGAAAATTTCAAGAAACTCAATGAACTCCAAGAACAAGAAAAATAAAGAAAAACTGCACCACAGTCAAAACCAGTGATAGGGAGAAAATCTTAAAAGCAGCCAGAAGAAAAAGACATGTTACATACAGAGGAACCATAACAGGAGCTGCAGAATTCTTGTCGGATGCAACACAAGTGAGAAGACAGTGAGGCAACAGCTTTAAAGCAGTGAAGGCAAAACCATCACTCTAGAATTCTATACCCAGCAAAAGTATCTAACACCAGTGGACTTGCACTGTAAAAAATGTGAAAGAAATTCTTTCATAAAGAAGGAAAATAATAAGACATGGAAATGTGGATATATACATAAAGGAATAAAAAGCATGAGACATGACACTACGTGAGTAAATATGTGTTTTTATTAATTAAAAATCTTTAAAATATAATTGACCCACTTAAACAGTGTAGTACAGGATTTATAATGTATATGAAAATAAAATGTATGACAAAAAGAGCACTAGGGTTGGGAAGGGAGGAATTGTAGTTTATCATTCAACAGTTCTTATACTACACGAAATGGTATAATACCACTTAAATTTGAATTAATGATGCCCTAAAGCAACCACCAATTTCCCAAAACAAAGAGTTGGCTAATAAGTTAACAAAAGAAATAAAATGGAATCATAAGAAATTTTAATTTATACAGCAAAAGAAGAAGAGAGAAAGAAATAATAAATGAGAAAGAAAAATACTGGAGAGGTGATAGATAACTTGAAAATACTAATAGTCATATTAAATGTAATGAGTCTAAATACCTCCAACTAAAAGGCAGATTCTGGATGTCAGGGACAACGATGGAGCAGAAAGCACCAGAAGTCCGTCTCTTGATCTAGACAACAATTGTACTAGCAGAAACTGTCTGAAGTAACTATGTTGGAACTCTGGAGTGTACTTGAAGGCTTGAAGCTTCCACAGGAAAACTTGGATGGAAATGACATTAATACTGGTCAAATTCAACGTTTAGTGTGTTAGTAGCTACCCATCCACCACACTCCAGGCCCATGGCAGGCAGCAGTGGAAATGGCAACCTGCATTCCTGGTGTGGCTTACATGAGCCAGGGTGGGCAATAAGGACTTTGTCCTCCAAATATCAGGGTTCATATTTGAATAGCAGGTTGTCACTTAAGGTCATTGACGTGCAGGTACAGAGGCTGGCCACTGTTGTTTCAACCTCCACCAACGGAAACAGCTTCAGGTGATTTAAAGGAGCTACTTCGTGTATTTTTTTTTTTGTTTTTGGACATTCAAGAACAACCATGTATGTGGAAAAATTTAGAAAGCTACCATACATGCTCAGGGATAGAGGCAGACTCAGAAAAGACCAGGTAAGATCTTAAGCTTTCACCTTCAGCTGATCCCCAGCCAAGATTCTCTACAACAGTCAAAAAAAAAAAAAAAAAAAAATACTCAGCAAACTTTGGATCTGATTTCCAGAGTTAACTCATTATAAGATTCAAATGTCCAGTTTTCAATAAAATATCACAAGTCATACAAAGAAACAGGAAAGTAGGGCCTATTCAAAGGAACAAAGTAAACTGACAGAAACCACACCTGAAGACGCACAGACACTGTACTTACTAGGCAAAGACTTTTAAAAAAAATATCTTAGGGGCTGGCCCAGTGGTGTAGTGGTTAAGTTTGGGCACTCTGCTTTGGCGGCCCGGGGTTCTGAGGTTCACATCCCAGGTGTGGACCCACACACTGCTCATCAAGCCACACTGTGGCAGCATCCCACATACAAAATAGAGGAAGACTGGCACAGATGTTAGCTCAGTGACAATCTTCCTCACCAAAAAACAAACAAAAACAACTATCTTACAGTTTATCAAAGAACTAAACAAATACATGGATAAAAGCAAAAAAATTATGTATGAACAAAATGAGAATATCAATAAAGAGATGGAAACCATAAAAAAAAATTCTGGAGCTGAAAAGTTTAATAACTGAAATGAAAAATACACTAGAGGGGGGTTGGCTTGGTGGTGCAGTGGTTGAGTTCGCACATTTCACTTCGGCAGCCTGCAGTTTGCCAGTTCGGATCCCGGGTGCAGACATGGCACCACTTGGCAAGCCATGTTGTGGCAGGCGTCCCACATATAAAGTAGAGGAAGATGGGCATGGGTGTTAGCTCAGGGCCAGTCTTCCTCAGCAAAAAGAGGATTGGCAGCAGATGTTAGCTCAGGGCCAGTCTTCCTCAGCAAAACGAAGAGGATTGGCAGCAGTTAGCTCAGGGCTAATCTTCCTCAAAAGAAAAAAAAAATAGGACAAGTGAAATTATCAAGTCTGAGGAACAAAAAGAAAAAAGAATGAAGTAAAGTGAACAGAGCCTAAGGGACCTGTGGGACACCATCAAGTGGACCAAGAAGTACATTGCAGGAGTCCCAGAAGGAAAAGAAAGAGAGAAAGGGGCAGAGAGAATAATTCAAGAAATAATGGATGAAAATTTCCTAAATGTGATGAATGACGTGAATCTTCAAGAAGCTTATAAACTCAAAAAGACACACACTGAGACAAATTATAATCAAACTGTCCAAAGCCAAAGAGAGAATCTTGAAAACAGCAAGAGAGAAGCAACTCGTCAGATACATGCAACTCTCAGCAAGATTATCAGCTAATTTTTCACCAGAAATCTTGGAGTCCAGAAGGCAGTGGATTGATATATTCAAAAGAAAAACAACTGTCAGCCAAGAATTCTATATCTGACAAAACTGTCTTTCAAAGATGAGGGAGAAATGAAGACTCCCAGACTAACAAAAGCTGAATATGTTCATTACCACTGGACCCGCCCTGAGATAGTGCTAAAGGGGGCCTGCAGGGTGAAAGGGCTCCAGTACCTGGGAGCCATATGAGGAAAGAAAGCTCTCCAGTAAAGGTAAATACACGGCAATTATAAAATCCAGTAGTATTGTAATTTTGGTTTGGAACTCCACTTTTTAAATGTTCTACATGATTTAAAAGACAAATTCATTAAAAAAATTATCCTTTCAAGTCCACATGGAACATTTTCCAAAATAGACCATATTCTGGACCACAAAACAAATTATTTTCTCTGATAACAATGGAATGAAATTAAAATAAAAAGAAAATATCTCCAGAAAAACTAAATACATATATAAATAGCTAATAGATCAAGGAGGAAATTCCAATGGAAACTAAAAAGTATTTTGAACTGAGTGAAAAATAAAACATACTATATCAAAATCTGTAGGATGCCACTAATGGAGTATTTAGGTGGAAATTTATGTTTAAATTTAATTAAAGTGTTTCTGAACATTCATATTAGAAAAGAAGAAAGATCTCAAATCAATGACTTCAATTTCCACCTTTGGAATAGCAACAGGGAAGAGAAATAAAAAGAAGAGTAAATTAAACCTGAAGTTTAGTTTAATTAAGTCAATTAAACACAAAAGAAGTAGAAGAAATTAAAAATATCTGAGTTGAAATCAATGAATAGTAAATAGAAAAGCAATAGAAAAAACAAGGGCTAGTTCTTTAAGAAGGTGATAACTTGATAACCTTTAGCTGGATTGAACAGGAAAAAAAGAAAGAAGCCACAAATTACTAATCTCTGGAATAAATTAAATATCATTACATATTCTACAGATATTCAAAGATCGATACAGATAAATTAAGTAAATATTGTTAACAACTTTATGCCAATAAATTTGACATCTTACATGCAAATTCCTTGAAAGACACAAACTACCAAAACTCATTCAAGAAAAAAGAACTTGAGTAGTCTTATATCTATAAAAGAAATTGAATTTGTGGTTAAAAAACCTTCCCATAAAAAAGAAAAAAAAAACTTCAAGTACATATGGTTTGACTGGCGAATTCTACCAAATGCTTAAAGAAGAAATAACACAAATTCTAAACCGGTCCTTTCAGATCCTTGAAAAACTGGAAATACTTCCAAAGTCATTCTACGAGCTATCATTACCCAATACCAAAACCAAAGACAACCCAATAAAACAAAACTACTGGCCATTATCTATTAAGACCATGGATGTGAAAATTATAAACAAAATTTTATCAATTCAAATTCACCAATATATAAAAGGACAATACCACGTGACCAAGTGAGGTTTATCCCAGGAACACCAGGGTGGTTTAATATTCAAAAATCAATTCACCATATTAACAGACTAGAAAAAAATAAAAAATGATGCAGAAAAAACATTTGTGAATTTGGGTCTGGCAAGTATTTCTTAACTACCACACCAAAAGCATAACTCATAAAAGAACAACAATTAAGTAGACTTCATCAAAATTAAAAACTCTGCTCTTGCAAAGACAATCTATTAAGAGATGGTAATTCACAGACTGGGGAAATATTTGCAAAAACATATCTGATAAATGACTTGTATACTGATTTTCTAAACAACTCAGAAATCGATACCAAGAAAACAAAAAGTTCTGATTTTTTAAAAAATGGGTAAAACGTTTTAACAGATGCTTCATCAGAAAGATATATGAATGTAAAATCATCTCATGAAAAGGTTCTCAGCCTCAACTGTCATCCGGGCAATGCAGACTAAATTAAAACCACAGTGAATTGCCAGTATACACCTATTAGAATGCCCAAGACTAAAAAAGATGGGTCACGCTAAGTGTTAGTGAGGATGCGGAAAAACTGAGTCTCACACCACAGCACGGCTACATCTCAAAACAACTAGGGTTGTGAAGGAAGCCAGATCTGCCCCCTGCCCCCACACCCCAGGCTGATAATAACAATAATAATAAAGAGTACACACTGTGTGACCCCATTTATTCAAAATCTTAGAAAATGTAAACTAATCTAGTTATAGAAAGCACATCGGTGATTAACTGGGGGTGGGATGGGAAGAGGATGAAAGGCAGGAGAGAGAGATGACAAGGGTACGAGGAAATTTGGGTTTGGTGGGTATGTTCACCATCTTGGTGGTGGCGATGGTTTCATGCCTGTTTATGTCAAAACTTATCATTTTTACATTTTAAATATATGCAGTTTATTTATACCTCAAGGAAGCAGTTAAGAAGAACAGTTACACTATGTACACCAATAATGAGTAACTAGCAACTTTGAGAGAAAACCTTTGTCAAATTTTCTCAGCAAAAAGCTTCTTTAGAGAAATTCTGAAGAGAAAATCAAAGCATCTTGGTTCTCTTTTTCAGAGCTAATCTCTTATCCTGGAGTCAGAGTTGCTCAGAACTAAAACGGAGATACAATAGCAGAGGTCAGTGCATAAGCCATATTCTGCACTTCAGTAAGCCAAGCTGTTAGGAGGCAATACCGTTCAGTATATTTATTCTCAAAATACTTCATCAGTCAGCCAAGTTGGCTTATCTACAATCAAACTAAAAAATTAATGAGATGTTGTTGCAATCAATTAAAGTCCAGATGAGATCATGCATGAGAATCTTAACTCTAATAAACAAGATGGTCACACTTTCCAATAAAAAGTTTGATAGCTAAATAACTGTTTTGTTCCAAAATTCCCTTTCTGAAAAGATCGCTTTAGATTTAATTTTTCATAAGCTGTTATCCTAACTTGAAGGAACAATCCGTCTTTCTACCACAAGAAATTCTACCACCATTAATTTGCTATTAATTTTTAAAGTTGAAAGAACCTAAATGTACCATCCAGGCGTAGTTTGCGATATGTTCATTAATACCAGTCATTTGGAGCAAATTTAGGAAAAATGAAACTGTGAACTATGCCTAATCTTTATTCTTCTTCATATTTTGAAAGATTAAACGAACGCGGAGTCATTTTTTCACTAGAGAGCGTTCACTGGAGGCTGCGGCATGCTCGGCAGGGCTCCAGATACTGAGGGAACACAAAGATAAATTAGATGTGCTTCCTGCCTTTATGGTGCTAGTCAGTCCTCTCACACTGCTCCTTGCCGGGGCCAAATGCTGTGGATCCAGAAGGCCCAGCTCAGTGCACCCAAGTAGGTCCACACCAGAGGGCTGCCTCACCATGTTGCTATGGCTACAGACGTCCCTCATAGCGCTCCAATTACAAAGTCCCTGGACCTCTGAGGGAGAAAAAAGGGTCAAGGCTGGGGCACCAAAAAGTCATTTTGGAACCTGGTAGTATGATGGGATTATTCGTAAACATTCTAGGAAGGTGGTGGAAAAATGACTGCAGGCTCTGCTTTTATGAAGGTGCTCATGCTCAGTATGGCTAATAGTAATAATAATAAAACTAATCATATGGCTAGTAGTAATCATAATAAGACTAATAATATTTATATCTTAATGATTAAAGTTCTAATCAAAGGCTTGAATACCTAATTAAGTATTAGGACAACTTATTTAACAAATTTATTTAATAAACACCTCTTCACAGTTCTTACCATGTGCTAGGAACTGCGTTTTTACAAATATTAACTCATTTAATATTCATGGGAAAACCTATAGGGAAGATATTATTATAATTATAATTATCCCCATTTTATATATATAGACACACATAGATACGTAAAATTTCAAATTAGGTTTGCTTAAGGAATATGTTTTGTTTTATAGGAAGAATTAAATAGCAGTAAATCCTCCCAGAGCTGGGACAAATTTTTTAACCAGTAATACGATGATGGCGGTGAGACTTTTAAGGGAAGGCAAAAGAGGAGTTATTTTATTGGAATGGATTTTACTAAACTACAGGATGCCGTATCAATTGTAAATCAGCAGATACAGAAAAACATCATTACTAACCTCCACATAGAACAGTTTATTTAATAAAAATTAAATCACACTGTGTATGGTTTCTACACAAAAAAACTGCAGAAGGAAAGTAGAACTAACTGCTTAATCGCCTTCCGATTACCAGGCCCGGCAGAGGCGGTGCGCATCATTTCCACAGTCACCGCGGCACTCTGGCACAGGCGAAGTGGGCTCATCTTGAAGGCAAGGCCAAAGAAATCCAAAAACACTACCCAAGGTCTCTCAACAAGAAGAGGTAAACCGGGTCCCCAAGAAACACTGAATGTGAACTGACATCTCTAATTTCTTCAAAAGTGAAAGCTACGTACTGCTTTAAACGTGTTTATTTTAACCACCAGGGAGAAAGCTATTCTTGAGTTTTCTGTATAAATAAATTGAAAACCATCATTTTTCTCAAGCAAAAACTAAATATTTGTGCACACCACACTTAAGAAACCAAGTACACTATAGCCTGCTTAGTTTCCTGCTGAACTTAACATTCAATAACTGGAGGACACGTAGCACAGAGCATGACAGTGGGACTGCAGTGGGTGCATTAAAATTGATGCTGATCTTTCTGGGAAATAATGTTCTCATACATCTTATAGCCAAGGACACAGCTGGGACTGGGAGTTCAGGAAAACCTAAATAAGTTTACATTATTTTGATACACAAGGAGACAAAAATTCAAGGGTTTTAGGAGACAGAGAGAGAAAACTAGCTCGGCCAGGGATTTCCTGAAACTCTGCTGTGTGAGCAGCAGTTTTAGACCCTGAGAGAGCCGAGGGCCCCAAACCAGAGCCTAGACAGACACACACACACAGAGATTATTATGGTCCAATGCAACAAGTGCTAGGAAGTGAGTTTGCATAGGATAATTGCCCAGAAGATAATTCTTGTTCCTCATAGAAGGAAACATGGAAGGTTCCAGAAGGAGCTGCTCTTGCTAGGTTTTGAGAGAAGAGTAGGAATAAGTGAGATGAGGAAGCCAAGAAAGGATATTTCTAGGGAAGGAGACAGCATAAGTGTGGAGGAGTTTAATGAGCTCGGGGAACTACACATGCAATGCCAGATGAGGCTACAATTGTTAGACATGGGGAAGTTGGTCTGAATCAGAAAAGTATTTTATGTGTGTTAATATGATGACTGCAACAGTAAGAACAGTTCCTTTTCAATAAGAGCCCCACGTGGCCAGGCACCTGACATGCACTCTCATATTTAATACCACACTCTGCTCTGAGACAGGCACTGTTTTCACCACTATTTTGCAGATAAGGAAACACAAGTACAGCATCAGGTAAGGTTGCATCCAGGCGCTCTGTCTAGAAAGTAGCAGGGTCAAGACTCAGTCCTGAGCTGTCAGACTGCAGAGAAGGAGCTTGCAAGCATTAGTATAATCCCCTCAGTATCACACTCTAAGAGAGCGGCCCCCACTTCATCCTTGATAGCTGGGAAAGCAGCCGGCAGCAAGGTCCTGACCTCTTGCAACATGTATGCAGGGGAGCTGCTCTTGTAAATATGAACCCTCTAAGAATGAATCTGCACTGTCAGGTCAACCAAGAGCATTCTAGGTCCCCGCAGAGCATATGGCAGATTCTCCATCAAAACTGAAAGGGAGACCCCCTCAGGGGAGATGCCTTCAATAGGCAAAAAATGAGCTATCTGGTCCACAACATTTAATCAAGGCTGGAATTCTGGAAGGTGTGTTGGGAAGTTTTAGGTCTCTGGGTTAGATAGGCATCCTGTGCAAAGGCATGGCGGCCTGGTCGGAAGCAGCAGCTGCTTTTGCACACAATGCTAGGTGCCACAGCAGGGTAGCACACACCACTTCCCAGGGATCCTGGTCCATAACACATCCACTTACGGCCCCAAGTGGCCACAAGTTGCAGCAAATTGCCCAAATGGACTCAGGGTTCAAGTATTTCAGTTCTATTGATTTTTCATTTATCTGTGGAACATCAATTAATTTATCTCTTGGCTCCTGTTTCCCACCTTTCAGATGAGCACCAATGATGTCTGTCTGAGATCTACAAGTCACTTAATCATTAAGAATCTTTTCAAAATGAAACGAAAGTTTTGGTCATTGTTAGATCATCTACCAAATCTACAAATTAGACAACTCGATGGATTAACAACAGCCAGTGACATCTTTTAGGAAAAAGGTAAAGGGAGCTTTAACTTGGTTGGGTTAATTTACATTCCTTCACATTAAAATGACCTGCTCTCCATCTATTTTTCCCCACACACTGGACTGCTTTCAGGGAAGTTCTTGCCAACTGGTCTCCATTAAAAACAATTTAGTCTTTCTGCACTGTTTCTGTTACTAAACCTCAGATCACCGTGTGACAAGACAGGCAGAGATAGCAATCCTGGGCGACGCTGCAGAAGGGCATGCGTATAAATAACCTGGATTATATAATCGCGTGCATAGCAAACCGCGCAGCCCTAACGGAAGAGTCGGCGGCACTGTTTCATTTTCTAAAGGACCCACTGGCTTCTCCGAACTAGAAGAAAAAGACAGGCTGCCTTGAGACCTTTATCACCCCTTACATTTTACTGACATTGCTATCACTAGTATAAAAAGAGCATAAATACAATAAATGATATTGTTTGTTTTTTTTAACATTTTTCTCATTTGTCATAAAATAGTTCACTCGTGATGCTGGAGTTCTAGGCTTTGCTTTTTCTTTTTTACATTGTTTTAACACTGAAATAAATATCAGCTTTTCCTTCACTAAATATAATGTATTTCCTTATGATCATGATTTATTGAAATAGGACATAGAAAGGGTAACAGAGGACAAGTCGTTGTCTATTATTTAATAGAGAATACCACTTTCATAGAGAATGGCCCGAGACTCTCTCTCACTCCTTCCTACTCTTTCATCTTCAAACTTTACAATTTAAGGTGAAAAAAGCAGCAAAACAACAAGTCGAATTTGAGCAAACAAATCCAATCCCTGCAGTAACTCCTCGAATGTTCTAGAGAAAGTTCAGGAGTTGGAATGGAAGCCAGTTGAAGATTAGAAAAGCCAACTTAAAGAATTATTCAGTCACATAGTCATCGCAATGCTTAATGTACACAAATGCTCACTGAGAGGGTTGAGAGACAAATGCGTGGCTCCTAGTGTCCACATCGTGCTTAAGAAAACAAGAGGCACTTCCGACTCCTGCCATGCCCGCCACCCCGCCCATGTCAGAACTTCTACAAAGAACCCACTTTTTGTTGAGATTGCTTTCAGATGAGTTCACCTCAGAATTACTTTGGGTATCCTCTTCACAAGGAAACACAGTCAGCGGTGTGCTGCCAAACTATTAAAATTTCTTTTAGTTCACGCCACCAATAAGGAGAATTTTATAGCATTCCCATACATTGGGGAGCCTTCAAGGCGTCTCACCTTCATGATAATGAAGAACAAATCAGGTCACTGCCTTTGTCCCCATCCTCTGCCCAACGCACCTGCTGTACTTTCAACACAGAAGACGCACGGGACACAAGCCGTCCAAGACTCGAAGCTTCAGGAACGCCGCCAGCCTTACAAGGAGGAAACGGCCAAGGTGCGCGCATGTGTAACTGGAGGCGCCTGAACGCTGACCCACCGCCTCTAATTCTTGCTTCATGTCTTTCAAAATTTAAGGTGTTTGCCTGTCTACAGAAATTCCCTATGAAAATACAAAACCTTCGGAAGAGACTACACTTTGGATTAGCTAAGGCAAATTTTGTGTAGCTCACGGTCATCCTCAGGGAGACCTCCAGAATGACAGCTGTAACGGGGCTCATTCTAGTGAACAAACTACGGCGAATGATGTATTACCTGTCTTGCATTTAGTTATGTGGATTCCTTTTGAAGCTTTATCTTGCGGGATCAACTTCAGAAGAGTGATCGCTAATTTTTTTTTGATCATAATATACCACAGCATTTCATATTTGGGAAGAATAATCCTACTTTCAGGCACAGTGTCTTAATCTTCCCCTAAGTATACTTGTAACTATCAAATAATGAGCCCTGAATTTTGTTTTGTTTTGTATGCTCATGTGACACTTACGCTGAGGTGGCATCCCACATGCCACAACTAGAAGGACCCACAACTAAAATTATACAACTATGTACCGGGGGGCTTTGGAGAGAAAAAGGAAAAATAAAATCTTTTTTAAAAAGACAAAAGTACATTTGTGCATAGGAAAAATACTGGAAGAATATAGACCAAAAAATAAATAGTATTTATTTCTGGGAGTTAGGATTACATTTTTAAAAAGTGTTTTTCCTTATTCTTTATTATATTTTCCCAAATAATCACCAACAAACATGTTATACTAATGATAAACAAAACAATTTTTCTAAAAAGAAAGGTAATTTTCACCAGAGAGCCTACCTGAAAACTTACAACAAGACAAAAACGGTTTTGCGTCATTTTCGGAAGAAAGCCACATCCAAAGCTGGAGGTTCTGCGGTTATAAAATTAGTGGCAAATTTCCATGCAAGATGATTTTTTCTTTTTTTCTTTTTTTTTTGCTAGTTTCCAGTTTGTTTTCCTCCAACTCAGAATTTCGGGTTAATAACCGTGCACTGAAATTCCTTATGAAAAAGCGATTGTTTTAATAGCTTTAAAGATGTAAATTTCCAAGCTTTCCAGGACTAAGATGCAATGTCCTATCATCACCAAGTTACTGGGGAGGAATCTACAAGGCAGTTTATATGTCTATACTGCACTGTTTAGCTCAAAGTGTCTATACCCTGATAAGCAACTCAACTTTTAATGACTTACTCTATGAGATTATAGTAACGGACCTTTTAAACTGTTTAAAGGGATTATCTGCAAAACGTCTATAATAAATTATAATTAATTATAATTTTAAGTTTGGAACAATTTAAATGAAAACTACATATACATTATTATATGATTAGGATCGTTATTGTCTATACCAGAGGTTGGCAAGCTTGGTTCACCACCTGTTTGGGTACAGCTTGTGAGCTAATAGCATGGTTTTCACATTTTTAATTGGTTCAAAAAAATCAAAAGAAAAAATTTCATGAAATGTGAAAATAATATGAAATCTAAACGTTGGTGTCCACAAACAAAGTTTTACTGGAACACAGCCACATTCGTTCTTTTACATCTTGCCCATGGCTGCTTTCGCACGATGACAGCTTCTTGAAAGAATTGCGACAGAATAGGCCAGCATGTCTAAAATATTCACTCACTCATCTTTTACAGAAAAAGTGTTTGCAAGGTGGTTCTGAACATTCTTTGTATTTTCTATCATCAGTCTCTAGATGGCAGAAAATATCCTTAAACTGGGGAGGGGTGTCAACTACTACCCCAGAGGAGAAGCTATTTACATTTCCAATCAGACCGTCTCCTAAGTCAGTCCTTCCAACAGCACAGAACCTTTTCTCTACATGTGTTCGATAACCAAAAATCAAATGTCTAGAAAATACCAAAGGATTCATTTAGTCTGGAACTAGCATCTGTACTGAAATTTAGTATCTACTCACTCCTGCCTAAAATAAATCTTACATAAATCTGTACCATTAAAGGGGCTTCTCAGTTTCCCTTGCAACTTGACTGAGGTACAACTGACACATGAAGTTGTGATATATTTAAAGTGTACAATGTGATGATACAAGTATACATTGTGAAACGATTACATCAATCAAACTAATTAACACATCAATCGGCTCACACGATTACTTTTTTTTGTTTTGGTGAGAATGCTTAAGATTTACTCTTTCAGCAACTTTCAAGTATACAATACAGCATTCTTAGCTATAGTGACCCTGCTGTGCATTAGATCCCCAGAACTTGCTCATCTTACAACTGAATTTGTAGCCTTTTACCAGCCTCTGTCCATTTCCCCCATCTCCCAGCCCCCTGCAACCACCATTCTATTCTTTGGTTCTACAAGTTTGACTTTTTTGTTTAGATTCCACATACAAGTGGCATCATACAGCATTTGTCTCTCTCTGACTTACGTCACTTAGCATAATACCCTCCAGGTCCATATGTGTTGTCACAAATAGCAGAATTTTCTTTCTCATGGCTGAATAATACTCCACTGTGTATATATAACATATTTTCTTTATCCATTCACCCATCAGCAGACACTTCATTTGTTTCCATGTCTTGGCTTCTCAGTTTTAATGAGTCTATGTAACATTCCTCTCTTTGCAGACAGAATTACACTTGTTAAGCCTCCACGTCAAGCCAACTGGATTTAGAATTAGGTAGGTTGTATGTGTGTGTTGAGTACTAACTTATTTTAACTGAATATAAGTGGTTTTAGGACTCGATTCACTTTTTTAAAGCATTGTAAGACACAGTCATAAACTAGCTTTTATTATGGACAAATTTACACACGAATGAATAAAAGTGAGAAGGGTGGGTCAGCACACATAGCTTCTTCATATTTACTGTCACTTATGAACTGCATTGGCACCTCTTGAAAGAAGGAGGCAAACCTATATTGTCAGCATGACAATGTTATTCATGTTCTTATCAAACACAGATTCCTCATTTTTCAACAAGAAGACAAGAAGCACCAACACCACTTCCCAGAGACACATTAGAGAGGGGAATTCTGGCACAGTTTTCTCCTTGACCTCACATTCTCTCCTACCATTTCTGTCACCTTTCTTTTCTCTATAACTTTCAATTATGAACTTTTCCACAGAAAAAGAGAAGTTAAAATAGGACAAAGATAACTTAATGCCAATCACCTAGCTTAAATAATTTTATTTATCTTTACTGGCAAACAGTAGAAAGTTGCAGATATCATGACACTTCATCCCTAACTAATTTACCCTGTGTCTCCTAAAATAATGACATTTTCCTGTATATCCATAATACATTCATGCACCTAAGAATTAGCAATAATTCTATCATAGTAGCTAATAACCAATGAATGTTGAAACTTCCCCATTTAACCTCAAAATGTCTTCTCGAGATTTGCCGTTGAACAGAATGTAACCTAGAGTCACGCTTCACATGTGTTTGCAAGGTTTCCTCAGCTCTCCTTTAAAGTAGAACAGCCCTGCCCCCACCCCCACCCCAGGCACTTCCTTGTCATGATGCTGATTTTTCAAGAGACCAGACCCTTTGATATAGAATCTACATTCTGAATTTTTCTGATCCTCTGGAGTCACTGAAATTATTTTTTTTCCTTTATATTTCCTGTGAATTGGAGGTTGGGTGTAAAGACTTCACAGGATGATGCCCCAGACCTCGTATGGCATCACATCTTCAAGTGCACATTCTTGAGCTAGCCCATTTTTGGTAATGTTAGTTTGATCAATTAGTTAAGGTGTTGACCACCACAGTAAAGTTTGATTTTTTCCCTTTACAATTAGCAAATAATCAGTGAGGTTAAACTTTGTCATTGTTGCAAACATCCCTCATCCCAACAACCTTTTTAACTAACGGTCACAGTTTGTGACTAGAATCAAGCATTTCATTAAGAATTGATAAATAGTAATTTCCTAATTCTATTATTTCTTTCCCTTTCATTAGCTGTTGTGATCCTGTAGCAAGGAATTTCCCTCATTAATGGAGAATGGCCTAGAGTTCCTGCTAAAAAATCAAAGTAAATGCTGGAATCTTTGCCTTTAATTCCCATTTTCATAGTAAGGAGTTGGTGTAATGGTCATCTCCTATTGAAGCAAATTAGATATTTCTTTTCCTCTCTCTCTTTCACAACATGGACTCATATATTTTTACTTTTAAATTTTTACAATCAGTTATTATGTTTGGTACTCAATTTGTCCTCTGTCCTATGAGAGCTCCTTGTAGCTGGAGGCTTTAACCCATTGCTATTATTCTTTGATGTAAAATGTTCTTCCTGGATCTCTTTCCACAGCTGAGACCATGTGTCTGTTCCACTTGCTAAGACAGCAGCTTCTCCTCTTTCTGAGTCCGAGCAGCAGCCCCATCTGAAGAGACTGTCTACCTCCTTCTAGACTGTGTCATTCAATAAATTTAAAGCACTAGACTGCTTCCCCCCCTCCCCCACCAAATCTCTGCTTAACCCACAAGAGGATTAACCCCTGAACATTCAGACAAGGTCATGGAGGGGGCATTCCCCCTGAAATGTCCGAACCATTTCTCTTACCTTGCATAGTAGTCATTGGGTGGAACCGCTTCTTGAAAGAATTGGAACTGATATAAATAAAGTCCAATTAAGTGCCCTGCTGTGAAAATAGCCAGCAGAACACAGAGACAGCTGAACAGCAATGGGTCGAACGTCCGGCACCAGGACCACCAGGTGCACAGACCCAAAAATACAAAGAAGTACACAGACGAGGTCAGAGACGGCAGCATCATACCTAAAGAAGAAGAAACGCGATCATGAACACCTGCACAGGACTGGAAAATCATTTACCACTCAGCAAATGTAACTATTGGAGATTATGCAAATTTCCTTCATATGCTTTAGGTATTGATCAGGTTTTTAAAACATTAATTACATTTTATTTATAAAATTCAGAATACTATTTTTATTGTAAAAAATAGTCACACACAAAATGATATTTGTAAAGATGGACAAATAACCAGGTGAGGAAGAAAGTCTCCCTGTGGCGTTTGAGTCAAGTAAACATCTACTTTTCATACCAGTAGGACTTGGCACATTTACTGGCCTGTTTCCACCTTTCTATTTTGCCCCCACATTTTTCAGGGATAGCTGTACGTCCACTCCAACTTTCCCTGATACCATATTTTATAACAACTTATAAAAATCATTATAAAATGACATTATATGACATAAAATCATTAAAAATGATTCTTTTGGCTAAGCAGGATTTGTAAGAACATTCCATTGTGTGGCAGCTGAAGTCTCACTGAGACTTTGTCCTGCCAACAAACTCTGATCTGCACTATCACCAACAAGGGAAACGTACAATGACATGATTCCTTATAGGCATTTAGAAACATTTTTGCGTGGCATTTTGAAATGACTCCTTGTTAAAATATTGGGTTATATTCCTTGAGAAATTCTATTCTCTTTTGCACTTTTTTATTTTCCTATTAAAAAGCAGTTAAGTGGTTTCATCTCGTGACATTTCAAGTAAACAGCATGGAGTAAACCTCACAGTAGCTCAGGAGTGGAATGGAAGGAGGGGGAAAACCAAGATAACATTATTATGGAATAAGCAGTCTGTAGCCAAAATTTAAAGGAAGTGAGTGTCTGTGCTGGAAGATTACAATCTAACTTAGTAAGAAAAATAGTATATCCTGGAGAGTTAAATTAAGATCACTAACGACTCAGTGCAAACAGACGTGCTTTCAGAACACACATGTGCCGCTCGCGATGGGCACATTCAGCTTGTCCACGGCAGCCAATCGCCATTCGTAGGCTCCACGGGAGAAGGATAGTTGTGTTTGTAATTTACACATAGAAAATGAGGTCACTTAACAGATATGGAGAAAGCTTGTTTTACAGAGGTTAACAGAAATCATCTAAAAACATAAAAACTAGAACAAAACAGAGAAAACTATTTGTGTGTGTGTGGGTTGTACACGTGGCTAGTTTTACAAAAGCTATAGTTATTATTTTGGAGTCATTATTCACCAAAGTGCTACGTGTGTTCCACGCAGAAACTCTCACCTGATGACCCCAGTAAAATTGTCACAACAACTTTTCCAGCGGTGGTTATCATGTTGCCAATAAACTCCTTAAGCTTGGAAGCCACAGAGGCAAGCCTGCGGAACATTTTTAATTTTGTGCTGTCTTCCAACTCTCCTTCAACACCATCTCCTTCATCTAAATCCTCTTCGTAGATCAGTGCCTCTTCTGGATCTATTTTTTCTCCTCCAGCCTAAATAAATGAAAAACAGAAAACACTGCAGTCCAGAACTCTGCCCATCAGCCTGGCAGATTATATGGTTTGTAATTTATGGGTCCGTCAATGAGGTGAATTTCACAAATCAGGAAAAAAAATGCAGACAACCACCAAAGGCCCTCCAGGTCTCTGACAGTTCCTATAAAGCCTAGGTAACTTTGATCTTTCCTGAAGGAGTAAACAGCAAACATCACTAATCACAGGGTCCCTAACAGCATGGCATCTTACCTGCGAGAGCTCACTCTTTACAGGCAGAGGAAGAAACTGTCAGAAACATCTATTAATAATGTTAGCTTTCATCAGTGTGGATTTGGTTCCTCAAATTTCCAGAGTTTGCACCAAGATTTGATTACAGAATCCATGGCTTTTAACTGAAAAGGTGGGCCAAGTCAGTGCTTAGGAAATCCCTTGTCTTCCTGAAGTTTATCTTTGCTCACTATCTTAGTGTTTCCTGACCTTGGGAGGATGAGTGGTCCCGGGGTAATGGCTAAACATACAGTCGCTTCCTGCCTTTCCTTTCAGAGAATGATATACTGCTTCAATCTGGACCATTCAGCAGCTATGTGCCATCCTTAGAGATTTAGGGAAGAAACACACGTACAGAACATACACATATTTCCGCAGATTGTTTCAAAATGGGTATACTAAGGTGTTTTTGTTTTTAAACAATACACAGGAATTTTTTTGGACTACTTAGAATCTTTCCCTAGAAAGGTTAGGAGTTTTTTAAAAGAACTACAAATATAAACCTTAAGACAAAAGGAGGCTGCTTTAGATGCATGACACTTTGCTGGCATTTGTCCCTAGGCCAACAAACTTCGAATCTCCAGCCCCACCGAAAGGCCTGCAGCTGGCGGCAGAGCCAGAGGGTCTTTCAGCGCAGTTCAGACGCTATTTAAGGGTTCAGAGTGGAGCTCTGCCTCTCCATGCTCCCACTTTAAAGGTTCTTTCCTGATACACTTAGTTCAGATATTTACATAATATTCATCTCTAACTATGCCAAGTTCACTGGAGGAGGCAGGCAAGTCCCACACATGCTGAGTGGCCTTGGGGACGCAGAGATCTTCTGTTGCCCAGGAGGGTACAGACCACGTGTGACTTAAGTTGGCTAATGATGAAGCCAAGGCTACAGGGTGTACCCCCACCCTCCACACATGCACACACTCCCACTCTCTCTCTCTCTCTCTCAGGGATTTAATTCCAGGCTTATTCAAGTTGATACATCCAAATTGGGTTCTATTGTATTCCATCATGACACATTTTTCTTTTTCCTCCCTGAAGGAAAAGGAATGCCTCAAGCTTATTCATAAAGATTTTTCTATCTGTTTAGAGCCTAGTGTGTGCTAGTATCTCTAGCAAGAGATACAGCAATAAACATGTAAACAAGCAAAAGATTAACAAGCTAAATATCTCAGAGTAATGAATGCTACTCAGAGAATTAAAATAGGGTCATGTGAGCGTAGTGACAGGGTTGCTATTTTAGATCCTGAGGTCAGGGAGAGCCTCTCCGTGGAGGTGACATTTAAGCTAAGACTTGAATGTCACAGTCACCAGTGAAAATCCTAGGCAATGGAAAATCCTAGGCCATGTGAAAATCCCAGGCAAGAGCATGTGAGACTGAGGGAAGAGCTGGTCAAAGGCTCTATGGTACGTTCAGAAAGAAGACATGTGTCCCCAAACCTGCTTCTTCCGCAAAGTCATCTTTCTCCTTGTCAGCTGATGACCCTCTTCCTACTACATTGAGAGAAGAGGGGCGAGCTCTGACCAGTACATCAGTCCATCTACCTAAAGCCCACTTGTGGAGCAGGCACTTGGGTCCCCCCTCCTGTGACTGTGGATGAGCTGCACGTGCTGGGACGCCAGGGAGAAGGATGGCTCTGGTCATCCTTCCCTCTCTCCTGTATCATCTCATGCTCCCTTTCTCCCGGATCACCCCATCAACAAACAAACGCGTCTCACCATCTCACCTTAGGAAAACACAACCCTCCCAACCCACGTTTGCCTCTCAAAGAGAAACTCTCCAAGACTTGGCTGGATGCATGGCGCCATTCCCCCTACACTTAATTTCTCTTGAACCCACTCTAATAGGACTTTGACTGCCAACCACTCCACCGAGTGAGGGATACGACATGATCTGTTTCACAAAGTGACTCCCAGGGAGACCAGAGAGCAGAGCTATGGTTGAGGAGAGGGGAGCTGGTGACGCTGAAGGAGGTTCCTGCCTTTGTAGTCTATCTTGGAGGTCGAGTCAGCAGGACTAGCTGGTAAATTTATTGTGGATGGAGGAGGGATAGAGGAGAACCAAAGACAGTTCCTGTATTTTTGTTTTTATTGATGAGATGGGGACACCCAGAAGTGGAGCGGGTTGGGAAATTCAATTCTGAGATGCTTTCCGGCATTCTTGCGGGAGGCATCATGAGGGCAGCTAGCATAGGAATCTAGAGTGTTGGAGAGAGGTGGGAACTGGAGGTCTATTTTTTTTAAAATTTAATTTAATTTTTTATTTTTTGAGGAAGATTAGCCCTGAGCTAACATCTTTCACCAATCCTCCTCTTTTTACTAAGGAAGACTGGCCCTGAGCTGACATCTGTGCCCGTCTTCCTCTACTTTATATGTGGGACGCTTGCCACAGCATGGCTTGACAAGCAGTGCATAGGTCCACACCCAGGATCTGAATGGGTGAACTCCAGGTTACTGAAGCAGAATATGTGAATTTAACCTCTGTGCCACTGGGCTGACCCCCTGGAGGTCTATTTGAGGTCCACGGGCATATGGATGGTTTTAAAAGTTGGGGGTCTAACGAGATTACCTGGAGAAAATACAGAGATTGCCACCTCTCAGGTGCTGCCACACCCTGGGACCAGTCCATCTCCCCAAACTTACCCAGAGTCCACAGGTTCTGTTCTCACCCTTGGGGATCCCTTCCCCAGGCTTAGGCCCGGCTTACAGGCAGCTTCATTTCCCCCAGCAGTGTCACTGTGGTGGCTGATCCAGTGAAGCCCCTGCTTTGGCACTCACATGCCATCCACATACGAACAATCTGCTCATGGAGCATCTGTTGCTTAATATCCCCCTCACAATGGGTGACTGACACATTAATAATCCTCCTTGAGGAAGGAAGTTTGGCCAAAACCTTCAATCACCGTACTTAAAAAAGGAGATAGGGAGAGAGAACACAGCTAGAGCTGTTTGGGTCACTGTCAGAAACACGTGTAACTTTCATAATAAATGACTTATTATTCAATTATAGAATTGCTACGGATGTAGATTAAATCAAATAGAAATCTCTGGTCAACAACCTTTGTGAGGTTAGACAAATGCATTTCCCTGACCTCTCTTAGGCAGGACTGGTGCCCTGGTGATTTTTATAAACATTCCAATGCACTTGAAGTTTTGAGCATTTTTGTACCAGAATCCCTGACGCCCTGAGTTGGAAATGCTTTCTAAACCTGCCAAGCTGAGAGAGAGCCAAAAGTGAGACGGGGTTTGCCTCTGTGAGCCCCTCAGTCCAGGCTGGGGCCAGAACTGCCATTAGTCACGGCCGGCTGGCTTATGAACGGGCGGGCTCTCTCCCCCTAAACGATTTGTCTGGTGAAGCATAAACACCGACGCTCTGGAAGAGCCTCGACTCACTTAACATATTTACTAACAAGCAGCCTTGTTGCTGGAGTGGTGATCAGCCCCTGCACTGGAACGCAGCTGGACTCTGGGAGCCAAGCTAAGGAGGAGGAGCTGTGAATAAAGACTGAATTCCCCTGGTTTCTGAGCTATCTTAGAAATTGAGGACAAAGAGAACCCTTTACAGTTTTGAAAAAAACAAACAAAATATTCCATATCATTATTGTCCATGTCAAAATCTAAAACTTATTTGAAGAAACATAAGCACTTTAACTCACCTTCTTTAAAAGTTCCCGACTTCAAAATGCACCAACATGTACTACGGGAGCATCTCTCATTTCACATGAGGAAGCTCCAAGTGCGCTGGAATCATCCATGCGCAAGGTCCTACTATTCTCGGATCTTGGATCAGGCCGAGAGGCAAGGCTACCTCTCATGTCTTCCCACAACTGCCTGTCACCCATAGGCCCCATCCCCATAAGGCACTGAATTAGCAGTTTCCGCTCAATTTTGAAATGAGAAGATGCAATAAGCTACTTTTGTAGAACCCAAACGTCCACTTTTCTTTACCCCCAAGCACTAAAAGATTCGATGTGGGCTGGAAGAAATCCTAAGGATGGCCTGGAGTCTTTAGGAGGACAGATTACCGAACTCCACTTCAAACTTCCTAAACCAGAAATTGGAGGAGCGAATCCTGGGAGTATGAATGACTGAAGAGCGGTGCTGTGTGAGTGAGAAGCAGCCAGCCTAGAACCCATGCGCTGGCTGACACCTGCAACCCCTGGTCATAATTCTACATTCAGGTGACTAGGCAAAATTTGCCATATTTTGTTTGAATCATATCCTAGGCTGACTCTTTAATTGGAAAATACATTGAAGTAATTCATCTGTAGAACCTCCTTCAGGTTTCAGTCAACCTTTAGACATTAGACCAGAGCTTTGTATGCACTGAATCCATTTTCCTCTTCTTCATGGTTAAAACCAAGCTATTAAAACATTTCAATGGGAGTGTATCACAGTCACAAATCAGGAGCCAAAAGATCTGGGAGGCAGAGGGAGCATTTTTCTAAAGTGTCACTAGTTGTTTATTCATTGTTTATTATTAAAAGTTAACAATTTATCTTAACAGAATGGGTTCATCTCAACAGAAGAGCCCAAGGAAGGAAAAGGCAAGTGTTGTGAGTCACAGCTGAAGATAAACGGCCTCACAGCGCTCCCCGGCGGGCGGCAGGCGGCAGGCAGAGGCGGAGGAGGGACTTGCTTGCATGGTGTCATGTATGTTGTGCAAACCTAACGTGATAGCATTGTACAGACACACCAAATGTTGCATTCTGTTTCTACACTTGTTTTACGAAGATTAATTTTCCAAAATAAGAGCCCTGTTTCATTTGGAAAAGTGAGCATATAGATAGATGTATGCTTTCAACCACCTTCTACAGAGTGATGAAAGGTCAATAAAGGGCAGGTGAAGACAATCTGAACAGGCAGACAGTGACCAACTGGGTTAGTGGGTTTCAGCCAGGACAGCAGGATCCGCGGGGCTTTAGGAAAAACAGTCCTAGGTCCACCTCACGCATTCCCCTGCCTGCCAGAGAGTCTGATTTATTTATAGGTCTGGGATGGGCCCCGAATCCCATATAAGGACCCAAATAATTGCCTGCGATGGACTAAGATGCAAAGAAAATGCATATCTTTGTTATTAAAATGTCAAAAGTTTGGGCAGTGCTGTAGCTCCTCTGAAATCCACAGAATTCTTTCCCCGTCCATCCTTTCCTGTTCCTCCCTCCCATCGGGAACCTCTTTATGGAGCCTGAGCTCTGTCTCTGAACACTGAGCCAGGTCTAGGGTGGGACACAAATGTGGATCCACCGTGGGACCCAGAGGTCTGCAGTCACTCAGAGGAAAGAAACCAGCAATACACAACTGTTTATGAAATGAGTATATCAGAGCTTTAGAACATTGAGAGGAAAAAGGGATTGCATCTGACTACAGGGATTTGGAAGGCCCGGTTCCAAGTATTCCCAAAGCAAATGTAATGGAAAAAAGGACAAAGGTCTTGGAAAGCAAAGTCAGAAGATAAAACATGATGGGTAGTTTTGCCCATCCTGGCACACAGTAGGTGCTGAGTAAATAAGCCTGGCCCCAGATAAGCAGACTACCCCTCTGCTGTCGCAGCAAGATCGGTCAAGGCAGGTGGGGGCCGCCCCGGGCCTGCTAAATCCTCTGGCAGTCTGGGGAGACACAGGGCTGCTGACAAGCCTGGCCCAAGGCTGACCCTTCTGCCTTCTTACGTTAGTTTCACACTTGGGATTGCTTTGCGCAAGCCTCTATTTCAATCGTGCTCATTCAGTTAACTCGACAAGTACATGAGTATTACTATGTGTACAATCTTAAGTTAATTTGCTAATTTAAGATTTGCTGCAACAGAGAAGACAGACGTGATCCTTTCCCTCGTGCAGCTTCTAGTCTAGGGAGGGAGACAGACAGTCAACAAGGAAGCAAAGCAGAATTACAGAACAGATTAATTACAGGTTGTGTTAAGTGTTGTCAACACCACAGAGCGGGCACAGTGAGAGAGAGAATCTGGGGGGCTCACTTTGGGAGGGTGGTCAGCGGAGTCCTCCGTGGCAAGGACGTGACCTGATGATGGAGGAGGAACCAGCCACGCAGTGAGCAGGGAGTGAACGGCAGGGCAGAAGGAAAAGCCTGACACTTCTGAGCACAAAGCGGGTGGGAAGGAGCACAGGTGAGGGCGTAAAGGCAGGAAGTGGCCAGACCCTGCAGAGCCGTGGCCCTCAGGGTGAGGAGCTTGAATTTTCGTCTTACTTAATGGGAATCCAACAAAGTGTTTTATCTAGGGGAGGGGTATAACTGGATTGATAATTTTACAGGCAGAATCCAGTCTTAGTGTCCCATGAGTGGGACAGGGTGAGAACGGAAGCTGGAAGGGAGACTTATTTCAGGATCTAGCTGAGAGGCGGTGGTTGCCGGGACAGGGATCACGGCAGTGGAGATGGAGAAAAGTAGGCTGATTTCAGACAAAATTTGAAGGTAGCACCCATAGGACTTGCTGATGGTAATGGAGAAGGGGTCCAAGGAATCAAGCGTCACACCAGGTTCCTGGCTCCAGCCACGGGTGGGGACTGCGCCTCTGAACTTGGACGGGAAGTCAGGAGGAAGGCTGGGCGAGGGAGGGCGGGAGCTGTGTCTCCTGTCCCCAAACGCAAAGCCAAGATTTGGAAAGAAACATGGGAACTGCCCGGCTTTAAGTTGGTAATATTTCCACAGTTCAAAGAGGGACGGAAGTCATGACCGCCCTCAGAGGAGTGACGGGGATTCCTGCGGTGACACAGACCCTCTGGTGTTGGAGCTGGTGGCAGCAGTGGGCACCCTGTGCCTCTCATCTCAGCACCTGCCTGACTATTCCACCTCCACCGAAGGGACACGGGCTCTCTGATTCCCCAACATGATTTCCATGTGGGTGTTTTGTCGTTATTTGCAGTTCAAATGAACAAAATTGCCTATCGAATATTCCAAGGACAGAACAAAATGCTCTGAGAATTTCTAAAATCATGATCTAGAAATATTGTTAAAGGCAAAAGGCTACTTTGGAGCTTTGATCCCTTAAAAAAAATCAGAGAATTGGTACACACTGTTCAATGTTGTTAAGTGAATTAACAAATGGGTTAGACAGAAATGAAGGCATATTTAATTTGTAATAGGTTCATTTTAATAGTTTAAAGATATTTGAACTGACTTCCTAATTGCTCATTCTTTAAGGTATTTTTACTATCAGGCACATCTGCAAGTCCAGCCAAGGCCAAGTTCATTCAGTTAACACACTGCCCATCACGACATCCCTGCCTTCCTCTGTGATGATGCTGCCTCTGAACGACTGTTGCAGTCGCCCCCCCAGAGGATCTTTATCAGAGGAAAGGACTGGTGGGAGTCCAGTGAGATTAACAGGAAGACACTGCGGGGAGAAAGTTAGTCATGGGTCCCAAGTTAACTAGTCTCCACGATAAACAGTTATGCTGAGGCTCATACTGTAACACTGAAGCTTGCCTGAAGCTTTCTGGAAGATAATAGGCTAATGATTTCCTCCAAGTAAAAACTTTCTTTATTTAAACTAATGGCATCTGAAATCACTTGAATTAAAAGCTGTGCTCAAATTGTGAATGTGTTTAGCCCAGAGAAGGCAGGCCAAGTATGCTGTGCTTTGCGGGACATGCAACAGTAAGTTCTTGCCCAGTTTCCGAAAGTGACCTTGAGAGGAAGCAAAAGTCATGAAGGGCCAGGTTTGCAGGGGGCAGCCATCCAGCTTCTTCCCCTTCTGAATGACTCTGTGTTTCAGAGGATCGTGTCTGCGTGCTTGAAAAAACAGGATCTGGGGGGTGTAAAGCAGGTGACTGCCGACTAAGTCTCAGGTGAGAACTGAGCAGATGCCGGATGCCTGCTCAGCAGGCGACAATAAAAAGAGGGGCTTCTTCCACTCCTTGTTCCCTGTTCTTCTAAAAAAACTAGTAACTTGAACCTCAGAGCTGAAATCTGAAGCACAGCCCAGTTGGTCACTTTTTGGCCCAGCAGGCGGATGCCCCAGCAGCCTAACGGATATGAGACATTAGAAAGGAGGGGCAGGTTTTAAAGTTCAGAATGAATTTCCAAATAACGTTAGCAGGACCTAAATTTTGCATCCCTGAATTTTTAACAGACAGGTGATGACTTACACTGGAATATTCTTTTTACCCTTCACATTCGATTTGTCAGACTCTTTAGAAGATGCCTCTTTAAGCAGAGCAAGTAATGACTATAATTCCTGGTTGAACAAACATTTATCATAAATTTGGTTTAGTAATATGTATACATTTTAACAATATATGTTTTTAAGATTTGAGAATAGGAATCTTTCTCCCAGTTATGATTTGTAGATCTGCTTCTGAATTAAAATTAATAGAAAGATAAGGCCAGAGATGTGTCAGTCGAAAAAGAACCTTTTATAGTCCCTGAGGAGTCGACTGTTCTCTGTACGATGCAGGAGCCAGGCAGACTCTCACCGCCGGCTCGTCTCCCAGCCCGGGGCGCTCAGGGGCAGTCCTTGGATTTGTGGTGCCCTTTAAAACAGCAAACTGAAGCCTCATTACTGAGTCAATGAAGATTAGGGAAGACTCCGAGTCTTCCCCAGGGATTAGTTGCTACTTTAAAACCAGGCTGGATTGGAAAAGGAATTCTCCCAGGCACCAGTGGATTAATCTTGCCATTTCTCCACTGAGATAAATGAAGGAAGAAACGATGCCAGCAAACACTCTTCTTACAAAGGATCCTCAGAAACCAAACAATCTACAGAGCCAACACTAAGATTTATAAGCGGCAGGAAGCATGTTGGGCCTTCAAAAATAAAATAAGTTCCCCTGCTTCTCTTGGCCGCGTGCTTCTATTATTTTCAGACTCAAGCCAGATTATCCACATGTGAGAAATATTTCCTTGTGGATTCATCTCAGAAGAGTCACACCAGCCTGCTCCTCACGGGCCACCTGGAGGGTGGGAATGTGCCAAGAGAATGGAAATTAATAGCTAAATTAGGCCAAAACAAATTTAACTGAGAGGAAAATCAACCTCAGAATACGATATTTATGTATTTATTTTCAAAGCCCCAAATAAATAATATTTAGAGTGCTATCCCCCTTATTGTTATCAATAAATAATGTGATTAATAAAATATGGGGCACAGATATTTAACCAAATTTCAAGTGGGAGAGAGGTACTACAAGTTGATCTTTAAGAACTGAGTGAAGTCAGGAAGGCAACATGATTTCAGAACTAACCCGTGTAATGGCTTTGTGTCTCTTCTTCACCAGATGTGTAACCCTAACGGTAACCTAACATCCGTTACCTTCCATCGGTCAATGTAGGTTATCCTAGTCCGTGGAGACAAGTCCTTTCTATAAGAAGCTTTGTAATGCACTCGTGGTTGTCTGTTACGAATGGCACAGAAGGGATGCTTTTCTGAGTGGGTCGGCCTCAAACACACCATCCAACTGAACTTTCTGGCATCCTAAGAGGACCTTCCATTTGAAATTGCTCTACTGCTCTCAAATTGGAGAAGACAACATGAGGAGAGCAAGTAGCATTTTATCAAGCAATCCAAATGAGCAGGCACTGTGCCTGGGATTTTATTTGACATTTCATTTCGTACTCACAACAGCTCTGCGACGTGGGGTTCTTATTATCTCCACTTTGCAGAAGAAGAAAGAGAAATCACTTTTCTCAACATCACACAGCAACTATTAGGTAGCTTCCAAGTCTGCCTTCAGAGTCCACTCAATTTCCAGTAAATATCCTTTACCCTCCATCTATAATACGAGGATATTGAAAAACAATCTTGCCTCAATGAATAATAATAATGACAAATCCTAAGTCTGGAGAGTTTGAGTTAATAGGTTTACTTTCACTGAACTCGGACAGTTTATGGTAAGGATTATTTAAACCAGATTATTTTCAAAGCTGTAAATATTATAAAATAAAATTCAAATGTAAAAATGGATATTAAAATTTTTAATTTTCTGTCAAAATTGTAAAGTCAACAAGAAGAGAAAAGCGCTTTCATAGGTTTTATCTGTTTTGGGACACTGACAAGCCTTGTACAGTTCGTAGACTGGAATGCATGATGTGGTTAGTTACTAACTTGATATATTTTTTAGACCAGGTACCTTTTTAACGTTTACCTTAAAAATAGCAGAATATTGATACACAATGTGATTGCATATTTTTTACCCATAAGGATTTTAGGTAATAATATCATTTCTAGTTTGCATAGGCTTATTGAATTATATCCTCTCTTTCTTTATTGTTTTGTTTTTAATAAGTATACATGTGAAGCACCCAAGTCATTTGCCGTAACTCTGAATTTTCTTCCTTTGACACCTTCGTGGTTACCATTCTTAAAATAAGTAATTTCAATTAACTCCAGTTTTAAAAGTTTAATTTCTTGCCAAAGCTTATGAATGAAAACATTTGGTAGTTGTGTCTTGTGTCAAATATTCAAAGTAAGTCTTTTTAGTAACTGTTTTCTTTGTAAATGTCATCCTTCAATTACTAAATCAATTACTTTTTAAATCAATATCACCTAAACTTACACAAGAAAGTACAGTTATTAGAACAAAGCAGTGTTCTGAGGCTGGTTGGGGGACAGGGTGATGAGTTGTCTGACATGCTCCCATACACCAAGGAGTGAAGTCTGACTCAGTCTCTGATCCAACAGCTACTTCTGAAACCCTCCCAATAGAAAACATAGCTAAAAATGAACATACATTTTACTCATTATTTTTACTTTTTCCAAATCTTACACTTCTCCAAGTGTATGAATTTTTTTCTCTGGAGCGCTTTAAAGTAGCTTGATCAAAGCACGCTGGGTTAACACACTGTACTCTGAAGAGCAAGGTGCACAGAGGAAAGCTTCCCTTCAAAGTAGAATTAATTTTTCTCTCCTAAAACTACCTGGTATTACTTGTTCTCTAAATATTTTGCAATAACTAAGGTATCTAGACCAATGGACCATAATACTGTGAATTTCAAAGGCTAACCATCTGAGATGATACTAGATGATATCTGGGAGAGTGAAAAGAACACTGAGTCAAGTCCTGGCCCTCGGGATGAAGGCCCCCCGGAGGAGGGCAGCACTCGCGTTCCCTGGACTTGTCTCCTCGTGGCCAAGGTGTGGAGGAGAATGTCTGCCCATCAGGACTACACGAGGGGGCTGTGCGAAGTAAGTGCCAACATTTGAGCCAAGCATGGTAAAGCGTAAAGCGCTATGCACACTTCATTATTACCATTACACTTCTGTAAGCTACTAAGGGTCAAGGCCCTCAGAACTCAAAGAAAGAAGATACATGAAGTCTGATTTACCACTTCTTCATTTTGAAACTCCGGGTTACACTGTGCGGCTTCTTCTGTCACCGGTTTCTGAACAATGTTCCTACAGACGAGCCAGATGGTCAGACTAGCAATGAACATCCCGATGTCAGGTACAAACACTCTGATCCCATTGCCAGCGTCGGCTCCCTTTAAGCTATGGAGGGAAAAGGAAGGCGGAGGAAATTTAGTTGCTGTTACATTTCTGTGGTTAAACTGTCTTAAAATGCGTTTGCATCTTCTTAATATTTAGAATAAGAGATGTCAGTTTCTGCCTCGATGGTACCAGAAAGCTTTGCATTGACCTCAGAATCTCATGGAATCTAAGATTCAGGAGGGTTCCAGGGTTTCACTGGAGTTTCAGAAATATTATGAAGAATCCCAAACCAATTCTCACTCCTAAAATAGGCTAGTGAACTATATTGTTATTAAATAAATCACATGTCGAGTACAGATACAGGTGTCTGCAATCTAGCTAAAGCCGTTAAAAACTAGACATTACTAGCAGCTAGGAGATATTTTACCTTCGATGTACATCAAAGCTGGAAGGGAAAAATGAGACGTTAAAGTAATCTTTGATGCCAGGAACTCGTCATTATTTTAAGTATTTGGTTGATTGTTTTCCCTACTGTTCAAGAAAGGTAGATCTAGTACGTTTCTTCCTTGAATCTTGGAGAATTAACCATGAACTTAGATTTGGGGTCAAGGGCAAGTATGACACTGCCTGGCTGAGTTCCACTGGAGGACTTCTCAGGGTCACATGGTCTTCCTCTGTGCCAAAGAGATAACACTATGCCTTCTTCATCTCATTTGAGTCAAATGAAAGTGAGTCACTGTTTATTAGAGATGAAACTTGTTTAGGGACAGGAAGCAAAAGATAGGAATATATATCATATAAAGATATATTTTTTATATATACTTTATGTGATTAAATACATACTATAATCATTTATACTGTATAGATTATATATTTCAGTAAAAACATAAAAATATCATAAATAGCAAGACCCCCATCACCTAGAAATAATCATTGTTAACATTTTGGTCAATTAAAAAAATTATTAGTAATGTCTACCACTTACAGAGCAATTGCTGTGTGCTAAGAGCTTGGCATACATTATTTAATCCAACCAACCACCATAGAGTTAGGCATTAATATTTATCCTCCTTTTACATATGAAAGCCAAGGCTTCAAAATATAAACTTACTCCCCTAGAGTCACGCAGACAGAGTGAGAACAGAATTACCCTCCAGCTCCCTTTAAGTCCAAATTTTATGCTGTCAACCACGGCATTCTCATGGCTGCATCCACACGGCCTTCCCCTCAGTCTCCCTTTCTGCATCGACACCCATATTTAGAGTTAATAAAACTAAGCTCATACCTCACCTATTGTTTTGAAACGGATTTGATCATTTAATATATCACTAAAATTTCCACAACTTATTGCTGATGTTTAGACATCAGCATGCTCATGGTCAGATAGCGGTATTTATTTAACTAGTCCACTACTGCTGTACACTTAGAATATTTCCATCTATTTCTTACTATAATATAAATAAAAGTTAAATCTCAAGTAAAAAGTCTTCTAATCTAGAATGTTATAGGAAAAATTCCTCAGACCAGTCTAATTGGCTTTCTAAAACGATGATCTGGAACAGTGCGTGCCCTGCACAAGCTCTGTTTTTACAAACGGCTCTAAACTTCTCTGAACAGAGAAGCATGAAAGTAATGACAGATCCCCTTACCTCCATAAATAAGACAAACATGGTTGTGTGAAAGGTTTTAAGAAACGGACAATTCCTTTCATTTGGGGTAAGAGTAAGAGAATTCAATCAAGAAAGCTTCATCCAAACTAAATTTATAATAAGGACATCTGATGATTGATTTGGTCACAGGAAGAATGTTGAGGTTCGTTGCATGCTTTTTAAGCATGGCTAGCATGATCACAGAGCAAACGAGAAGTGATGTCACGAGAATGAGAAGGAAAGGGGGATCAAGGAGGGAGACCAGCAAACAAAAGCCAGGTGTGGGTGGGTGTTTCCTGTGTGGGGCTGAGGTCAGGAAAGCCTGCTGGTCCTCCTTGGGTGGATTTCGGGGAATAGACTCTTAGAGCTCTTTCACAGAAAACGAACTGACTGTGGCATTTTATGAAAAGCACCAACCAAGCGGGGCAGAGGGGAAAACAGTTCTTAAAGGAAAGGTCACCAGAGCTCTAGCTGTGGCCTCAGCAGCTTCTTGCACCACAACAGAGACTCAGGAAACCAGAGTAGAGTCTCTCCAACCTGCGGACTCCATTAAGCTCCCGATTTGCAAACAGTCGCTTTGAGGCAACAGTCTCAGCTTTGTGCTTCTTGGTCCCCAAAGAGACATTTCCCAGCATGCCTATATTAAGGGAGTAAATGAATGCAGTTTGCAAAAGCAATCACTTCACCCAATAGAATTCAGCTACTGGATCCAGGATTGGGCTGCGATCCAATTTAGAATAGAATCCTTCAGCCACAGAGGTGCTAATCTATAACCACTACTCTTGGCTTGCTGAGTTAACAAAGCAATGTATTCATAATACTGCCCTTGCAGAAACAAGGAGACCTTTGAAGAATATAATGAAGAGCATGTATGATGAACACGTCATAGTCTAATTGATATGTCACTTAGGGACCATCTTATCGATAAAGCTTCCTTCTTCATTGTTTTGACCAGTGTCTACTAAAGTACAGTAATCAGAACACTAGTCTTCAGAAATGGTGTGAATTAAAACAAAACAAGACAAAATAAAAGAAAAAGATCTTAGTCAACTAAGTGTTAGAAAAACCACAATGCATATTGCTTACAGTAAAGGACTTGAGAAGTTCTATAGTAAAACAATAAATTTGAGTTTGTTTAAGCTTCTGTTTCCCAGATTTATTTGATCACAAACCATTCTTAAACATTTTATCCAATGCCTAATACAGTCTGCTGAGCGAGTGCTCACAGCACAGTTTTAGGAAATGATGCATTACAGTCTGCTCACTGGTCTAGATTTTTGATGGAAATAAATGGACAATTTGGAAACTATACTAATATGTAGCCAATTCCTATAAACTTGGTTTTCAATAGGCCTTTAACAATTTTAGAAGTCAGTGACATCTCATTCCGTTCCCTCATCCAATCACCTGACTATCCATACATTCACTCGGTAACTCATCGCAATTACGGAGATGGAAGAGAACCAGAAATAGTCTAGTCTATCTCCTCATCTCACAGGTTGTATGAATCAACCAGCAGAAAGGTTAAAGGGTTGGCTCAACTGCACAGTTAGGGGGAGAGCACCTTCTTCTCCGAGCTGTCTTCTGAGTATAGCCAGCACTCACTGTACCTGTCCCCACCTTGTCCATCTCCTACCTACTGCAATAGGCTTCCTCACCCACACTGTTCAGAAAATGCACTGTTAGGGGTTACCAGTGATCTCCCAGATGCAAGGCCCAAATAACTCATGCTAGTTCTCATCATGGTCCACCCCTGTGCGGCATTTAGCAAGCAAGATCAATCGCTTCTGCTCTCAGATCTACTCTCTTTGGTTTTCTCACCTCTGTCTTCTGGTTCTTTTCCTACCTGTGAGTATCCCTGAAATCTCACATTGCCAGGAAATTCCCCTAAGAAATGCTGGGCTGTGTTGTACCCAACAGACACTTCCCCACCTCCTCCTTAAATGTTGATGAGTCTGCAAGGTTCTGCTCCCCACTTATTTCTCTTCTAACTCTACATGGAAACCTGAATGATATGTCCACCCCCCAGACTCCAATCAGCATCTATCTGATGACTTACAGATTTACATACGCAGTCCATTGTGTCCCCGAGACACATTAGCAGATGTCTTCACTTCAGTTTTCCATAGCTTTTCAAAACCAAATGTTACCTTTATTCCAAAATCTGATCTGCCTCCTGTATTCCTAACCTCGAAAAATGGTGCTGATGTCTATCTAGCAATAAAGACAGAATCTTGACCCTGCCATTCTCTTACTGAAAAACATTTCTCTTACCTCGCCTCCTCTTATCTCTACAGCTCAGTTCTGGCTGCTGGATTACTGCAACAGCATCTTTATTATTTTGTCTTAGATTGTCCCTTCTGCCAATCAGGCTTCCACATTACTGTAAGAGTTTAATTTTTAGAAGCATAAGGTTGAGCATGTTAACTGCACCGCCTACAGGCAAGGTCCATTTTCCTGAGCACAGCCTACGAGGCCCTCTGTGTTCCAGGCCCTGTTGGCCTTATCTGTTGCTGTGATTTCCGTGTACCTCAAAGGCCAGCCATCCTGAATGCATATACCCAGAATATGCAAGTGTTTTCCCTCCAGGCTAGTGTGCAATCTTTTCCCTTGGCTAACGATGCCCTTCTCCCACAACATTTTTACATTCTCCTCATCTCTCAAGACTCACCTCCCACATCTCCACTGTGAAGCTCTTTCGCCACCCTTCCTGTAACAGAATTGGCCACTTCCTCCTTTAGATGTCTGCCATATTTGCACACATTCGATCATAAAATGTGGAGCACTTTACGTCACTCACTTATTTACAAATCTTCCTGACAGAGCCTCCTGTCTGTTTCCTCTCTGTATCCATGAGGACTATGTATGCATGTATATACATACACTATATGTGTGTGTGTGTGTGTGTGTGTGTGTGTGTGTAGCAGGGTGTGCTCTGAGTAAAGGGTGGTGGAATGAATGCTATCTCCAAATATTTACTCTTTGTTTCTCACGACATTAGTTTGTGTAAAGTACTGTTGAAGAATCAGACAAGATGTCTGCTACAAAGGGCCCTGTAGTTTAGTTCAGGGAAGATCAAGTGCAAACACAAATGGGAAGACACATTGCTGTTGTCCAGTGAATGGCTGGAGATCGGGGGAAGTCATGAGTAACATCTCAGTTATTTGGACAGGAAGATTTAATTGTCAAAGTGGGAAATTATAAATAATTTAAAAAATATATATTCAGTTTTATTAAATATATACATTGGAGAAAACATTTCAAGAACAAGAGATATGAAGTGTATCTTTTGAAGATTAAATCACTTGATTTGGCAGAATTTTTTATTCATTCATTTACAAAGTATTTATTAAGCATCTACTATGTGCCAGGCACTGTCTCTGGGCACTGAACATTGGTTACAAAGGTGTGCAAGGGAGATAAAGGCAGAAAGATGGGTTACAGTCAGGTCCTACTTGGCTTGAACTTTTGGCAAAGAATTAATATAACCAGAACTAAGGGATTTGGAGTAAAGGAGGAACATAATCATGAAGGAAACTTGGGACTGAGGAAGAGATGGTGATTTGGTTTCGTGAAGTGAGGTGTGGAAGTGGTGCTTTCATGCTAAGTGTGAGGTGTGGTTAGGACATTTAGGTGCACAGGTAATAGTTCATGCTGGAAGCCACACTGGATTGTGTCTGGGAGTGGAGTCCCAGCTGAAGGGGTAGATTGGAGAGCTTTCTTCTCACATATGTTGGCTAAAGTCAATACAGCAAATTAGACTGTCCAGGGACAGTGCATGGCATAGAGTAAATATATGTGTAAGGCTCTCTAAACTAATTATAAGTATACATTAAAGGGCTTTTAACAATAAATTAAATTTTATTTGGAGTAAATTCTGCATTTGGAATCAGGCTAACCAGGTTTTGTGTAGAAGTCCTGTTTTAATAAATTAATCAGATCGATGTATACATTTTCCCATAAAATGTTATCCTAGATAGTGCTGCTCTTGAGACATGTAACAATTACATTTCTCATATGTAAAAGCATGTGCTAAGCTGCTCAGCACATCATGTTCTCTTAAATAGACAAACATTCCTGTTCCAATCTTGTTACAGTCACGTTGACCTTATTTGTTCAGAGCGATTACACCTCTTGAAAGGGAGCTGAGGAAGCTAGAGATTGGGAATAACCTATACATCCATCAGGAGGAGAATGAATAGGTTAAATTAGGATATATCCATAAAATAAAATAAATACTACGAATCAATAAATTAGTGCGAATACATGTGACCTAGATCTACATCTATAAATATGGGATATCCTACAATGTTGAGTAAGAAAAAAAGTAGCAAATGTGCAGAATATAGATTGCTTAGGAATTTGTCCACAAAGAACTACATGAAAATGACAAATACCTACTTCCGGGCCCAGGGAGGGGGATGCAATCGCCTGTGTCGGTAATGTTCAAGTTCTTAAGCTGATTAGTGGTACAAAAGTATCTCTTTAATGTTTCATACTATTTTTAAAAGCTGGAACAGTCATACTGCTTGGAATTCCTCGTGTAGAACATATGTTAAAAACACTAAGTCACTTACCTTGCCTGGGAAAGGTAATGACCAACTGATGCCATAATGGCCATGATTATATTTGGTCTGATTTACTCATTGATCAAATTCAATTACTAGCCTTCTGTCAAAGTCCAGAGAAGAAGTGAGACAGGTGTGTATATTCATGGGAAAACCACTTTATTTTTCTTAAGTTTTGGTTTCTCACTGACAAAATGACTTCTAAGTGTCTTCCCAACTCTAAAATTTTATTTTGACTAGAAAAATCCAAAATAAGGAGGCAGTGAAATTGAGATGAGACCAGGAAAGAAGAAACAGGCATTTCAGGTATTGCCAACAAGGAGTATCCAGGTATGAACACAACCACAGTCATCTTCAGAAGTTCAAAAACAAACAATTCTAGGGGCCAGCCCCATGGCCAAGTGGTTAAGTTCGCGTGTTCCACTCCGGTGGCCCAGGTTTTCACCGGTTCGAATCCTGGGCGCAGACACGGCACCGCTCATCAGGCCATGCTGAGGCGGCGTCCTACATCCTACATGCCACAACTAGAAGGATCCAAAACTAAAAAGTATGTAACTATGTATGGGGGAGATTTGGGGAGAAAAAAAGCAGAAAAAAAAAGAAGATTGGCAAGTTGTTAGCTCAGGTGCCAATCTTTAAAACAAAACCCAAAACAAACAATTCCATTCAGGCCACTCTTTTGGGGAGCAAGTCCTTAGGTTTAGAGTTGGTAGGAAGGTAAATTTCAATTGAATTCCAATAAAATGATTAAAATATCAAATGAGCATTATGTAAATGAATATGAACTATTGAAATGGTTGTACCTAGTTCTCTGGCGGCCTCTGAAGTTCACGAACTAGGAGTTTACTTTTGTTTATCTTAAGTTTCCTAAATATGACTCTATCTAATTCAGGTCCATTGGTCACTCAGATTTAATAAATCACTTTAAGAGCAGACAAAGTGAATGTGTATCTAATAGCAAAAACAATGAAAGAGATAGGACTCTGATTTCAACTGCTTCCCACATATGTCTTAAAAATACATACCAAGGCTTTCTTTTTATTTAAAATCTACCTCATATAGCAAGTTATGTATAGCAAGACTAATATGTTTGATGTAAATGGAAAAAGGTTTAGATTAGAAACTCTGGAAAGAAAGGCAACATTTGTAGAGAATTACTTTCAGTATTCAAATCAAGGGGTTCCCCAGTTGATGATGCATTAGAGAAGTGAAAGAATTAACTCAGTTCTGTGAATTTAGATGAAATTCTAAAATAGCAATTAAATGCCAATTTCTAAGTATCTAAAGGCATGAGTTGGTGCAGGATTTTCTTGATAATTTCTTTTTTTACATTAGTGGCTGGATTTGTGTCAAGTACTTTAAAGCTCCGACACTGCTGGAATATTTTAACCCACTTATCTCAATGTGATATAAAGTTGCTACTTTCCATTTGGAGCACACACACTTCATTCCCATACCAGTGTGTTGCAGGCTTTTCACTTCTGTAATTTATGAGGCAGAGGGTCAGTCTGGAGAGCCTGAAGGTCCTGGCTTTGAGGTAGGACATTCCCAGAAGGGAAGAGAAGAGAAGGGAAGCGAGGGCTAAGGGGACTGTCTCGTCTTCGCCCCCTTGCGCTCGGCTGTTGAGAAGCGTGCTGGAGCTGGTGGGTTCCAGCTCTGTGTTCAGGAACAATATATTACTAGCTTGAAATTGACCACATCGGGAGTATTTATGTCCTGGAAATTGGCAAAAGTTGCAAATCAGGTACTTTCACCCCAGAGAGCTGGTTGTTCAACATGTACTAGCATACCACTGTTGCTATCAAAATATCAAAACAAACAAAAAACAAAATAAAACAAAACCCTAAAACAGTAACAATAAAACTCACTCCCTCTGCCACGTGACTCTCCTGGGAAAGATTCTAAAAAATACCCTAAATCTGATAGCATCAAATCCACAGTCTTCCACCTGGAGTTCAAGGCTCCCCATCCTCAACCTTAGTTATTGTTCCTTGTAAACTTGTACCCCTTCTTCCAGGCTCCTCCCCATCCTATGACAGTGACAGATTCCTTCCAACTTCTGGATCTTTACAGACGCAGTTTCAATCACTTTGAGTTTTCACCCTTCTCTTCCACACTGTCCCAATAAAAAATAACACGTGTGCTCTTTTGAACTTGTTGATAGTAACATTCGTGTAAAAGGTCATACATTCTGTCCGCCAGTCTCACCTCTTGTCAACTTCTGCAGGCAGTTGAGAGCTCCTCACTTGCTTCACTTTTACTTATTTTGCGGCCACAACAAGGCTACCACCAAGGAAAGGCTCTGGTGAAACCCCCTCAGAAAAGCTTTCTTATTGCTTGTCAAAAATAATGATAAAAATGCAAATGTGGTGACCCAAGGACTTTCTCTGGTTGTCCTCTACTCCATGCTGGGGAACTGCTTATGCCCTGCCTCTTGCATTTGGCTTTTTCTTACTTACTTTCTCCGAGTTTGCAAAGGATATTCTGTCCTCCTTCAACACACTAATTCCTATAGATCATTGTTTGGAGTCCCCAAGTCATTTATTCATAACAAAAGAGAAAACTCTGTCATAACATTTATAAAAACAGTTGCCCCACCCGGCGCGCATCCTGAAGTGGTCTGCCTTCCAAGTCAAAAACAAAGCATTGGTCACACTGTCCAGCTGGTGAGCTACCAGGTTCTGTTGGTGGCGGGGTTATAAGGACAACATTGAAAACAACCAGAAATTTCCATTCTTAAACGACACTGGCAATAAACACAACGTGTCATATCAGATGTTCCTTCCTGCTTAAATTACTGAGTTGAATAGCTTGGGGAAAATGAATAAAATTTAATTTTGTTAAAAAGAAAACAAGACATGCAATGGGTGGTTGCAATGGAGTAGCACATTTATCCTCTTCATAAACACTGGACCAGAAAAAAGCGAGGCATTATGTGTCACCACTGGAAGATTGCATGGAGTAAAGAAAATAGCCTGAACTTTGGACTTCAAAGACCTCAAATTGAACCCTATTTCTGCTAATTTAATTCAACAAATATGTATGAGTATCAGATCACAGGCATTTTGCCAGGTCCTAGGCAGGCAGTGCTGAGAGAGACACGGGGACCATTCGTAACAAGGTCTTTGTATAGTAGGAGTGCATGATACAGGGCAACTCAATTTCCCCAGACAGATGAAGGCAACGTTGCATGCGTGTTGAAGGCTCAGCACAAAAGAGGGAATAATTAACTCTATTTGTCAAGTGGATAATAGGGACAGTAACCTCAGAGAAGTCTGAGATAGGTTTTGAAGGATGTCTGAAACAGCATGGTGTGTCCAGGGAATTGTAAGAAAATTGATTTTGCTGTGATATAAAAGATGAGAACAAACGGTAGGAGGTAGGTTTGAAAGGTACCAGGGTCCAGGCCAAGGAGGACTTTGAATGTCATTTGAACATTTAAAGGTCAATGCCAAGGCATTCAGAGAGGTATTGGTCAATATTTATGAGCCACTTGCTTTTATCTGAACAAATGGCAAGTTAACGTCTCAGTTTCCTAAGTTATAAAAAGAAGAAAATATTACTTCCCCCATCAGGGTGTGACAATAAATGGAGATGTTTATTGTGCCCCTCCCCCGCCCCCTGCTGTTGGGCAAATTTTGAGTGAGTGGCAGAAGCTGGACTTGGGAGAGGACAGTGGGGTGTGCTGGGATGAAAAAAGAACCAGTGTTTGTTCCTATTCAAGTGTGTGAGTTTAGAAACTCACAATGTCAGCTCCAAGGAATCCAGTGGAGAACAAATGCAGGATCTGAAGAGAACTCAAAGCAAGAGGGAAGGGTAAACAGAACAGGCAGCCCAGAGACTGACAAAATGATCAGAGCGCACATGCGAGCACACAAATGTGCACACACATGCACACACACTCTGCAAATGAGCTAAATCAAGTGAGCGGGAGCTCAGTCCAGGTGCAGAAGGCATGTGCTGATGTGTTTTGTGCATTTGTGTACAAAGAGTCTAGACAAGATATCTCCATCTCTTCTCACCCCTTCTCTCAACACCAGTGTGTACTCGCCCCAAAAAGGACCCTCTCCTGCATTACCACCATGCCCTGCACTCTTCCCAATCAAGAAACCAGTGTTGACACAACGCTACCACCCAATAACGGACGCACTCCTATTTCACCAGATGTGCTGACAATGTCTCGTCCTCCTTTGGGCCTGGAGCCCCCCAGGAGCAGCAGTGCATGTGGCTGTCATGGCTGCTCAGTCTCCTTCCATCTGGGACAGCTCCTCAGTCTTTCTTTCTTCATCTTTCATGCCCTTGACAGTCTGTGTGAGTGCAGTCTTTCATTCCGTAGGATGATCCTCAACCTTGCTCATGCTTCTTGCCAAAGTACCACAGAAACGATGCTGTGCTCTTCTCAGTGCACCAACTAGGGGCACAAGATCCCCACGTGTCCCACCTCGACCATGTCCAGCCACCACCCTTAGCCGTCATCAACAACTCCTGCCTGGACCAACTACCATTAGGACAGCTGCCAAAGGTGATTAGCTATGTCCATCATTATTAATTGGTGTTCTACTGCAAGCAAGCACTTCCCCTTATCTTCAATTAATTAATTCTTAGCTAACTAATATCGGTGTGGATTCATAAAGTCCTGTTTTACTGGATGGGTTGTACTTTGAAACCATTATTTATTTTGAAGCTCAGATTGCTCTTGAGTTGGAAGAGCCCCTGGAAGCTGGCCCCTGTGACATGCCCCTATCACTAATGAGGTGTTCCCCTGCTCTCTGATACAGTAAGCTTTTCATGCCCATGGTCTATTCCCTCTGCCCCCAGCCCTTCTCTCCTCTGGGTTCCATTTCTCCAAAGAGCCCTGTTCATTTGTAGTGGAGATGGTATTCAGAACTGGGCGCTCAGAGGTCTGACGCTTGGCATGCTCATTGCTTCTCGGCCCTCTCCCTTGACAGAGGTAAGAAATAGATATTTGTGTTTATTTTATTACACACAAATATACATTTATAACTATGTCTATGTCTTTCTGCGCATACAAATTTTAAAAACCCATGAGTTCATTCTGATACTTCCTGTTTCAATTTAACACCTCACAATTCTTACTTGTCTCCGCTTGCCATACTTACAAATCTTTGCTCAGATAGTGAGAAACCTGGCTGCTGTTATCCTTAATATATTTAGTTATACGCCCAATTTTTTGTTTAATGTAACTGATTTCCAAATCATTCCAGCTACCTCATCTACCTGCCACTTCTGCAACCCCTGGTACAGGGTCTCTTTCTCATACTGGGGGTGCTCTCACCAACATCTCCCTGCAGCCCCCACCCATCACCCTGCTTCCTCAGACGCCTGGTGTGCAGCTGCGGCCGGGACTTCAAGGTGGCACCGAGTCTCCTAACTTGTGTGGTTTGTGGACACCAATATCTAAACGCTTAATTGGAAAGGGAAGGAAAGAAAAATGCAGAGGCAAGGGAAGATGGGAAAGGACCTCACTGATTCTTGATAGCAGGGAGATTTAAAAAGAGGAGATGGTAAGGAAAGACGAGAACACGCTCGAGTCAGCCCATATGCGCACAGGTACTTCTGTCACCTGCAACGTTCCAAGTTCCAAATCCAGCTTTGCATTCCTCCCAAGTACTCTCAGTGTTTGTTCTTCCTCTGTCTGTGACTTGTCTTGGGAATAAAATACCACTGAGCAAATGTTTAAGGAAAATAGCAGCGAATTAATCTGAACCACACCCTATTTGACAGAACTCAGAGTATTTTGATGAGCTCAGATTGAGAAATCTTTTTGTTTTGATATGAATTATTTATGTGACTATAACGTCTTTGCTAACCAGAGAAATTAATCATGTGCAGTTAAAATACATTTTTTGAAGGCAACAGTTACAAGTACGCAGAACAATAATGTGCAGTTTGCAGTAACCTCTGAGGTGCTGGCTTATGCTGCATCAGTTTGGTTAAGGTGAGGGCTGTTTCCAGAATCTTGACCCTGCATGGTTCTGAATTAGAAATGGCCAGAGACACCTGTGCATGATCTGGAACGTGCAGGTGAAGGAGGACCATTCTTTCTGATCTCTTCAGAGCTGGAAGCAGTGAGGGGCTGACAAAGAGGCATGGGCTACGTTCTGCTTGTCCTGCTTCTCCTCCACTTGATGCCCAGCCCTTCTTCCCAAGAGCTGGCTGCCAGGCCCAGCAGACCCGGCCCAGCACCTGATGCTGGGTTGCAGATCCAGAGAAGCAATAGCTGCCCAGAGGACAGAGCTCCCTGAGCACCTGTCCACGAGCACCCCAGCAGCACCCCCTCCACCTGCTGACGCACCTGACTTCTCAGATGGACTGGCTCACCTCCACTTTCCTCTTGGACCTTCACCTCCCCAGCACTGCCCACAACCATGTACAATCTACTTCCTAGAATAAATTCTTTATCTCATAACAGCGTGGCTCTGCTCCCCCACAGAACCCTGACTGACACACTCCGATTGTAATTCTTTAATTGGCTTGCAAAGCTCTTGTAAATTATTGCAAATTGGGAAGCAAGAAAAATCTACTCTGTCTAAACTATAGTCCACACTCTGGAGGTGAGTGATTTATGCCAGGTTATTGGCAGATACATAGTCTTGGGGTCTCCGTGTGCTTGACCTGAAATGTGAGGATTATGAATCTTACCCCCCAACATATTTCTGAGGCCGAGTGGTTATCATTTGTCAATGGGACAGTCTGCAAATGTCATGAAATATAAGCATTTGCCATCATTGCAGGGAATGGCTCACAGTAAGCAGCTAAAACGGGAAGAAACTTCTCATCTGCTTCCAAGTATATCTGCTTACCGTATATCATGTTGGACATTACTCTCCAGCCCAGTGTTTTCTCACTGCAGGTCATGACTACTCGTTTACTACAAAATAAATTTAGGGGGCCAGCCTGGTGGCATCATGGTTAGATTTGGAGGCCCAGGGTTCATGGGTTCAGATTCCAGGTGTGGACCTACATACCACTCAATAAGCCATGCTGTCGTGGTATCCCACATACAAAATAGAGAAAGACTGGTATAGATGTTAGCTCAGGGACATCTTCCTCACCAAAAATAAATAAACAAAATAAAATAAGTTCAGTGGCCATCAACCAGCATTTTCTTTTACATGAAGCAGTGGAACAAAACGGAATGAAAAATATAGGTGTGCATTGCATGTGGTAAGAGTAGCTATTGCTTTTTGAAATTTTACAAATTTTCACTATACTGGATCATGACATAAAATAGATTTCTTAGTGTGGTCACAGAAAAGAATCTGAAAATCATCCTCTAGCACAACTCTGTTCTATCAAACAGGCAGGGCAGTTGTGCAGGGCACAGACAAAGATAGCACAAACCCTTTCTCCAAATCTCTCAAAGTCAATGCATTTCAAAATGCTTATTCTTCCAGATTTCAGAAAGGTACCTCTACTATATGATGTAACACGGGCAGCAGGCATAGGGCAGTGCCCCCACCAGGTACACATGCCTGGGACAGTTCACACGAACTGCCGTGGTCTTCCCTGAGCTACCAGGTGAGTTCAGGTCAGGAGAGGTTCTGCCATCAAAAAATTAGGCTCAATGTTCAGTTTTCAGACATTATCGATTTTGAGATGAAAGGTGAAGGAAGTGGATATGTATGCAAGCTTATCATAACAAATTAGAAGTACTAAGCGGTAAAATAAATTAAAATTGTCCCAGGAATGAAATATTAATCACATGAGTGGAAAGCATCTCTGAATTTTTAACTGTCAAAAGATGTACCCTATGTTAAGTAAACCCAAGAAATGAAGATACAAATCTGTAAAGCAAAAATTATAACGTGATGGACTACACTGCAAATAGAATTGCCAAAGAATATCTCTAAATATACCTCCTCAAGCAGTTAAAATGTGATTTAATTTTCAAAAGTTTGTCCAGGAAGCATTTTGAGTAACACAGGATTGTTTGACTGGCAGGCAGACTGAAGGCAGAACTGACAATTAAGAGCCTCCTGGAGTAAGAGAAAGAAAAATATATGTCCACACAAAGAACTGTATGCAAATGTTTACAGCAGCTTTAGTCACCATCATCAAAAACTGTAAAATGACCCAAACATCCACCAAGTGGGCAATAGATAATTGTGGTGGTCTAGACAATTGAATCATAGTAGCAATAAAGGGGCATTAAAGCACAGATACTTTCTACTCTATGGATGAACCTAAAAAGCATTATGCTAAGCCTACGAAGCCAGGCACAAAAGGTCACATGCTCTGTTCAAATGACAATCTGGAAAAGATAAAACCTCAGAAACGAAAACTGGACCAGCGGCTGCCTGGGCCTGAGAGAGAGGGGAGATTGACTACAAAGGGCCAGAAGGAGACTTTCTGTGACGACGGAAATATTCCATATCTTACTTGTGGTGGTGGTTACACGGCTGTATATGTTTGTCAGACTCAAAGAACTACAGCGCTAGAAAGGGGAGAATTTTACTGAACGTAAATTATACCTCAATAAACCCGATGAAACAGAGAGAGAGAGACAGAGCACATCCTCTGGAGGAATCCAGCATGAAGTGGCAAAGGCAGTCTAGAGTGATGGAGCAGGGCTAGAGGGGAAGCCAGATCTGAGACAACGTAAATGAAAAACAACAGCAACCAAACCTACCCATCACCTGATACAAACGTCATGCTGTAAACAAGCTGCATCTGTAAATACGCAACTATTGAAAATAACACAGAAAGTGTACCAAACGGCAGAAACTGTCGTGTGACTCTTAACATTCAGAAAGAAAGATGGTCCCGCACGTCCTTGAGCGTTTCACTGCGGTATTTCCACAGAAGCTGCCTCACTGGCTTCTCTTACCAGGGGATTTCCCTAAGAGAAAAATTTATGGCAAGGACAAAATCAACATTGCTGGATGCAGAGGAAACAGTTTCTGTCGTGAATCCCTCTGCTTGAAATTCTGGGAAATTATGTTTTAACAGTTTAAGACCTATTACAAAATCACTGACTTATGGGATTATGGCTAAGTTATTGGGAGACTTACTCCTAAACAAAGATTCATTACTTTTATAAATAAACAAATAAAATAAACACTCCTAGAGTGAGCTGTGGCCATTGAGATTTGAATGCCTACAGATTTGAACAGTGCGTGTTTCTCTCCTATTTTCAGGATACGAAACTTCTGTTCTAGCCTGGCCGGATTTCTCAAAGATACTCACGCAGGGCACACTCACTCGCATCCTTATTCCTGTCACTGTCCCTCACAAACTCTCCCCTCTCCCTTTGATCCACCAAGATGAAACCAGCTTCCCACATTAGGTCTCTCCCTTCCAGTCCAGAACCATGGTCTCGATTTGGGTGCCTTGATCACTAACACAAATGCTGTCCATGTTGACACTGAGCTTTTCAGGTGTCTATCTGAGAATAGGGGGGCAATTCAGGATATCATTTCTTATGCTTCTTTCTCAGCCTCTTCTTGTCTACCTTGAAGCTGGGTATAAGTTATTTACTTAATAAATATCTCTTTATTGGATTGTAAAGAAATCATCATTTTTCATAGTTGATAAATCTGGTGAGACTGAAGGTTCCATAATGGCTGTTTATGCTGTCCTGAAGTTCTCAACTTACCATGCAATTTATAACAAGCACTTCAATTAAATATTCTTTGAGTGCCCAGGAAGTACAAGGCACTGTCACCTGTCACGGCTCTGGGGCTTCCTCCTGGGACATGGGTATTTTAAAGTCGCATGTCTGTAGATTCCACAGTCCCTCCCCTTCCTTCCTGAGAGGAAATTCTCTAATAGAGAAAAGAGTTTGGCCTATGCTTCTACCTGGTTTCTCCTCCCCTTGAAGCCTCAGTTGGCTTTTGTATGCCCAGAGAGATTGTCACGTGTCCTCCAGGCACTTGCAAGCCCCAGCTGGGCTACTCCCGCTTGTTTGGTAGAGAAAGCCAATCTCTTGTGAGGTTGCTTGGCTCCCACGCCAGAGCTGCTGACAGAACAGGGTGCCGGGGGGGATGGCGCGGTTGGTCAAATACATGTGCAGGGTCAGGGCCCAAGTGGACTGGTGACTATGGTGTGCCTAACTCAGACAACAAGGGTAGGAAGATTAGGAAACCACCCCAGTGTTAGCCACTGGAAGGGGTCCACTCCTCTGACCCCTAGGTTTAATCCCTACCCAGTGCCTCTCAGTGGCAGATGGAGTGGGTTTTTGGGTTTTGGTTTGTTTGTTTGTTTTGCGGGGGTTATTAGCTAAAAGTAACTCAGGGCAATGTATGGAAGACTGGTAAAACGTATCAGCATTCCTGGGGGGATGGAGTTGGGGACAAACACCAACCACTCAGCTGATGCATCCTAGTAATACTGAATGAGTCAAACAGAACAACATTCAGGAGCAGCCCCATGGCCAAGTGGTTAAGTTCGTGCACTCTGCTTCAGCGGCCCAGGGTTTCGTGGGTTCGGATCCTGGGCGCAGACATGGCACCACTCATGAGGCCATGCTGAGGCAGCGTCCCGCACAGCACAACTAGAAGGACCCACAACTAAATATACAACTATGTATTGGGGGCATTTGGGGAGAAGAAGAAGAAGAAAACTAAAAAAGAAGATTGGCAACAGATGTTAGCTCAGGGCCAATCTTTAAAAAAGAAAGGAAGGATTTCACTTTCAGCCTGGGGAATTTAAAAAAGAAAAAAAAAGGGGGGCTGGCCCCGTGGCCGAGTGGTTAAGTTGGCGTGCTCCGCTGCGGGCGGCCTAGTGTTTGGTTGGTTTGGATCCTGGGCGTGGACACAGCACTGCTCATCAAACCACACTGAGGCAGCATCCCACATGCCACAACTAGAAGGACTCACAATGAGGAATATACAACTATGTACTGGGGGGCTTTGGGGAGAAAAAGGAAAAAAAAAATGAAATAAAATCTTTAAAAAAAAAAAGAACAACATTCATTTCTTCCCACCATTTTCCTTCACAAAGTTAAATACCTGTTTTCTGGAAAGTGCTGATGACCATCTGACAGCTAGGGGCAAAGCCTAAGCATTCAGCTTCAGATTTCTAAGGACAAGCCCCTCCTTACCCCCTGCACAACGCGGTCTACATCCATTAGTGTTCTAATACAACACACAAGCAAATTCACAGAAATTACATTCCTTCCCCTATGGAATTCGATTATCTGTGTAGATTTCTAAGCAAATATATTTTGCCGGTCAGAGCATAGTGCAGAGAAGATTTCAAACCCAAACATTTCTCATGATGATCAAGTGAAAACAATTTTCTCTGTTTACGGCAAGCAGGTCAATGAATGGCATCCGGTACAAGCCATCTGAAGCGACCTCTGTGGCTTCTCTGACTTCTTTCCTTAATGTTTATACTTCCCTGTGCTATTGACTTGTAAATTGATCGGCATTTTCTGTTTGCTCTGTGAATGACATGCTCTCAGGTTTTTATTGCTCACAAGTTAGGAGATGAGGACAGAACTATGAGATGTTAGTTCACTGCTCTGCCGGGGCTGTTGTCACCACCTGTCTCCACCTGGTCTGAAGAGCAGGTTCCTGTGGTTTGTTCTGCTCACCACCTACTGTGCCGCAAGACTTGTTGTGGGATGGGGTCCAGAATTATTTGCTTCTCTGCTATGGTCTCCAACACAATTTCTGCAGGAAAAAAATCTCTCAGCCTCTCAGGATGAGGTGAGCCACTCCTAATTCACTGCAGCAATGGAAGGACGCCGCATAGATTCCCAAGTCCCAAGATTCTCTTGTGGAAAACTAGGAATACTAAATACCATTGCTTTCTCCTCTGGCCATGCCTACTGATAAGTGTTTGCTACCTGAATAATACTCATGAATTTTCTTCATTTCCACCAACTTTAAAGACATGTTCAATGTACATGGATGACTTCTACAATTGTTCTCTTAGGGTCAAAGGAAAATACCATCTGTTACCAACAAATTGTAATTATTTTATATGCTCCTTCTGAAACAAGGGCCACAACTCTTGTATGTATTTCTAAAGTCCTCTTCCTCTTCCTTACTCAGTCTTCATAAAATATTCCATCTGTAAAGCTTTCTCTGCTATAGAAGGATATTTAGGTAGCTTGATGCAAACTCTGCAAGCCCTTCTTAGTCATGTAGATGAAATCCTTCTAGATAAAGTTCTAGCTTACAAATCATCTATGAAATTTAGTGCAACCAACATTATTTTGTATCTGCTCTGCCTAAGGCACTGTGCTAAATGCTCAGTCATGACTATAATCCTCTGTTTTGGCATGGATGCTATCTGAAAGGTATAAGCTTTACCTAAGGCAAACTATGTATAATATGGAAAATCAGGACAGAGAGGTGTCAGAAAGGGGTGAAGTGATATAAGGGGATGCCTATAAGATGGCAAGATTATGACAATAAGGCAGGAAGCAAAGAAGAGTGTTTTAGACAGAAATAGAGGATTGGGAAGAATTCAGACTTCAATCATCAGGAAACTTAAGATGTGTGTAGAAGGAACTAACGAGAGACAATTTGACTGGAAATGTGTGTGGGGGGGTTAATTCGGGAGAGTTTTGAAAATTAGGTTGGGGACTTAGAAATTAATTCAGTAGGCAAGTGAATAATTTCATTATATCTCTGTTTTAGTAAAAACAACTTAGTTTTCCAGTCTAGCAGGAAGGGATTGTGGAAAAATTGGAATAGGGCAGTAAAATAAGGTGGAAGGTTCATATTCCCAGGGAAGAGTAAGGTGGGTCTAAACCTAAGTGAAGATGGTAAGAAGTGTGCAGCTAGGAGCAAGTGGACATCAGAGCCTTGCAGAGGAAGTAAAGAGTTTCTCCCCTATGTGGAAATCAGTGTGGCAGGGGAGTGAGCCAAGAGGAGGGCCAGAGGAAGGAGCACATGGGCATAGGAAGCTTGGGAGTCATGCCTGATTGAAGTTTCCCTGAATCCCCTTAACAACCAGGGGTGCAATAAACTGCGCCAAAAAAGGAGGGAGGAGAGAACACAGCCAGTGATATTTACACAGAAGCACCACTCAGGCATCAGGATGGTACCCGACGACTAAGAAGACCTTCTCCACCTCCACAGAGGGTAGCAAAGGGAAGGAGCACAGGCTTTGCAAACAGAAAGACCTAACTGTCACTCGCTTGTGTGTAAAGAAGTTACTTAGCCTCTTTGAATCTTCATTACATGTTACCTACAAAAATGGTGCAATACTGTAAATGTGTGCTACTTCAAATATTTTGTGTAAATTTAAAGAGGTTTGTGTGGCCGTGTGCATGCATAGAGATAGATCAGGAAAAAGAAGAGCCAGAGGAATTGCTTCCACTGTGTTCATCTAGGATGATGCATTTCCAAGGATCCTAATGGGACACTCAAACAGTCCCTGAGATATGCCTAATATAAACTGTCACTTTATCCAAGCAATAATGTCTTGCTCCCTAGCTAAGGTGTTTACGTGGCTGAGCTATGGAAAAGACATTTTACTGCAGTTAGAGCTACGAGAGACCTAATTTCAGACTTAAAAGTAAGATGCAGAACAAATAAGAAATCTGAAACCTATGCTTGTATCTGACTATTAGCACAATTCTCCAAAACATTCCATTTTATAGACTCAACATCCAAATTTTACCTCCACATCAAACAGCATGAATTTCCTGTCCATCATTCATCACACTGTCTACACCAAGACTTGAAATCTTTAAGTGACATATTATACAGTTCATTTGTTCATGTCACTAATGAAATCTAAACGTTCCTGCTGGTACCCTGACTGTGTATGGAACACAGTGCCAAGGTAGCCCCCAGGGATTCAGTTTTCAGTTCAAGCATGCATGTTCTCTGTAGGACCGGGACTTTATCGCTCATTAACCCGATCACTGTTTATATTAGTCATAATGACTCGATTTAGCAAAGATGGAGATTACAAATCAGAAAATCTTTTCTTCCAGCCATGTCTTCAAAGAAAGTGAAGTATTAATGAAGGATTACGTCTTTTATTTTTCTAGAGGAAAAATGGACCTGTTCACCAAATACTTCTTGAATGATGTCACTATGCTTGAATGAAAAAAGGTGAAGCTATGTACTTTTCAAGTTGGAAGTGAAAGCCTTAGGTAAAGCTCTCAACACCCTAAGAAATGTAAATCACCTCCTTAGAAAAGTTTAATGAGACTGATTAAATGACACCACATAGATCTAAGAGCCTCAGATGTAAGATCTTCTAGCTTTTCTTCTGCTTGGTGGGAGTTACAGGCTCTTGCTATGGACTGAATGTGTCCCCTCAAAATTCACATGTTGAAATCTTAACCCCTATTGTAACGGCTTTGGGGGTGGGGCCTTTGGGAGGAGATTAGGTCAGGAGGGTGGAGCCCCCATAAATGGGATAAGTGCCCTTATAAGAAAGACCCCAGAGAGCTCTCCTGCTTTCTTTCTGCTATGTGAGGACACAGTGAAAATATGGCCATCCATGAACCAGGAAGCAATTCCTCACCAGACACTGAATCTGCCAGCACGCTGAACTTGGACTTCCCAGCCTCCAGAACTGTGAGAAATAAATGTTTGCTGTTTAAGCCACACAGTCTGTGGTATTCTGTTATAGTAGCCTGAACGATTAAGTCAGCACTTAGTAAGTGCTTATAGCAACAAGGAATGAGACTTCTGTCTACTCTCTTATGATGAAACATGCCACTCTCAGGACAGCGGGTTTAAATTAAATCTGAAGAATTCTGGTCATCTGACAGGTGTGCTTCGGCAGCCAGTACTTTGTTCTCAGTTGTAACACAGTAGTTTTCTCTAATGGTGCCTAAGGGGACAGCTAGTCACCATGTCCTTGCAAATCTGTGATGCACACATTTCGATCCCAAACCCTGACATGCTGCCAGGCTAGGCTAGGATATGAGGATCCCTCCTGCCTGACCACAGCATTCATTTTTGCCTAAAATCCTTTTAATTGAGTATTCCAGTCAGCCACTAGCAATGAATCTGAGCTCCCTGGATAAATGCTTGTGGAAAACAATATTACTGCTTAGTACTGTGCTTGATCTTTATATAATGAGAAATTTTGAAAGGAAAGAGGACAGGGAGAGGAAGAAAAGATTTATTAAAAAAAAGGCTACAAGTGCCAAAGAATATTTGATATATGTACCCTATCCTTGTCTGAGAGAATAAATTCTGTGACTTTAATAAAAGCTCAGCAAATGCCAAAGAACGATGGTGGGATGCAGGAACAATCACCCCATCTGACTCTCTGCTGTGTGTCCAAGCTGGCCTCATTGTGCCAACGTAGCAGTGACGGTGCTGGTTCTATTTTATAAGGAGTAAAGCACTAGAATTGTTTCTACCATGAAGGACACTCTCCGACCCTCGGGCTTCTGTCTGGTCTTTCTAGTGGTGTTATAAGCAAGGACTCTGTACTGTGAATGAGCTGCAGAAAGGTGTGGAGCAGGGAATGTAAATCTCTACTTTTGTTAATACATGCATGCTTACACACACACATATAGGCATGTGCGCACACACACAAACACACACACAGCAGGGGGCATTAAGAGTAAAGGAAAACAGAGTTATTTCTGACAACTGTCACTCTGATCAAGGCAAAACAGCAGGTTGAATGGTGGTGTTCAGAGTTGAAATCCGTTGTCTACAACTTGTAACCCTCGTGATCACTGGGTGAAGGGGCTTTGAGCCTTGGTTTCTATATCCGGAAACTGGTATGGCGTTACAGCCGCTTCAGAGGGCTGGGAAGCTTCATAGAGATGAGGCATGCACAATCTTGTCTACAGTTCTCAGTTCAATATTATTATTGTCATTATTGATATAATTATTCTTATTAAATGTTGGCAAAACAAATTCATTAGTAATAAAATTCCATCTCATTGAATTTACTAAACGCAAATTCAGATCTGGATTTTAACCAATCTTGATTTAAAAAACTCCCATTTCCAGCTCTCCTGCTTAATTTCTCTGTGCCTCGGCGTAACCACATGCAAAAGAAGGGAGAGGTTCTCTCTGGGGTCTCTGGAGCTCTCAAATCACATGACTCGGTGGCCCAAGTTTAACTCCTCTTTCCCATCTGCTCCCAGGTAATTGAAGGAGGGAGACAAACATTTGTAGACGTCATAATTTGAGAAAGAAACACAAGGGTGTCTTCGTCTGAAACAGGGCATTTGAACTGAGGTTCATGGACTGTGCTGTGTTTCTGAAGTCTTTGAATCCTCTGAAACTGCAGGTAAAATGCTTTGTTTATGTGCATATGTGTATTTTTCTGGAAAGTGAGTTTATTACTTTCATCAAATTCTCTAGGGATCTGCCACATGACACCCACGCCCCCGAAAAAGGTTATGAACCAAAGATTTCTAAAGGTTCATAATTTTGATTAAAATAATATTATAAGTACTAATAATGTCTTTGAACTTTCATAAAATAAATCCATGACAAAACTAAAATTGGAATCCAAGCTCTTTGGTTTACTACTAGTTAAGATAGTTTAGTACTGGTGTCTTAGTCCAGGTCCTCCAAAGTGTGGACCCTGAGCAGAGGCCTTGGGTGCAGGTAGTTTATTTGGGAAGCCTTCCCGGAAAGTACAAGCAGAGAATGTGACAGCAAGGGATGGAGCAGAGAGAGAGGCTCACTAAGGTGCATTGTTAGTGGGTCAATGCTATAAGAGCTTCCTAGGAAGCCTTTGCAGAATCCCGTAGAGAACATGCCGTGGATTGCCCAAGGGATTGAACAGGGAGGCTGGAGCAGCTCTCCACTTACTTCTGTTGCTCACTGATGCATCTGGGGCTTTCATCTCAGGCCCTTCCAGGATGCCTTGCAAGTGGGAGAAGCAAGTTTCCAAAGCACTGGAGGAAGCCCTTAGGCAGAGAGGGAAAGAGCTGCAGGCACTAGATGAGGAGATAGCAGCTACAGGGTGGAATCAACCAGCTGGCTGTGGCCCACTCCGGAATCCTTCTCCCACACACCCACATCCGACTATTCACCAAGGTGTAACTTCAAATTTTACTTCGTAAAGCACATTTGGAATACATCCTCTCTACCATACCCATCAATTGTCACTGCCTCGATTCAGACATTTGTAGTCATTCTCCTGAACTACTGCAATAGCTTTCCAGCTGGTCTCCTTGCCTGTCTACGCCATTCTCTGGTGTATACTGCTGCCCTTGTGGCATTTCTAGAAGCACATCTAACAATATCTTTGGTTTTGGGTTTATACCTTCAGTGGCTCCTCAGTACTATCCGATAAGATCCAAACTTCTTGGCATTGTCTGTAAGGTACTTGCTGACGTTTTCCTTACCTTGTTCTCTGTTTCATTTCCATTCTAATTTGAACCCTCATGTTCCATGTCTGACATCAGATGGATGGACTCCAATGTAACCATCTTTCAAAACCCTGCCCAGGCAGCCCATGAAGTCAAGCTTTCACAAACAAACCCCCTCTCCTCCAGCCAGGCAGCCAGGCCTTATCTCAATCTGCCCAACACACACACACACTCACCCAGCCTTTCTTTCTTCCACTTCTGTACTACATAGATCACTGTAATGGTACCTGGTACATAGTAGCTATTGAAGAAACATTTTCAAATGACTGCACTAAATGGTAGCACATAGCTTACTCTATTTTATGTTTACATATTGGTATCTTCTATAAGACCATCCCCCTACCCCCAGCCCCCAGCATAGTTATAATAACTTTTGCTCAACAAATCTTGTCAACATGAAGCATCACACACGCTGGTATGGTGGACTGTGAACGAATGCAAGGTAGAGTCACATAAAACTAAGTTTACATCTTGTCTTTGGCATTCACTAGCTGTGTGATCTTGAGTAAAATACTTGGCCACTCTGATTTTACTTTGCTCATTTGTAAAATGAGCATGGTATACTGTAGTTGATTATATTACTTCTGCTAACTAGACACTTTCCTTCCCTGTGACAATAGTATACATCCCTGCCCCTTCCCACGGGACTTACAGTGCACTCATATCGGAAGACTGTGCTTCTCTGACCATGGACTTGGGATCAGCCATGTGACCTGCTTAGGCAACTGGAAGTAAGCAGATAGAGGTTCCGTCCCACCCGAGCAAATGCTTTAAGAGCCATTGCTTGTCTTGGCCACAGCAATTTTTCCCCACCCACAAGGAAGGCATATACCAAATGAAGGCTCTGTTTCAGCCTGGATCCCAAAATGAAGAAGGCATTTGGAGAAGAGCCGTGGTCGATCCAAAGCCTCTGCAGCTCTCATTTAACATGAGGAGGAAACAGAACTCTGGTCCTGTAAGTCGCTGAGATATGAGGCTGTCAGTTAGCCCAGCATAAGTCAGCAGAATCCAACTCTAGAATGTTGTGAAAATTCAATAAATCAGATGAGCAAAGTGCTCAACAGAGAGGCCAGCACATGATAGGTTTTTAGCAAATCTAAGTTCCTTTCACCCATCATATTCATGTGAAAACCCAAATCTAGCCCAAGAGTGGGCACAAAGTGGAGGTGTTTAAATGTTCAAATAAACAAATAAGTTGGGCTTAATTTTAAACACCAAAATACAGAAGCATTCTTTTCCTCTAGCCATTTCCTGAATATAAATTACTTTGACAAAAATTTTATATCATTGTTTCAAAATAGCTTTCTAAAGTTTCCAGGAATATTTATATACAGTCGGAAAGAATTAAAGAATGTAGAAGCTCATTTTTCAGGAAGCCAGCAAAAGAACAGGTTAAATCATTTAATTAAGAAACATGCATTGTGTGGCTCTATGTGCAAAAATCCTGCTGGCTTACGGCTACAACTACAAGATTGACAACACAGCACCAAGCCCCATCTGAGACCTCCTTTGTTTAACTCCACAGTCCACAGCCCTGGAGGGACGGTGTGATTTGAATGTAATGTTTCTTCCTTTCTGTATGCTTCTCAAAGAGGCAATATAAAGAAATGCTCGTCTGATCCAAATGAATGGGTATTCAAATTATCCATTTTATCCTATAGACTTATGACCTTAACTTAAAAACTTCAGAAAAATATAGCAGTAACTACAGAAATTAAAGTCTTTGTTTCCATCACAATTGATTTCACTTAACGATCTCATTTCTTGAAGGTAAGTTTTCTTATAGAGAAGCCCATCATAAAACCATTGTTGAAATCTACCTTTTCATTATTTCTCAACATTTTACACAACAATACCTAAAGAAACAGCATTGATTTCAAGTACACAGCTAGTGAGTTATACATAAAGCTAGAGGATAAAAAAGAATTTAAAATTGGCCTTAAATGTCCCATGGAATCTGTTCATTCTCCAAAGGAAAAGGCCAACAAAGACTAGAATTTATCAAGCACAGATTTCATGAAAGTGGGGCCTGGTCCCCCAGAGAGATGACACAATAATATTTATTTTAAAGGCCAATTATTTATCAAACATTTATTAAAGGCCTATTATTTGCCAATACCTGGGCCGGCAGTACAGGTTGTAAGATGGGAGACATATGTCCTGCCCTTGGAAGCACAGGTCTAGTGTAGACACTGCCAGGTACGTACAAGAATATGACCACAGCAAGTGGCTTTATTCTACAAGAAGATAGGAGGTGATGGGAAGGCAGAAGAGGGACCCAGAGGGGTGGTGGTTCTGGAAGGAGGTGGGGGTTGGAACAACAGACGTGTCCTGAAGGGAACCATAGGCAGGAATGGGGCAGCCATGAAACACGGCAAGAAGACACTTGCTCAGCCTCACTCACGTCTTCCTTTATCCAGTCATTTCACTTTGCTCCCTGAGCGGGTTAGGTGCAAGGTGCCTCAGTTAACAAGACAGACACGGCCCCTGCCCTGGCAGAGCTCTCCATCTCAATACAGGGATCCTGTCATGGGAGCAGCCAGTGCCCAACTCAGAACATCAGAGTCAGCAGCTTGAGTCTTGAGATCTGGAAATATTCCATTGTTGAAATGAAGGTCAGTGAATTAAGCAATTGTTCACACCAGCACACAGAAGAAAGCCACGTCTTCCTCCCTATTCTCGGGTGAGCCAGCAGATCCCTCCCCTCCTACAAGCTGCCACAATGTAGTGACAAAAAGATGTTGGGGGTCTGGGCTCTTGACTTTCTCAGGAGCCCACACTTTAACAAGCACTCTCCAACCAGACCCCCGCGCGCTTCCCCATCAAGGATTCAATCAAGCGTTCACCAAACACCTGATCAGCTAGCATGCCCTGGGCACCAGAATATCAAGGCAGCCTCATCCTTCATATCCCAAAGGAGAAACACAGGGGGAAAGTTTTTTAATACAGTATGTCCAGAGCCATAATGGAAGAATGTAAAAAGTGTTACAAGAAGAGGTGGGAGTCCTGGGAGTAATCCATCCAGAAAGGTTTCACAAAAGCCATTATGTCTAAAACTTGAAGGATGGGGGAAGCTCTCCATGGAACAGATGCAGGGGAATGGGCCTGACAACAGCCAGGCAGTGGGGGCTGCAGAGCCTCCCAGAGACAAAGTTGTGCCGGCTGAATTATGTCTACACAGGGAAAAAGCCTAGGAATATGTGTGTTTCATCACAGCAGACTGTTTTCTGGGTGACTTATATTTTAAAATATCCTTTGAAAGGGCAAGATATTTCATTCCACGATCCAAGTAGAGCATGAAATAAAATCAAGTACAATTTTGTTAATAATAATGTAATCTGAGGTACTGCGCTGATTATATAGATTTGTTAAGAATAACTTCTTTGCTTTTTGAGTAAAAAGGGATGAGAGATCAGTAAAGGATTGTTATTTTTAAATAGGCAGCAGTAAGATTTCCCAGAAAGCAGGAACTTTTATTTCTGTTGGCAGGTTACTATGCATGAGCCTATTTACTTGCTGAAATATTTTTTCTCGGATGAAAAATGTAGCTTTGGAAAGCGAAAGCCACGTTCAGAGCTAGCTCAGAGGTGATTGTGGTAGACATTACTAGAGCTTTCTGATATTTCCACTTTTTGTCCCCTTCCTGCATACACTGCAGAGTGACACCTCTCCTTCCCCCAAATTAACAAGACGACTCCCTCTGGGCCCTGCATCGTGAGCTGCAGTGACAAATGCTCCTTCCAAGTGGAAACACTTAAGATCCAGTGTGCATTCCTCCAAGGTCTCCTTCCACGTTTAAGCAAACTCAGACACACCATGTTGAGACAGAAGTGTCACAGGTTGAAGCCAGACAGTAACACAACGTGTAGAGGCAAGGTGCCCTGTAGATTTTGCCTCCTCATCAGATTTTGCACCAGTGAGAAAGAAACCTTTGTTGTAGTAAGCGCATGAGAATTTGGGCCATTCCCTAGCTGATCCACTTGTTTAGAACATGCAGAGGATCAATGAATTTATGCAGCCACGCCCACCTGCGTCATCTCAACCTGGATTAATGAATGACTGTGACTTCAAAATAGTTACAGTCATAAGCATAAAAATCTGCACAGAAAGTTGAGCTTTCTGATTGAAATGAAAACATGTGAGGCATAATATTTTTTCTCTATAATCAAAACAAAAGCAAAACAAAACAACACAACACAACTGAGTCTTCTTGTGTTCTGTACATAGCAATACTGTAGAACCAGGAGTGGGAAGAGAGCCTTGGAGGTGGCAGGCGAGATATATGAACCTAGATCCTTCCTGTGTGACAACACACTCCTAGAGTGAAGTCCTAAAACAAACTCCTAACATCCCCCACCGAGGGCAATGGGATTGTTTGTGAGGTGACTATACCATATCATCAGGAGTTCAGTCATATAAACTGGGACAATGTGCATTTATTCTGAGACAATGCATACGATCACAGTTTCCAGAGAGGAAATGGCTGAACATCATCTCATGGCAAGTGTTCCTGCAGGGGGGGTCGGCAGAAGAAACCCCTAGGCCTTTCAGTTACAAAATGTACAACAGAGGACATCTCTGCTTTCTTATTCTTGGAGAAAGCTTTGCAGCTTTAGCTGACACAGTCGCTTCTTTTCCTTTAGATGTGACCACTTAAAAATTACCTGGTAGCAAACAGACTGACAGGCAAACTTCAAAGGACAGAGTGTTGAAAGGATCAATATCCTTACAATTGCTCTAAAGAACCAGACAGCTTCATTTAAGAGATAATCGGAATTTCCTTTAGGAGAAAGAAGAAGGTAAACTTGAGAAGAATAAAAAGCAAAGCCATATTTAACAGCTCTGCTTGACACAGTCTTTGCAACTGTAAATGCACCATAAACTCAAAGATCAATAACTTCTATATTTAAGACACTTGATGCAATGCAGAGAATATTCTCCGCCCTTAAATGAGAAAACATGGGATGGTATGGGAAAACACAGGATGACATTATTTTAAGATGACCTCTAAAAATCAGGTTGACCACCAAACTGAGAGCACTGTGCAAAAATAAAGCGTATCACTGGATATATCCCTTAAGAATATTTTTATGTGTACATCTACTTGGAAGCATAACAAGGCATTGTAATATGGAGTTTATAATGTCCAGCTTTATTCAAAATATTCATAAAATGAGAACAGTCAAAAAGACTTGTGACCTGAGACTATGTCCCCAGAGCCACAAGGATAGGAAAAATAAAACAATACAAAACAAAAGAGGCCTAAAATTAAAGACTTCAGTGTGTTTTGGTGTAAAAATCTTAGTCTTTGGAGCCAGGCAAACCCGGAACTGAACACAGGTCAATTAGAGTGGGCAGACTACTTGATCTGAATTTCTGTACCTGCGAGATGGCGACCAGTCTACAGTGGGAGTCAACAAATGATAGCCAGTACTCAAGGCCTGCTAGGTGCCTATTTTTGTAAATAAAGTTTTACTGGAACGCAGACATACTCATTGTCTATGGCTGCTTTCTGTTACAGTGGCAAAACTGAGAAGCTGCAACAGAAACTGCATGGCCTGTAAAACCTGAAATATTTACTATCTGTCCTTTACAGGAAAAGTGTGCCAATCCTTGGTCTATAGAGTTGTCATGTGGACTAGAAATTATTTAACACAGTGCTCAGCACATGGTCAGTGTTTGTATGAAATCATTATTCAAGTCAGCGAAGGTTAAGGTCATGTAAGCTAGGAAGAAAATGTTTTAGTCACCAAATCCTGTTGACAGATGAATTCTTAACCATCTTAGAAGAAACTCTTCCCCAAGGTGCTTCACTTAGGGGACAGCAAAGACCCTACCTGCTCTTTACGGAAAAATGACCCAGGATAAATGCCCATTCAAAGGACACCGAGAGACCATTTCTCAGCTATCAGACTGGCAAAGCTTCAGGTGACAGCATATTCTGTTGGCGTGGCTCTGGGGAAATGGTTACTCTCATGCATTGTTAGTGGGAGTGCAAGTTGCTGAAATTCTAGGGAGAGAAACTTAGCAATATTTAGCAAAGTTCCGTATGAATTGTACTTGTGAATCTTTGCCTGTACTTGGGTGTCTATCCCCAAGACAGCCAGCAAAACTACACAGGGGCACAAGGTTATTCACTACAGTATTTTTCTGTAAGAGCAAAAAACTGGAAGGAGCCTCAGTGTCCACCAGTAGGGTACTGGGGGAGAAAGTGTTAGAGCGAGCAGCCTGCGATCCATCCCCAGTTACCAAGGAGACACTGGGGTGGGGCAAGAAGGTAGGTGACCTGGTTTACGCTCCTTGGAAACACGTGGACTAGATGACAGGGCAAATAGATTAATGAGCGTTTTTGCTCTGGAGAGAGTCCTGATCAATGGAGTGCTTCAAGCAGGAAATCCCTGGTTTAAGATGTTATGGTAAACAAATCTTCAACCCACAGATTTATGAGGCACGACTGCCTGGACAGTGTCACAGGAGCTATTCAACTTTCTTAGGCATTAACTGGAGATGCTGCAAAATTAAATGCTCCTTGCGATGTGAGGAAGCTGCCAACCTCATTAGAAACCTCATCGATCACTGGACCAGAGAGCATGGATCTGGGGTGAAAAAGAAGGACCTGGGGAGCCACATGGGATAGCCTGGATTTCTCCCTGTGTTACCAGTGTCCCTCAGTCTCTTGGATCCTTGAAATTATTAGAGAGTTCCATACTGGACAATACCTTGGATCTGACTCATCTCATTCTTTGTGTTAGCTTAGCCACACAAAGGATGCCATCTGCAGGTGAGAGAAGTGACAAACATTTGCATACACTGATGGAAATCATCTCCAGGATACACTCTCAGTGAAAAATCTAAGTGCAGAATACTGTATATAATATGCAACTCTTCATGCAACAACAGGGCAAGGCCGTAGATATACATAAGTAGTAGATTGCATACGCAGAAATATACATCAGAAGGTTAAACCAAAAGCTGATAAACATGGTAACTGTGGAAGAAAGAAGGAATCGAGCACAAGGGAAAGGGACGAAGGTGACATTTCTCTGAAAAAACTTCGTCATGTAATTTGTGCTTAGAGACATATAAATGTTATATATTCAAAAATGAAATGAAATCAAAAGGAAAAAAAATTTGTTGAAATGAAAAGGATTCTGAAACAAATGAGCCAAATTGTATGTAAAATTTAGGATATGGCCACATAAAGAAAAAAAATTTCAAGCAACTTTAGTTTTCAGTCTTTTGATTGTACGTCCTTAATGGAATATAAAATTTTTAATTTCATGAAAATTTTTAAAACTTCTTTCAGTAGTCTTATTATTAGTGGTAACATTGGTATTATTGTTATTTTTAAAATATTATAAATATATTAAAGTGAAACAAGTTCTGTTAAGAACCAAAATTTTCAGTAAAAAAGAAAAGAGATACAAATGTAATATCAGAGAAGTTAAAAATTCTATAAGGTTATATTTGAATTGGAAATATTTATGAGTTCAGGATTTATTTTTCTTAAAAAAAGTATTTCCTAGCTCCATCTATTGAAAAGTTTCAGCCCAGAAACCACTCCGCTCCAGAATTGATGAGCATCTCTAGTATTTACAGATTTATAGATTGTGGTTCCCAAACACCATTCTCCACAAAGGAGGACGGGCGCCCTGGAGGACTGGCTGACTCCAGGCCCGAATCCTGGATGGGTGGGGTACATCGAGTTGTGCTAGAAACATGGAAACTATAAAAGACCAGTGCCTGTGTCAAACAGACAAGAAGTCAACATGACGTGCTCCCCACGACCCAAAGGGAGCAATCTGAGTTCACACAGAATAGAAGGACAGAATAACAAGTTAAATGATACCACAGACAAATCCAGAATGTAAGACTTTCTACAAGACAAGTGACCTGGCTTCTTCAGACATCAATACGTGAAGAAAGAGAAATGAAGCTGGGAGGGAATTGAGGGGAACCATCTAAATAAAGAGGCCTAAACAGATCAAGATGGAATGTATGGGCTTTAGTAGCATACTGATTCAAACCAGTATCTGCAAAGACATTTCTGAGATGATCAGGAAATTTAACACCAATTGGGTATTAAAGGATGCTAAGGACTTTTTGTGTTTGGTATGATAGTGGCATTATGATTCTGGAAGAAAACACCCATATTTTTCAGAGATGTATAGTGACCTATGTAGGGACAAAATGACATAATATATGAGATTTTCTTTGAAATATTTCAGCCAAAAAAAAAAAATAGCTAAAGCAAGTATGGCAAAATCTTACTGAAGCTGGGAAATGTTCAATTTGCTGGTCTCTCTCCGTTTGTGTATTTTGACATTTTTCATAATATGGAAGAAGAATCAAGCGAAAGACGCTCTTTCTCTTTCACGTGAAGTGAAGCTGCACCTGATTTTGCACGCCTTGTTTTAAGTTGGCCTGTGGGATCTGCCTGTCCAAGCCAGCCTCTGCCAGTAACTTTAAGAACTAAGTATGAGAACTTACTGTGGGACCTAACAGAGATGGTACTGACCGGAAATGTATGCAGAGAAATAAATGAATCTTTGAAGCAATTAAAAAATGGTACAGGAAATGCTATCACAGTCCACCTGGTGATGAGCTATTCTCACTTGCTATTGGAGAAATAATGCATCTTAAAGTATTTTATTATTTCTTTTACATGCTCTAAGCAGTCTGCCAGCTTGATCAATGCACATAAAAACGTATTTCCAATATGATGAAAAGAACTAGTCAAAGTCTACTTTTGGACTAAGAAAAAAAAATTAAAATTACCTTTCTCCCTTTCAATAGCTGTATCTACATTGCAAGTTCAATATAAGATGCTAAATGCCACTGGGAGAGATCGATCTGATACGCTGCGATTCGGTTCCAAGAGCAGACAGCTTGGGAACTTTACTGACCCTTCCTCCACATTTTCTCACGTTATGATGAGTCCATTTTCTTTTCTTTTGGGGAGATGCTGGTATAGAAATGCTTTTAGCTAAGCGCAACACGATCTCAGCCTTTCACTTAGAGCTAATAAGACCTAATAATTTTAATAATTGAGAAGATATCAATATAAATATAAATGTCTCTGTACTAAAACTATAGAACTGAACACAACATATGAGCTGAGTAAGCTAGGAGAGAGTAAACTCTAGTTCCTGTAAATCTCTCCTTACACAACTTACCTTTTATACTGTTACACAGTTTAAGAAGCACTTTCAAATAAATCGCTCCATTTAATCTTCTGTCCACTCTGTGTGCAGGCAAGCATTTCATAAAGAAAGTAAAGCTCTACTTTACCAAGAAATTGAGTCTCAGGGGGCAAAATGATGGCCTATTCAAGGGCACACATTCCTGAAGTAGTGGCAGCAAGATCACTGATTTATCATCAATAAATTCCTTAGAATAAAACAGGACATTAGTAGATAAAAGTGGAAACACACTAACCCCTGCTTACCTTTCAAAGCCAATCTGCCGAAGCGTCTTTTCCCACGTCGAGCCTGTAATGAAGGAAGAAACATGGTCAGCACACATCAACTGTCCAGGTAGCTTTGTCCTGATTTTGCACCTCCTGCTAGGTATTTGGTTTTACATTTAAGTGGAAGACTTTGTTCTTCCTCAAATGGATTACTCCTCACCTCCAGCCCCCAAACAGCCTTTTAGAGAACATTCCACATAAGGATTTAAGCGCATAGCTCCTGCAAGGCCACAAAGCTGTGCTCCACGTTCCTCTGGGAAAGCAGTAGGCCACTAAGTCACTCTCGAAAAGCCAAGTGTGTCTGTTTCAGAATAAGGGGAGCAACACTTTGCTGTCAAAAATAATGAAAAGGCATACTGTACGCTGTACTCTCTAAAATTCTACTTTTAGTTTTGTGCAGCACATGGAAAGCTAAACGACACACTGAAGTTACAACTCACTGAGACACCATGTCTTTATCTCACCAAGGTGGAAGCACAGGGTGGACATTTCCCCCTTTTTTAAAGCTAAACATTTTAATCAGAAGTCTCTTGAAGGCAGAAATTCTGTTTCAAGTGACAGGATTTGAAGAGTAGTCGACCCAATCCACAAAAGTACAGCTGGGTATAAAAAGGATTTTCTATCATTTTTCCATGCAATAATTCTTCCCTACATTATAGACATCATAACATTCTGAGTACTCAATATAAAGAAAAGTGCTAATTTTTATCAAAGACCATTCTAATAAAAATTCCACATTTACAAGTTTGTGTTTAACCCATAGTTTTACGTTTTCCTGATGCTCAGTCAGTGGCAAAAATATTTTGATGTCAGTTAACTATTTCAAGACACACCCACCTAGTCCTAAATTGTGCTGTGCACGAGTCGCTTGATAATCACAGCAGATAATTACTGCCTTTTTGTGCAATTTAGTTCTGCAAACAGGAAGCAGTGGATTCAGCAATGGTCTCCAGAGGCAGCTAAAAACCTACCCAGCTTCTTTTCCTAAAGTCACGATAAACCAGGATGGCGCTAACGGTGCCTTCTTGAGAACTCTGCCTCACATGCTTAATCTTTAGGTGGCCACTCAGTGTCTCCTCAACACTAGGCAGACTTTCTGGAAAGGCAGGAGATTATACAAGACTAGCTTCCTGGGCCCCCTCAGAGGCCTGAACCAGTCTCAAGAGAGCACAAGCATGGTGTTTGACCACAGGGTTTGGGTTCATACTATTTGGCTACGATCTAGCATTTTAAATAATTTTTATAAATAATCAAGGACTAAATGTCAGATATGAATCACATATATATGCACATACAAATTTAAAGCAGATTCAGGCTTATCTCATTGATGAAGTCACTTCTGATCCAAGTGAATTCCAAAATGCTTTGCTGAGTAGGAGTGAAAGACACGGAATTTCAGTCACAGCCCAGGAATTTCTCATGGCCCCTGGCCCAGGGGAGGGGGCCCCATATGAATTCCATCTGTGCTGCGAGTCACATGTGAAACAATTGAGAATCTCCATCTCAGGAATTCTTTGAAGACAATTATCCTGCCTCTGAGATCCTAGTAATTAAGACACTGGCAAAGAATACACAACCTGAGTCAGAAACCACGCTGTGTTCAAGGACAGCTGCCAACTGCTGGCCCAAGGTGAGAAGTGGAGAGACTGAGTGCCCCGCCAAGCGAGAACCAGACAGTCTGGGGCAGGCCAAGTGGGCAGGGTCTGGGGAAGGTGGGGGTGGGTGCTGAGGGGGTGTAGATGCCACTGTTCTTGCCATCCCTTGCTTCCAGTGATAAAGCATCTTTAAAATTTGTCTACCTTTTTTCCCCTAGATCTTCTCAGTATATTCCTAAATTGATTTTTTATATAAATTTTTAAGATTAACCCCCTTTTTTAATAGATTCAATTTATTATCAAGGTAAAATTAAAATAAACGACTTTGCTAAACTGCACCGAAAAGCTTTTAGAAGATGGAGCTTTTATTAGGAAATAAGAAATAGGTTCCATCTTCTTATTTCTGAGAAAAGTAAGCTTATTCAAACAGGCAGGAAAAGTTAAAATTTTTTGGTGCAGAACTTCCAGTACTCCTTAAGATAAATATTACTAAGCCAACCAACCAAGCACAATAGAGCTGGTGGAACAACGACTTTCTTCTAGCCACGAGAAATCAACTTAATAAACTGAATGTCTTCCATACCATAGGCATCCGTCAGTATTTGCTGTTGATCCCCTACTAACCATCTGAAATGTTAGGTGGAGGACTGACTAGATTAAAATATGGTTTCTGCCCTCAAACACCACATACCCTAGAGGTTTGGGTTTTTATGTCTTTTGTGAGCACTTAGTCATGATGAAACGAGAAACACACAATAAATGGAACAGACATATTCAGGTCCTTTGGCACCAAGGATATTTTCAGCAGCCCATTATTCAGTTGCTGGGGAATTGTTTTAAAGCCATTAACCATGCTTTACACGGTAAGGTAATACTATTCTCCTCTGCCAGGGCTGTCCAACAAGTGGAGAAAAGCAGAGAAAACAAAAGTGGCTGGCAGACTTCTTTGATTCAACACTTTTTAAATGAGATTTATAATATGGACAAGTCTAAAACATGTTACACTCTTCAGAAAAAAGCAAACAGCAACAACAAAAAGAAAAATACGCAGCATAGAGAAACAGACATAATTCATAAGACAGATTTTTCCTTTCCAACGTTAGATGAAGTAGTTAGAAATAATGAATTGTGATTCTTCACTTTAAAAAATTGCCCTATAGCACAGGCATCCTAAGAACAGAACTGAAATCTAGAGTGAAGGATCCCAAAGACCAGGGGCTGGAAACAAACCCTCTGAATGTCATTTGGTCTGCAGAGTTAAGTTTCAGGATATAAGCCCCTATGACAAACTACCTTTTACTATCCTTCAGCGCTGACACTCCCATGACTCCAGGGGGAACCACCACGTGGAAGTGTAGGACACGTCCTCCTGGGATAAATCAATCAACAATTGCCCCTTTACAAAATACACAAAGCTCTGTCTGTCCATTCTCATCACCCTCCCTCTTACACCCCATCTACCTATCAGCCTCTGCCGGTTCCACATTCCCTCCTCTTTCCATGACAGAAAGAAGTCACGGGCTCTTCCTTTCTTTGGGAGCTGCTTTCCCCAGGCCAATGAGTTGTTCTGCTGGGGCTCCAGTCTCACTGCCTCTCCCTCCCTGGCTGGGGAGGCGGGGAGATGTGGCCAGTCCCCGCAGCACCCTGTCTCCCTCGCCACAGGTGATAAGGACGGGCACGTGACCAGCTAGGTCAGGCCAACATGGAACCCTTCCTGGGCTGGCTATACTGCTCGCCTGTCAGAGAACCAGGAATCATGCCAGCCCGGCCTTGATGATGTTCACTCTGTGGCCATGGTCCCGCCACACAGAGAAAGGCTGTGTGAGAGGAAAGAGGGATCCAGGAGCAGAGGTAAGCCGGGAGAAAGAGAGAGGGCTCCTGAAGGCATCCCTGTCTCTGTGCGCAGTTGTTCCTGATGCCCTAGCCTCCCCCACCACTCCAGTTACAAGAGGGCAAACATAATCTGTGTTGTTTACTCTAGTCTTACCTCTAGCTTTAACTTTGACATTTGCATCTCAAAGAGCACCGAATAGGAACAATGAAAATAAGATTTTAACCATGCTTTGAGGATCCAAATTTTAGGTGGGAATGAAAGCATGTTAAATAAATTCTAGCCATTTTTTGCCATATTTTAAATCAAGAGAGTGGACGTTCTCCCCCAACTTAACATAGCAATAAAAACAGCTTACACTTAGACCCTTACCAGATCCTAACTTTCTATGTATTAGCTAATTTAATCCTCGCAAATACTCCATCAAATCAGTACTATTATCATATCCCCATTTCAGGTGAGAAAAGTGAGGGCTGGAGAGATTCAGGACTCCAGAGCCAAGGGTCTCAACTTCCTCCCTCACCGCGCTGTCACACAGGGGGCTATGTTCCCGTCCTCCTTTCATTCTTCTCCTTCTTATCAATTGCCTCTCGCCCCTATCTGACTATTATATGGAATTCAAAATTCTTTTAAATTCCCCAAAGTTTTGTGTGTCTGATGATTACTTTTAGAAGCATGGGCATGCCTACAGCAGAGGTTATCTGTCACGACAGCGCTTCTCACACCACCTTTCATCCAGGACCTACAAATTTTCCTGCATTAATTGTGTTCAACACTCAGTACTCTTGGCAGGGGTTCAGTGTGTACAAATACATGCAGACAGAAGGCCATTGCCAACATGTAACCTGTAGATGACAAAACAGGGTTGATTATTTCTTATGTCTTCTCATCTTTCTGTGGCAGTGGTTTAAAACAACAGCTTTGCCTGTTGCTTGAAAGCAGACATCTGAGTTCTAATGGCTCTGCCTCTAGTCATCATATTTCCTTAGACAAGGTGCTCATGGGGCTCTCTTTCCTTGGCATCATGTTAAAAAGTGTTTGTCAGGTCCCTTTTAGTTTGTCATTCTATGTTTTCAGAAATGTTACTGAAAATGCAAAAATCTCCATCTTTATGTTGTAAATTGGTTACTCGCTCTATTATCATGTTTCCTCACTGATTACTTTTATCAATTGTGGGGGACTTGAATTGGCCACCCCAAGATATGTCTCTTTGCCATGAGGGAGGATTATTTTGGGCTGGTTACTTTTAAAAATTGCAGACAGGAAAGAAAATCTGAAAAGTAGAATTTACTTACCCTTTGTTAAGAGAGATTTACATTGTAAAGGAAATCTCCATCTGTACATGCGTCTCCCTCTCTGTACCAGGAAGAAGGGGGGATGACCTTATCTCTAGAAACTCTCATCAATGTGGAAGGCAAGGACTCAAGTTTGCATAATAACCTGACTCTTGTTTACGGTGCTTTCCTGGTAACCTCCCGTAACTGACTCCCCCCACCCCCAACATCCTCCTTTGTCTTTAGCTGAAGATGATATTTAAGGTGGTGGCTTCAGCCATTTTGGTGAGTTGCTCAGGTTGCCTGAGCCTCTCCCATGTATACATGTTATAAAGCTGTGTTTAATTTTCTCCTGTTATTCTGTCTCATGTGAATTTAATTCCATATCCCGCCAGAAGGACCCAGAGCGGGTAGAGGAAATCTCTTCCTCCCCTACACAATCGTTCTTTCAATCAACTTGTTGCTCAATTTCTAATACAAAAAAAGTAACAGTTTTTCCTATAGGTTTCATAATGAGTGGTCAAATGAGGCGTAGATTTTCTTCTAACTCAACAGTTTTACACCAAGTATGTCTCAGACATTGAGAGCCACTTGAACTTGGACCTGCATCTCTGCTTTTTTCAAAATAACTAGCAGAAAAGGACTAATAATTCAGAGAAGTGGTGGACTTTTGCCAGTATATTCCCATAAAAATGGAAGTTTTTCATATATCATAGGGGCTGCTAAGTGGCTGAACATGCAAACTGGCACAGAAATTGGTGATGAAACACTCAAATATCAGGAAATTATACCACATATAAGTTTTCTGGTGGATGTTCCTTTACATTATTTCAAACTCTTGAAAGGATCAGATTTCCACATCCAAGCAAAGATTCAAGATTTTTTTTTAAAGATTCAATTTGTTTCCTTTTTCTCCTCAAATCTCCCCAGTACATAGTTGTATATTCTTAGTTGTGGGTTCTTCTAGTTGTGGCATGTGGGACACCGCCTCAGCATAGCTCAATGAGTGGTGCCATGTCTGCGCCCAGGATTCGAACCGATGAAACACTGGGCCGCCGCAGCAGAGCGTGCAAACCCAACCACTCCGCCATGGGGCCAACCCCCAAAGAGTCAAGATTTTACCTCGCCTTGAACATGGAACATAATGTGAAATTCTAAGGGAAAAATAAATTCCTTTCAATTGACTTATAGTTACATTTTGCAAAATTAAGATGCTCTTGTGTTAAATTATAGCTGAAATCCATTTAACCCCAGAAATACTTGCTCTAATGGATGAGATATACCCAAGTACTGTAATTTTCCCAGCCAATGAGCAATTTCAGCATTTTGGCTTAAATGGTGAGATCTACAAAATTTTGGAAGTTGTGGCATAATTCCAAGATGAGATTTGTCATTAATGGTCAAAAGTAACTGTAAAAGAGAGAGAAAAAACATTCTTTACCATCCCTTAATTAATAATTTTCATATTAAAGGACCAAATATTTTTAAAAGCATCATTTCACCTCTACCTAATCCTCTGCTTTTGTAATGTCAATTATCTCCTGTTCTGATCATTAACATCTAGATGACACCCATTTATGTATATAATAATTGGCATTAAGTTGCACACTTTGGATTTCATCCCACTTATCCTTTGTCAATTCTTTTCATAATATGTCTTAATTTTCCATCATCTAAGGCTGATCACTTCATAAAAGATGAAGGTCAGATTCACCAGTCTCACCAACAACATGGCAGAATATACAGATCACGGTGTGCTTTTCAAAATGAGCAACTTTTACGTTTTTCCTTATTTGTAAAATAATATAGATCATCACAAAACATAAGAATACTTATAATCTTTTATTTTTGCAAAAATGTCTCCACACAGTAAGACTCTCACATCCATGCTTGTACATATAAAATAGGGCTCATCCTGTTTTGAAACCTGCTTTAATCACTTAATAATATATAACTCTTTCCACGTCAATAAACATAGGCATATAATCATTTTAATGCCCATACAGTATTCCATAATTTAACAAAATGCAAGTCCTTATTCATTAATATATAAATTATATCTACATCTTGCTATCATACATAACAATGTGTTGAACACATTTTACATATATCTTCGAACATTTGTTCAATTACTTTAGGATAAATTCCTAAAAGTAGAATTACTGCATCATTATATATGTATATGTAAAAATTTGACTATCAAAATTTTATTCAAATACATGTATTTGATTGAACTCACTTTTCTGAATTCTTTTTATCTTTTACATTTTATTTCAACATATTTTCATAAATAGTAATGAAGTTGAACAAGTTTTCTTAGGTATATAAGCAATTTTAACATTTTCTTTCATGACTTGCCTCTTCATACTCATTGTCCATTTGTCTATTAGAGGTTTGTCTTTTACCCTATTGATTTTTAAGAATGCTTTATATATCAGGGTCACTAATCTCAAATATGGCATGTCTTCAGCAAATACATTTGTCTTCTAGGTTCAAAATTTCAATATCTAATTATTTTATTTTCCTGAATAGAACTGATGAATATTTACACTATAAATTAATTTCTATCATTTTCAGTTTTCAGGTTTATATGTTTGTTGCCCGAGCAGGTGGGAACAAATGTTACACTGGTTTCTTTGATTCTCATGAATCCCCTAATATCCAAACATCTCAACTCCAGGAGTTCTTGAATGAGCATAACGCATGTTTTACTCTCATTCTGAGTTGACTGGTCAGTCTGCAAACACCCATCAGCTCTATTCACCCTTTGCAGAGACCAAGACGAGCTATTCACAGATCACCAAGTCTGCTCACAAACATGCCACACTCGTCCATGAGTGGGGGATACTACACCATTTTAAAAGATCTTCCTATGAAAATTACTTTCAAATTACTCTAAAATGAAATGTAAACCCAAAATAGTTAATTTCTTCATCAAATAATGGATTTTTAAAGATAATCCTTGATTATAAAATTTCTGCTTTGAGATTGGATCTGATTGGCAGTCTGTGATGCTTGTTCTAGCAAATTCCCATGAAGATAGCTGTGGACACACTGGAAAAGAGAAACACACACACAGTAAATCTATCTTCAAGAATCTGGGAGGAACTTGCACTAGGAGGTCAACTGAACTGAATTATGAAACTCAACTCGTAGTGTTTTGTGCTTATGTTTCCCATGGAAAGCAAACAGCCAGCCAGTCTTAAAGAAGACAAGAGTATGTTTCATTCTGTCCCCACTGTGTGCCTCCTGGTTCATAAACACAAGGTCCACACTAAACAGAAAGTGGACAATTGTGCCTTCTCTGGACAGGATGCCTCTTTCTGAGGAAGCCAGACTTTGCTCCCATCATCATCATCATCATCATCACCCTCCCCTCTCCTATCCTCCCTGCCTTCAGTTATCTTTCCATATCTAGTGCAACACTCAGAAACAATTGACAATAAAGTTTGTGTGTGTATGTATTTATGTTTGCCTCTGCACGTGTGTATATTTGTGTTTGTGCATGTATTTGTGTCTTCTGTGTATGCACATTTGTGTGTATGTTTGTGTAGAGTGATGGGCAGGAGGTAAGGGCACCAACTCCCCACTGCCCCGTGTTTTGGGGACACATGGTGCTCATCAGTGAACAGTTAGAGGATTAGTCAGGCTCTCAAAATGCCTGGTAGCTCCCCACCCTGAGCACTGGAAACAGCCTAAATATGCAGTAATTACACACATACGCTATTTAGATAAAATACAATGGGATAGTATGCACGATAAAGTTAGATTTTTGATAAAAAGTAATAAGATAACTGAGAGACTTGGAACCTTTATATAACTTAATTGAAGTTATAGTTGACATGATGTCACACTCATTAAAATCCAGGTTTCCATGACTCCAGATTATTTTTGCTGTTTCTTCAGCAAGAATGTTTAGAGACACAAGATGGTCAAGAATAGAATCTAGGGAAAACTAACAAAATTTAAAGAGCAGGTTAAGAAAGATTCCAGTTAAGAAATAAAAAGAAAGCATAGCGATGTGAAAGGAGGAACTCTAGCAATGAGGGAGCCAAATACAGTAGAGAGGCCAATGTCCACAAGAGGGGGGAAGACTGGTAATGTGTGTCAGCAAAGCTTCAGTGGAATTAGAGACAACACAGTGTGAAAGGGCAGTGAGGTGAGAACTAAACGGAAGGTTGGGAAGTGGAGACAGCAAGGCAGACTCCTCTTTGTAAAAGCCAGGCCATACTGACACAGGGAGGGCTGTGGATGGAGGTGCGGGTTGAGAGGAGAGCTGGAAAACAAGGCCAGCCAAGAGGACTGTGGCTCTTTCAGGCTGAGACACAAGGCGTCTTCATGAGCCGGAAGACACAAGAGGAAGGATACTCCAAGGTTCCTTAGTAGCTCAGAGAGGAGAAGACGGAGCAGGCAGAGGACTCTGAGACCAGAGGAGACAGACCAGGGAGGAAGCCATGCAACCACATTTGCAGCAGGGGTTGGGCACTTCAAGCAGTTCTCTTTCTCTCTCTCTCTTTTTTTTTTGGTGAGGAAGATTGGTCCTGAGCTAACATCCATGCCAATCTTCCTCTATTTCATATGTGGGATGCCACCACAGCGTGGCTTGATGAGTGGAGTAGGTCCGCACTAGGGATCAAAATCCATGAACCCAGGCCACCCAAGTGGACCATGTGAACTTAACCACTACACCACTCAGCTGGTCCAAGCAGTGCTCTTTCAAGAGGGAGGGAAAGTGAGGAATGTAAACAACGGGTACATGAAAAAGCATCCTGGTTCATTGCCTATTTGGATAAATGCAGTTACTACACAATCTAGATACAGATGACTCCTTTCAAGAAATTATAAAATATAGCACAACAAAATTATGCAAAATAAAGCCATCTGTTTTAGACTGTTTAGAAGGTATTTAAGGATACCGGCCACGTTCTTCACTAGGAAGAATAAATTTTTATTGCAGAAGTTTGGAAAGCTAGGCTGCCTCTGAATTGACCCCATGACGTGCTCTGAAATCTACTTTAAAAAATAAACCTCTGATATCCATTTGTTTATTTGTTTTCTGTCTCCTTCTCATAGAAAGTTGACTACAGAAGCCATTTCCAGGAACTGTAATTTCAGCTGTTTCGAAGCCAGATGAATGGGAGTTTCCTGCAGTCTCGTAATTATTACATTTGCCCAGAAAACTGCTTAAACTCAACTTGAGACTTTTAAAATGCTATACTTCTATAATGCATCAATGCTGTTTACTTGAAACTCTAAGATGCTCGCATAAGATCCCATCCTGCTCATTCTCATATGAACTTCATGATATGGCTTGAGATAAAAATTTAATGAGATAAAGACCTATAGGAAAATCACTTAACAAGTGGAAAGTCATCTGAAAGTGCTAATTGTTAAAATTCAGTCTAGGATCCACTTCTGGTGGTGTTCAGCTTTTGGGAATACAGGGGGATACAACATTCTGATGATCCATGAACAGCCCGTCAGAAGCAAGGCCTGAGTTTTAGCAGGAGACCAAGCTAGAGAATCCCCTCACTGAGGCACCAGGAGCCTGGAAATCTTGATCCCTATGTCACCACTTCTCTATAAGGTCATATTTAATTCATGTCCACTTATTTTCTAGGCCTCACGTACAAAATTTTACACTTAATGGTGCACAGCTTTTATCCTTTCTTAAACTAGCTTGCCATTTCATATACTTTGAGTAGATGACACCAAAGATGCTAGTTTCCCTTTATTTCAGGCTGTCAGGCTTCTCTCAAGACCGAAAATAAAGTACCCGAAATTTCAGCAGGGCAGATGGCAATAAGTCAGCTCTTGCACCAGAACAGCTTTGGCCTGCACCGCTCCTCACTCCTTGCTGTCGTTAGCTATGATGGCGGACACACGCTCTAGGTCTCTGAGCTGGTCAAGGCATCTCTGAAACGAGCATCAACAGCACCTTCACACAAATACCGTGCGGACACGTATTTGAGGCCCTTACGCAGCGTGTGGCACGAAGTAGGTGGTGGATAACTGGTAGCCGCTACTAATATAAGGCTCTCAACTAGCATTTGAAATGAATAATGCTGCCATGTAGGCAGTACTGGGAGGCCTGAGAACATTAACTACGTACAATAGCCACAGCCCAATTTCCCTCTCCATCCCCTGTCCCCCCACACACACACACACACACTCTCTCACACTCACTCACACACACTTCAACAAAGGCATGCATTAAAATGTATAGAGAATAAGCTTTGGCATCGTTTCTCTTTCTAATTTGGCACATCGTTATGTTTTGTGGTTTGTTTCAGTTAATCTATGTTGTATATACACTTTTGCTTTTACTGTGTGTTTGCCAAAACTCCTAAAATTATCTTACGGGAAAGGCATAGAGTGTGTAGTTAGGTTAAACCCACAAATAACTTCATTCATTTAAACTTAAGTCCTTCATAAAGAGCTTACCAAGCTCATAAAATTATTCAGATTGGTGTTTATGAGGCTGTCCCTTAAAAGTACACATGAGAACGTGAACTGCATATCAGGGATCCTGTCATTTCTGCAGGAACAAAAAGAGCAGAGCTCCTACGCTGCCAGTCCCAGGTGTGGACCACAAGAAAGGAGCCAGAGTGATGCAGCGCAAAGATGACCAGCAAGCTGTCTTAAAAAAACAACTGCATTTTCTCCAATAAAAATGCACTTACATTCTTTTGAGAGGAGGAAGAAGAAAACGTAGCTTCCGTTTTCCTATTTGCCAGTATTTATAGAACGCTGCCGGGTATTCAGGGGAGGGTGCTTTGTTTCACAGGATGAGGGTCCCGCTCATGCTCCTCTGTGCATCTTCTATGGCATTACAGCCCCTTCATACGGTTTGTGGCTCTCTTTACATGAACTACAAACTCCCCATTGCCAGAAGTGTGTGCCAAATAGTGATGCTCACTTGTACAAATCAAATAAAGAAACACTGGCGGACGTTCTGATTGACGGAAATTTTATGAAAAAGAAAAACTCGTGAAGCATATTTAGTTTAAACTTACAATAGCAGCTTAGTTTGTGTTTTCCCTGAATGTGGGTCACCTATAAAGTTCAGACAAAAGGCTGCAATACTTCTTTATTACATAGAGGGCCCAGTGCTTTGTCATTCTTCATTTGTAATATAATTGAGAAAAATATATACTGTGACATATCATAAAATATTAAATGTATGTAGGAAAATCTCATCTCACCACCTGTCACACATTTTAGAATTTTGATTTCAAGATTACTTTATTCCTGGAAATAAATACCACATATGTCTAAATACTCAATTCTATAATTATTGTAATTATCTTTGCACTTAAACGTCAGATATTATCTTTGGGTTAATATTGTGAAAATAAATGGACTTGTAATTTAATAACATCCATGAAAACAGGTAAAAGTAAGATATTATTTCAATGAATACTTATTAAGCCCTAATATATGCTAGGCAGTGGGAATATAGCAGTACACATGGATCTTACAGTTTACCGGGAGAGAAGGAGCAAAAACAATCAGGCTATATATATACATACACATACATACTATGGAGAAAACAAAGAAGAGAGTGGGGTGAGGGAGATAGTTAAAATGAAGTGAAACTTTTTCAGTTTTTAAGTTTGTTTGGGTTTTTTTTGAGCCACATTCAAGGTGGGTGGTGAACTACAATCTGAGGTTTGACTTACATGGCGTCCTTCACTCATCCGAAGCTAACACGCCCTCTTTAACTGGCTGCCATCACTTAGAGAAATAGTAATTTTTAAATTTCAGATATTAGGAAGTGCCTCCCTGGGCTTCCCCCTCTGCTTCAGTTTGCGTTCCGGGGTGAAGACCCGTACTGGGAAAGGTACAGAAGATGAGTGGCTTCCAATGCCAGCCGAGGGAGGATGCAGAAGGTGAGGGTTGGACCCTCAGGGGCATCTGTGGCTGACCACAGCCTAGAGAGCAGGGGTGTGATGGAGGCACCTGATCAAGACGTCTTCCCAACTCCATGGTCGGTAGCATCACATCGACAGCCGGGAACCACCCCAGCCGGGGCATTCATGCCACGGAAATTGGCAAATACTACAAACCAGGAGGTTTTCCTTTAACTATCTGGTTGTTTCCCAGTGTACCACTGGGTGGGATATATTTTCTAGTGACTGTTTTAGCAAGTGAAAAGGCTCAACTCTATCAGGCAGATGAAACAGGCTAAAATTGGAGGCTTTGAAAATCTGGACCCAATAAATCAACTAAAGAGAAAAGCAGGTTTACAGTGAACTCAACTAGGTAGAAGCTTCAGTAATCAGACTTTCATTTGATAGGAAGCTAGGCATTTTTTTTTCCCTCTAGTTCTCTGCTTTTAGGGAAAAAGGAATAATTGAAAATGAAACAAACTGAAAGAAAGATTTAATGAAAAAGACGGTGTCCAGGCTACTTCTGCACATTCAGTAAATAACCACATCCTCTCTCCAGGTCCGGTCTGCAAAGATGAACAGCCATCGAGACTCTGAGAAGTTGTTGCTGGAGCAAGAAGGTGAGGGCATCGTACAAAGATGTGCGGCAGCAGGGATCTACAAAGCTAACCGTCTGTTGACTAGAAAACACAAACTGAAGCCCCTACTGAACTAGTCCTCATTTTTCCTGAGGTTTTATTGGAAATGACTGAGTAACTATGCAGTCCGAGAGCCAAACATACACAGCCCTCATCCAATCTGCTTCTGTGAAACAAAGAACGAAAATGTTGTACTCATTGCTAGTTTCACTTAGCAGCCACAAGGAACAAGGGGCAGCTGTGCGTCTGTCCTCGAGGTCACATCCAGTAGAAGGAGGCAAGCTGCACACTTCCTGAATGTCTTCCTCTGCATCTCTGCTCTCTCTAGAGACCGAGGCCACTTTTCCAAGCATTGTTATCTGCTTCGCCTTTCAACTCCCTCAGACGTCAGGATTTTCCTTTCTTTTCTTTACTTTTTTGACAGAGATCCCTTTTGGAGCTTGAGTTCTTGGCCCAAAAAAGCATCCATGGGGGACTTTGCTTTCCACACAAAACTTGAAATTGGTTAGATGGGGAGTTTCCAGGCCACAAATTGGGGAGGGCTCTTCGGCCCCCCCCCCCCCCCCCCCCAGGCTGTGGAGAGCGGCTGAGGTAACACTGCTCTGCAATGGCCAAGACTTTTCTTCAGAATCATGCTTTTTACTGATAAATATTGCGAACATTACATTCACATATAAGAATGTCTGACTAATCTCTTGGCACAGGGCAGAATCCCTGAGTTTTAAATTTGAACCAGTTGAAAGGCAATCAATACACATTTAAAGTACGAAGCAAATATCTGACTTTTTAAAAGTTTATGTACATACAGTATTTTCAAATTTGAGGTATTCAGTAGTACCTAAAACGAAGGGTAAAGCTTTCTTGGACAAACTGCAGAACTTCCCTCCCTCTTTGTGGTTTTCCAGTAGCCCAGCTCAAGCCAAGCCAGACGACCCTGCTGTAGACACAAGCTTTTCTGGGAGCTGATAACTACAGCAGGCTGCCTTTATTTTCTTGTGCACTCTCTATGCTCAGGTCAAACTGGAGATACAAAAACTGCATTTTTAGGGGGATAAAATGTGTATGACGAGGGCAGGAGACCAAACCCCAAAGAACTTAGACGTGGATTAACGTCTTTAGTCTAGGGAGGATTCAAGATTTCATAAGCATTCACTTCTTAATAGCAATACCAGACCTTCCCAGGGCGACCCACGGTTCCTCCAGCAGCCTTTCTGAGGTGAGGCCACGTGGAAGTAACAGGGCAGACTCACAGACAGCAGGAGAGAGCACGAAACCTCCCAGGCCTTTGGCTTTGAGACCAATGGCAATGTTTCCACGTTACAGGAAGGGAAAGGGGCCTATGAAGTCAACCCAAAAGTCTTCAACGCAAAGATCTGTGAGTTCTGATCCAGGGTGCAGTGTAACATAGGAAAGCTTCTCATAAAGCGAGCCCGGCAGACAGCAGTCTTAAGGAAAGAGGAACAGAGGCGCAGCACCTCCACGCAGAGGGGCCGCCCCAACAGTCACGGCGGGCACTTGCACGAGGCGATCACTGCGCCGCTCGATTTCCTACGCTGTGATTTCGCTGCTCCACAAGTGCCCCTGACCTCCCTTTGGAGAGGAAGGAGGCAGAGCTTTATTCTATTTATTTAATCCCCAGTTCTTAAACAGCACATGCATGCTTTAAATAAAAATATGAAAAAGGGGTATCGTAAATGAATAAATGTGATAAACAAGGAAAAACTGGTTTCCCAAGTCAAGTCCTTGGCCCTAATGCCATCACATTCTAGTCCACAGGTACAGAGCAAAACCAGGAGGTTCTTCTGGAGCCAGCATTACAATAGCCAAAAGCTCCCCTTATTTATTAGTGACCTAAAGAGATTTGTGGCCGCTTTTCTTAGCGCATCCATTTGTCTCCCATTCTCTGGCCGAATGTCTCTTCCAGGCTGTAACTCAAAGTGGAGAAACATTTGGAAACAGCCTGGGAAGCTTTCGGGATGAAAGGCACAGAGTAACACAAGTTTGGTCACAGTGTTTCAAAGCTAAACACTGCCCTTTCCTATTTGTGTGGAACTTTAACAGCACTTCACTTTCATCCCTGCTTAATGCTTTAATTCGGATGCATTAACGGGAAGAGAAAAAAAGATTCCTGGTTTGTCTTAGTGCTGACTCAAAAAGATTTACAGTACTTTGCTGAGGTTTTGGCTGAGTGCAGGCTCCCAGCTGCTGTTGAAAAGGTATCCATGCATCAGTCTTTATGTAAACACGCGCAGCATTAACCGCAGCTGCAGCGTCAATTAGAGCCACAGAAAGTGGTCTTGTTTATGTGAGGAGCTGGAGCACCTCAACTGACGCCCTGCTGAAGTTTGGAGCTCTGAAAAGGAAAGCAGGGAAAGGTGTGGAGCGAACTGCGCAGGCTCACAGCTCACGGGCGACCCCAAGACATCCCGGGGCGGTGTGAATGGGGACCTGGGGACGCCCCCCATCATGCTGTCTTTACTGAAGTAATTCAGAATGGTGCAGAATCGCCACAGGGGCAAAGAAGTTCTGAATTAGTTTGATTGGTTTTCTACACCTTTTCCTTTATCTTCAAGTTAAGATTGGAAGGTTGAACAAAAGCAGAAAAAGCTCTTACTAATTGCTTACTGTAAACTATAATTCTCCCCTTTGAGGGGCGGGCAGAACGCCATCCTCGAGGCTGTGAGAGCATTCCCTGCCAGCCCTTCGACAGAGGCTCCCGTTCTGGTCCACAGGTTTTTAAAACTCTTCCAGAGTGTGTAATGGAGTTTGAGATAATTTGGTAAATGGACAGAATGTTAGAGTGTATACACTGGCCCTGGAAGCTCCCTTTACAGGGGGCCTGGTGTTTCCCAGCTGGGGCAACGGAGGGCACTGACATTTCTGGAGCCCCATTCTGCTGCCACCTGGGGACCTGTGCTGTCTGATCACAGTTGCTTTTTCAGGTTCTCTCTATACTTTAAAGAGAATAAAATTATCACTCTAAAATATCTTTTTCAAAAACAAATGTCCAGGGAGCTATTAAAGATAAGGGGTTGATAATTCTGTCACAAAGAGCAAATGGCCTTCAGTTCAGAGAAAGAGGGACAAGACGTCCCTGCAGGTCAGCTCCACTGTGTGCCCCAAAGCACCGGGTGGAGGGGTCAGCACGCTTCACGTGACTTTTCTTAGCCTGTTTAGTTTAAAATATCTACAGAATAGCTCACTTTAAATCGTAGAACTTCACAGTTACTCCCTTAGATTTCAATTATAAAATTAGGGACTCTGCTATGTAACTGGATGACATACAAGTTGCTTGTGATTTGGTCTGAGGGGTAGATCTCAATGGAATCATCATTCTCTCTCTTCCCTATTTATCTGTCATCTATCTAAACATATATCTATCTACAATTGTAATAGGCTCTAGAACTGAATATTTTCAAAGGATTTTTCCTTATTACACAAATAATGTATATTCATTTAAATAATGAGTAATTCCACCATCCAGAAATTAACCACTGTTAATACATTGGTATATATCCTTCTGATTTCCTTTTGTTGTGTGTGTGTGTTTGTGAGAGGGAGAGAGAGAGAGAGAGGGAAATCATATACACTGTTACATAATGGACTTCTCTCAACTTCATGCGGTAAAATGTGTTCTTTCAATACAGATTCTTCAAAAGCACAATTTTTAACAGTGACGAAGCATTCTAGTGCATGGATGTATTCTAATTTAATTAGCTAATTATTCAGGACTGGGCATTTAGACTGTTTCCTTCTTTTTTGTCTTGCTAAATTATGGATAAGCCTGTGGGTGTGGCTGCCCCTCTGCACGTCCTCAGGGGGACACACATCCTTAGATAAAGAAGTAGCAAGAGTATGGATATGTTTGTGTCTTTTAATACTTGTAACTAAAAATGTCCTCTGAAAATCATGTTAATTTATAAGTTGAACCTTATGAAATTGGTGATAGTTGACCAATTTTGCCTATGAAAATAATTTCATATGACTCAACATACCATAAATATGACCTTTTTTTCCAGGAGTCTTAATAACCCCACTTCATTAATTTACTTGTTCATTTGGATGACACGAGTGGAGCAGCCACTGCCTGCTAAACATCATCCTACTGGGCCCTACGTATAAATCCTTGTGTACACCATCCCATTTGCAGTTTAGTGTAGAGAAGAGAAGCAATAGAGACACTTATATGATTAAAAATTACAGCAAGCTTTAATAAGGAGAAGACAGAGGGGGAACATTTTAAATCCGGAGGGGAAGGGGCGCTTAAGCAGAAAGGACGAAAAGTAGGGGAAAGACCTTCCAGACTGAGGAAAGGGCAGGAGAGGACCTGGAGGCAAAGGTGCTCATGAACACATGTGAGAGCCCACCGAACACAGGTAGGGGGACGTGGTACTCCAGGCACAAGGCTGCAGGCTACAAGTCGGAGAGAGGAGAGGCCATTCGCTTTTTACAACTTAACTGATTTTATAGGTAAAAAAAACAAGATCTAATTTTTCCTTTACCTCACATTTTTTTAATCCTAATGATACTGAACTTTTTTTACATTACCTTAACCATTTAAAATTCTTTTCAATTGCCTATGTTTGTCTTTTCTCCATTTTTCTATTGGTGTAATCATCTTCTTGTTAATTTCTAAGATTACATATTAAGAATATTAACAATTTTTCATTTATGTTGCAATTTTTTTCTCCACTTGTTACCTGCCCTCCAACATGTAGCTAATTCGTGCGTACCTTGTGCAAAGTATGGTGCTACATGCCACAAAGATCCCTGCTGTCGGGGAACAAGCCACATCGGACATGTCACCTGTCATTCACTTGAGATGATGGAATTTTAACTTCTCTCTATCCACCGAACACCCTTCTGAGGAACCTGAGAACCTGCAGCTGACCGCCATTCGTCATGCAGACATGTCGTATAAGGATCCTTTCCTGAATTCTCGTTAAGGTGAACTGATGGCATGAAAAGTAGAAGTATTTTTCAAAGTCTGAAAAAGTCAGCCTATTCAGGTCATTCAGGACTTCATTAGCTGTTATACGCTGCCATCAAGGTGCCATTAAAGTGTTTTCATAAAGAAAACTATTGAGCGTTCACTGAAAGCCTGTCACGTTCAAAGTCCTCCAGCAGGATCAACTGATGTAATTTCCCAATACCTGCGTGAGGGACCGCGGCACTGACGTCTCCATGTCACGGGGAGAGGCTCAGCCCCCACTGAGCTGGCCCCCAGGGAGCGGACTCGGGTCAAAAGTAGTCAAGCACTGCGGCCCTCATGCACGCAAACTCCATGCAGCTCTCATGGTGAACGTATTTCAGTGAGAAAAGGGGCTTCTGTGATCCCACTTCCACCCAAATCAGGCAGAAAATCCGCCTTAGTTCCTGCTGTTCAGTTACAGAAAGCATTTGTTGATGAGCTAAGGAACTCTGACTGATTCAGGGGGAAGCTTCAGTCTTATGAAAAGAATTAGAAATAAGCAGTGATAGGAGCTGTCAGTCTATATGAATATGCATTACACATATTTACAGACCATGTATTACTTTTGGCAAACATACAATGCCTCCACTGATGAATTTTTTTAAGTATGTGTTAGGTCTGTCGGGCAGAGCCAAAGTGCCTAAGCCCAAACACCAGAACCAAGGGCTTAACGTCATGCCCACTCTTCACTCATCTGAGACCTGAGGTAACAGGACAATTTCACCCTGCGTCTGTCTTACGAGCCCATTCTTTAACTGTTACCTATCAGCGTCCAAAGAAACAAAACTCCTTCTTCTTAAATGACTTCCTTCCTTCTTTCTTTCTTTTTATTGCATAAGTAATTATATAGCACTTACCATGTACCAGGCATTACTGTAAGCCTTGTAAACATTAACTCATTTTATTTAATCCTCATATCTACTCTGTGAGCTAGGGACTATTATTATGTACATTTTACAGATGTGGGAACTGAGGCCACAGAGAGGGTAACTAACTTGCCTTGGGTCACACAGCCCTTAAGTGGAAGAGCCAGGATTCCAAGGCAGGCCATCTGGCTCTAAGGGTCTGTGCCCTAACCACTATCCAAGGATGCTGCCTCCCTTATCAAGCAGTTTATGTTTTGGTCCTTACCCAGTTCCAATAAGCTATACATAGCTGTTCTCATGAAGAAAAAGTATGCCATTTTTTTTTTTTTTTTTATAACTGAGGAGAATATCATGGTAGAATCCCTCGGGGTATTTTTTTTTTTTTTGAGACAGTTCATCGTGGGACTCTCAGAAAATGTTCACCGTGATGGCTCATGCTTATGACTAAGAATATTTGCTTGGCTGGAGGAAGCCTGGATTCTTTAGCCTGTAGTGGACCCAAAGGATGGAAGGCTTGATAACTGCTTTCAAATATTCCAATGCTGCTATCAGATGAGAAGTTAGGCTGGTGAGTGCTACCCAGAGGACAGCATTAGAAGTTGTGGATGAAAACAACAGAGGTTGATTTGGCTCCCTCTAATAGGACAACAGTTCTCAGTTATTTGAGAAAGGACTCTGCTAATGGTGATGGAGAAAAAATCCATGGTAAGGGTAGAGGGAACAATGCACAGTACTCCTTCAAGTCTTCAGAAGCTATGATGTTATGAAAAAGAGATTTAGTACACATAAAAGAAACCTGCTGAATTAGAACTACTAACAAATCTTGGCTTCGATTAAAGCAAACTTTGTTCAAAAAGAGAAACTGGAGGGGAGGGGGCAATCTGGTGGTTCAGTAGCTAAGTTTGCACGTTCCACTCTGGGGACCCAGGGTTCACCGGTTCAGATCCTGGGTGCGGACCTACACACTGCTTGTCCAGCCATGCTGTGGCCGGCATCCCACATATAAAAAATAGAGGAAGATGGGCACGGACATCAGCTCAGTGCCAGTCTTCCTCAGCAAAAAGAGGAGGATTGGAGGCAAATGTTAGCTCAGGGTTAATCTTCCTCAAAAAAATAAAGGAAAAAAAAAAAAAGAAACTCGGGTTGATTATTCAAGAGCCAGGACTCTTAATTCTGTTGCTGGTAAAGCACCCCCCATTGTTTACTGAGCCTTCTCTCACCTCCAACACAGTTGTAGCCACTGTCTATCACCCTACAGCCGCAGCCCCACCCCCCAGCCTCCCGGCCCCCCCAGCAGTCCACGGTAACAGTGCCCGTGGATCCTGAGGCTTGCACTCCACGTCTGCTTTGAAGGAGAGTGTCACGCTCAGTCCTCTCCTGTTTTGATGACTTTTGAGGAAAGATTTAGCAGTGTGTCCTAATCGGAAGTGATTCATTTAAAACGGTACCCTTCAAAACTTTCTCTTCTACGCATCATCCCTAGGTGGCATCTTTGGAGACATCCAGGGAAGTCTTTGCACAGGGGCCAAATCCCAATTACTTTTTCAGAGCAAGAGAAGCAAGGCTCTGTTGAGGTGACTTTTAGTGCTATAAGCTGGCATTTGCCTTCCCAGTAATTTTCTTGAGCTAAAAATGATGCTTTCTTTCTTAAAGCATGAATCCTCCTTAAGGCCTTGCCTTACTTTCTGTTGGACTAGTTTTAAGATCAGAGTTCTGAAATTGCAATGTCTCCATTCAATCTTTTTTTTTTTACGTAATGCAAACTTTCCGGCTCATAAACCTTCATTGGATTTATAAAGTTGGAGCTTGCTTTGGAATGTCTCTTGGAGTCTATCCTCATTGAGATTCTTTTTAACACACTCCTCAAAAAAGAAAGAAAGAAGAAGAAAGTCTTAGGAGCATGGTAGGGAGGCTTCCTGAGCAACCAGGCTGTGGCAAGCCCTCGGCGCAGGGCCATGGAGCAAAGAAGCTTGCCCCGCCATCCCTTCATTTCTGCCGACGTGCTGGGAGGCTAGCTGTGCTGCCAGCGCACGTTCAAGGCTTGACAGCTAAATTGTAGAAGTTTTGCCAAGACTAAAATACCTGAGGCTAGAATGTCAGTCCCTGAAGGTAGGAAGGAAACAGTCAGATGTCATCGCTACAGGCCAGGCATTCAAAAACTTAACCCGATTGAATATACCTTTGCTAGAGATAAGAAAAACAAAACGTTGCAAGCTGGCTTATACTGGGTTCTGTCTGAGGGCTGTGTGGACACAGCCAACAGCACTCCTGTAAGTGGTGCGGCTGCTCTGCCAGGAAATCCCGTAAAGAACAAGGTCTCCCCTCCAGCTTTGCTCCAGCTTTGCGTGACAGCATGAGAGCCACAGGCTACTCAGAGCTCTCTTCTTGCAAACGCCCCCAGGTCTTCTCCTTTCCACCCCTGGAGAGCTGGGCAGTGTTTTTGTTTTTTTGTTCTTTGAGGAAGATTAGCCCTGAGCTAACTACTGCCAATCCTCCTCTTTCTGCTGAGGAAGACTGGCCCTGAGCTAACATCCATGCCCATCTTCCTCTACTTTATACAAGATGGGCAGTTTTTTAAATGTTTGGAATGTTCATTTTAGTCTATTCTGGTTTCTCCACAATGACAACTCCTGAAACAGACAATCCAGCTTACTGTCATCAAGAGAAATGAATATTTAGTTTATGAAGAATAAACTATTTGCTAGAAAATTACATGTAATGGCCAGGAGATGGCACAAAATTAAACACAGCTCCTCCAAATAGCTGAATGGAACCAATAATGCCAGGAGCTACTACATGAATGAATGAAAGGCAATCTCCCATTTGTTTAGTACTTTACGGACTTCAGCGTTCTTTCGTAACACACGCAAGAAGGTTTCATTAATTCCTTTCTCACTTTGAGTTTGGCATCTTAACTGAGGCATCCTTTTGGAGAGATGCTCTTGGGACCAGCTTGTGCCTGCGAGCATCTCCAGATGTCCTGAGCCTATAAGGCTGGAGGCAAGTTTCACACAGGGAGGAAAAGGTCAACCTTTATCCACCCTGTGCCTGGCACTGGGCAGATTTGGGGAATTCTGGCAGATTTCCCTAAATGTCTATATCTTATCTCCCCTATGTACAGAGCTAGTGCATTATAATGTTGTCTTTATGCTCCACGTGATAGATGAAAGCAATTTAAAAATAGCCCCATATTAGAGTCAAACTCAGATTTCCACAAAATTGGGTTTTTTCTTTATTCCTATCATTTTACTAGTGCTCTACTTCCCAAATTTTGGGAATTTCCTTCCAAGTACCTAAACTTCCAATGCGATTTACCATCTTCAGGATGTGCATCTCTTTTTCTCCTTCCCTGACATTTTCTCAAAGGCTCTGCCTTGGTGGTGGTTATCTAAGAATATGGTAAATTAAGTCACATTAGAGTGTTCTGTTAAAAAACTGATTTAATTAAATTGGTTGTGACACAAATAGTGCATTTCAGAGAGCAGAGCAGAGGTGAAAGAAATGACTTCCAAGAAGAATTCATGCAGATAAATGTCAAATAAGCCTTATATATGTAAGGCATGTTTTGCTTTTAATATGCAAGTAACTTAGCCCATCTGAAAGGGCATGTAAAGTTCTCATTTTATATTTAATTCCACTTTATAATTCACAAAAATGGGAAGTACAGCATCTATGGAGTAATAGAAAGAGCAAACTTGGGATCAGAAGACCCGTGGTCAAATCTTAATTCAACCCATGGACTAATTACATGTCTATGGCTATTGGTCTCTGCATTCTCATCTGTAAGATGGGGTTAATAACATTGCTTAATGTGGTTCTTAGCATTAAATTGAAATAGTGTCAAGGGCGCTTTGCAAAGAGCTCAGTGCTACAGAAATGCAAAATATTGAATAAAAGTTAATATACTGGGAATCTAATAGGTATTAATAGCAGCAAAGTCTGACCACAGGCAAACACCTATTTTAAGCTCTGACTCGTGCCAAAAATCCAGGGCCAGATGGAGGAGGAAAGGCCCATAAATAAAACAGTCTCCTTAAGCAGCCTCCTTAGGAAGTCAGCAAAGATTTCAACATTTTTAGCTTTCACTTTAATTAGCATTGAACAACTCCAGAAAAATACTAAAAATTAATTATTTAGGCTTCACATGCCATGAATAAAACATATTGTTCTAATAGATGACAAAAAACATACTCAAAGATTCTTCATGACAGTAGAAAAGAGAATGCTTAATGCATTTTATAAACGAAGATTTTCCAAAAAGCAAATTCTCAACACACACAAAAGATAACTAGGTAACAATTATTCACATTTCAAAAGTGGGTTTACACTCCAACATAATTTCAAGAGGAGTCTCTTGAAAAAGTGGGAGTCTTAGTGAATATCATATTTTAGATTGTGCCGAAAATTTCATTCCCGGGCACTTTTCAGGTCTTGGACGCATGCACATTTATGCCAGTGGAAGAGCTGGGACTGCCAGTGAGGATCCGGGCAGAACAGTCATCATACACCACAAAAGCGGTGACTAACAGAAAGTGTGTAGCTGGTAAGGGCTCTGTAGTTTATGCTAAACATACTTTGGTGTCAGCTGGGTGAGGTACATGTGTGAGGTTATTTTCATTTATATACCTGGGGACAGTCAGCCGCCCTCGACAGAGACACAATCTCTAGGGGTCGTTACTCAGCATTTCCTACAACAAGCCACTCTCCAGAGGAGGCTACCGGTTCTTTGGACGTCTTTATCTCTGATTAACACAGGGATTTGTCATTTCTTACAATAAACGTTAAGGAGTGTTCACTGGTGAAATCAGTGGGGTCAGGCTCTGCGGACCGGCGAGCGCATGGCAGAGCCCCAGCAGGAACGGGTAATACGAACCTAGGAGCTCTTCCCCGTGACCTCCTCCCAGCCTAGGACAGTTTCAGTTGGGAGAATTGATTTTGCCACAGTGCTGGGTCTACAGCAACAAGTATAACTGAATCCTACCTGGAGAATATTGTCACGTTCTCCCCTAGTAACACTTCAAGCAAGGTGTGCTCAAAGTTCCTTCTAGGACTAGGGACTGGGACTCTGTGAAGAATGGGACAGGACAGGATATTACTGCTTTTGTGCCTGCTGATAATGAACATTTACATCTCTCAAAGAATTCCGTCCAAGATACTGTAAGATTCAGTCTGGGTACTTGTAACCTAGTAGCAAGGGTATAAAGAGAATGGTCCTAAATTTTTTCTAAATATCAGGGGCTACTGCTGTTTACTGAAAATAACTTAATGGTTAAGCAAGACCAAATTTACTTGGGTCCATTTACAACATTGACACACTGACTTAAAAATACCAAGTGTCTCAAAATTTAAATTTCTAAACTTAAGAGACTTTCATCTTTGGCATAAGGGCCAACTTGGTACCCTAAACAATTCTTCCAATTGAAAAATTAAAAAGACAAAAAAAATATTGAGTTAAACACTTTAAAGGACATTTAAATACATCACTGACCTGAAAAAAAAGTAAAGAATCTTCGGAAGGCAAAAAATAAGTGAAAAGTCAGCCTGCATTCTAGAAGTGTCTGCCTTACCCTGTGACACTGGACGATCATGGAGAGCACTGTGAAAAGGCTCTCAACCCCAGGTCCCACCCACTCTAGGGAGCCCAGTGGAGATCTCTGAATAAAGTTGGACCCTAAATGCTTACACCTTGGTGTGAATTTTAACTGGAAATAACCCAACACAGAAGGAAATGGCAAGGTAATTTGCCTGTCTCTATTAAGGCGAAAGAGAAAAACATTTTTCCTGAGAATTCACTCCTACACACTGGCCTACACATAGGTTTGCTGCCTGCATTCATATGACCTGTGTGGTCTGCAAAGCTACTAACTGAGAATTATGTTAAGGTGATGTCAGGTAGGTAGGGCCCCCAGGTGCCTGGTAGAAGCAAACAAATTCTCTTGGAAAGGCACACACTTTCAACCTAAGCCCCTAGGTATTCCTCTAAGACAAATTTCCCATGAATAAGAGATGAAAAGAAAAATAATAGAAAAGTCAAGAATCCAAAGCATGATGATTGAAACCAAAAGTAACCATTGAGAGTTGAAATACTGGAATTATAAGACAAGACGCAGAATGTAAAATAAATTTGTTTAATATATTTAAATAAACAAACTAAAGGTTGAAAATGAAGTAGGTAGGAAAAGACTAAAATAAAAACAAGAGGGTTTAAAAAAGAACCAAAAACTAGAAAAGAAATGAAAACATAAATATCAAAAACAATCAATGGATGAGGTAATCATCAGTTTAGGCACAAGTGAAGAGGGGATCAAAGAATGAAAGATTAAAAAAAAAATTACCCATAAATACAACACAAAGGACAAAGTTCCACCTAATCAGAGTTCTAAAAGGAACAAGAAAGAAACAATATTCAAAGAGATAATGTGTACAAATTTTCCAGATTTGAATGAAGATATCAGTTCTTGAATCATGTTATGACAATCCAATGAAACACAAATCAGAATGACTTAAAAGAAATTTACACAGATAAACATCTTAATGAAAGTACAGATCACCAAAGACAAAGACAGTATCTTAAAATCAGCCTAAGAGCAAAGGAGGATTATCTACAAAGGAGGAACAATTAGAGGCAAGAGTGGGTGAAGTAATATCTTCAAAGTAATGAGATTTTCTGCTTCCAGCCAAGATGGAGTTACAGGAGCCAGATTTATTCTTCCGTCTGAGACAACAAAAAACGAAACAAAACAAAAAATATACCAAAGGCAAATTTATGAAACAACAATTTTTAAGATATTGAATCTCAGGCAACAATAGACAGTGAAGCTTGAGGAAAAGAAAACAAACTATGTGAACCCAACAATTGCTCCCAGATTACTGCCATAGAGTGTGTCCACACGCGGCACAGAGAGGGGAGGGTGAGCCGGGTGGAGTCCAGTGGTCTCCCCAAGTGGAGGAGACAGAGCTGAGTCCAGGGAGTCCAAGGATGCTGCAGTCCACAGGGAAGAGTCCCAGAAAGTGTAGAGCAGCACAGAAGAAGGAGCCTGGACACCTGCAGAGTGTTCCACCTGAGTACTCAGCCAAGGGGTGGCCTGCACATGTATGTGAGGAAACTACCTGAACCTGAGGAAGAACCACCTGAAAGGATTAAAGGGGACAGTACCCACCTTTCTCACAAGGCCAGCAATACTGCCAGGTCCTGCCAGCCAGCACCGAGTAGAATAATCAAAAGGGTCTTGCCTTAGTGGTGGGGAAAAATTGGCCAGAAACGGAATGCTGTTGTGGTCCTGCCTAACAAATACTGAAAACAAGACCCAACAGGATCAAGATGTTTCCAAATAACTTAACTTCATTCTGGAACAGAGCTTAAGAATATCTATAGGAATACAAAAAAATCCAGCACCCAAAAAGATAAAGTCCACAAGGTAAGCATCCAAACAAAAATTACCAGGGATGTAAAGAAGCAGAAAAATATGACCCATACCAAGCCAAAAATTCAATCAAAATCCTCCCAGAACTGACACAGATGTTCAAATTAGCAGACAATAAAATTAAAAGTTATTATGATTGCATTCTATATGTTCAAAAAGTTAAGTAGATACATAGAAGATATTAAAAAAACAAAAATTGTACTTCTTGAGATGAAAACGATAATGTCTGAGATGAAAAATACTCTGAATGTGATTAACAGCAGATTGGACATTGCAAAAAAAAAAAAGTTCATGAGCATGAGGATACAGCATCAGAAACTAACCAAAATGAAACACAGAAAGGAAAAATTATCAACAAAAATGAAAAGAGCATCATTGAGCTATGGGCAACCTCAAGTGGCATAGTATACATATAACTGGACCCTGAAATAATGGCAAACATTTTCCAAACTTGATGAAAATCCTAAATGTATAGATTCAAGAAGCTCAATGAACTCCAGGAACAAGAGAGATGAAGAAAATCACCCTATGACCTATCATAATTTAAATGCTCAAAATCAATGAAAAAGGAAAATCTTAAAAGCAACCAGAGACAAAAGACATGCTACGGATAGAAAAACAAAGATAAGAAGGACAGAAGATTTCTTATCAGAGGCAATGAAGTGAGAAGGCAGTAGTGTATTTAAAGAACTAGAGGAAAAAACCCTATCAATTAATAATTTTATACCCTGCAAATTACCTTTCAAGAATTATGGGGATGCCTAGTGAGGAACTGTGATTTCACTCCCACGCAGCAGCAACAAAGCAGTGCATGTCAGGCCTCTGCTTCTCCATTCCCTCCTCCATTGGCACGTGCAGCTGAGTTTACACCTCGAGGTGATAAGGTGGTATAAGGCTATCTTCCATTTTCACCAGGAAGGTGTCAGTGGGGTGAGCGGGGAGCTGAACTTCTCTAACATCTCTCTAGCATCATCATCTCCAACCTCACACATCTCTAACAAGTCAGCATTCCACTTTTCTGGGTTGGTTTTGGCAGTGCTGGATGGGAAGATGAACATACACACTCACCTGGCCCTTGTGGTACAACTGAAACAAAAAGATTAAGTAGAATCCAGAATCTCATCTATAATATCTAACATGTCCAAGATACAACTGAAAATCAATCATTCTAGTCAGAACCAGAAAAACTGCAATTCAAATGAGAAAAATATATTGACACAGAATAATACCAAGATGAATCAGACTTTGGAATCATTTGGCAAGAATTTTAAATCAGCAATCAAAAATATGCTTTAATAAAAAATTCTGAATTACTTTGAAAAAGATGAAAAACAGAAAATCTCAACAAAGAAATAGAAATGAAGAACTAAATGGAAATTATAGAACCAAATACAAACCCAAAACTTAAAAACTCTCCAGATGGGCTAAGTAGTAGAGTGGAGATGTTGGAGTATAGAACCAATATGATGAATTTGAGGAAAAGAATCCATAGAATTCACCTAATCTGAAAAAGAGAGAAAATAGAATTTAAAAAAAGCATAATAAGATCTCAGGGATTTTTGGATCAAGAACAAAAGAGCTAACGTTCATATCATGGAGTCTCAAATGAAAAGGAGAGAAAGTGAGCCTGAAAAAGTATTCAAAGAAATAATGGATGAAAACTTTCTAAAGCTGGCAAAAGACAACCCTATAGATTCCAGAAGCTGAGCAAATTCCCAGTAGGTTCAATCCAAAGAAATCCACTCCAAAACACACCACGATTAAGCTTCTGAAAACTAAAGATAAAGAAAAAACTCTGAAAACAGCCAGAGAGAAATGATGCGTTACCTGTGGGGGAAGATCAATTCAAATTAGAACAGATTTCTCAGCTGAAACCATGGAGGCCAGAAGGAAGTGGCACAAAGTCTTTCAAGTACTAAAAGAAAAAAACTGTCAATCGTGAATTCTATGCCTGGCAAAAATTTATTCCAAGAATGAAGGGGAAATAAAGGTATTCTCAGATGAAGGAAAACTAAGAGAATTTATTTATAGCAAATCTACCTTTGAAGAATGACTAAACAATATTCTTTAAACAGAAATGAAATGTTAACAGAAGAAGGCTTGGAACTTCAGAAAGAAAAGAACATGGAATGGGTAAAAATAGGGCTAAAATAGAATATACTATCCTTCTAATGAGTTTCTTAAATCATATTTGATGACTGAAGTAAAATCAATAACACCATTTGATATGGTGCTCAATATATTGTAAAGGAAGTAATTAAGACAATTATATTTTTAAATGAGGAAATTAAGAGAACTAAATGGAAGGAATCTTTCTACACTTTATTTTAAATGTTAAAACATCAATACCAGTAGGTTATGATATGTTATATATGTATATTGTAATACCTAGAGCAACCAATAAGAAAACTATATTAAGTGATATATATATATAAATAAATCAAGATGCACAAGTAACCCACAGGAAGGTAAGAAAAAAAAACCCAGAAAACAAGTAACAAGGTGGCATACTTAAGCCCTAGTATCTCAGTAATTACCATAAATATAAATGATTGAAAGACATTCATTAAAAGAGATTGGCAGAGTGAATAAATAAATTTTTAAAAAAGGCAAACATGATCCAACAACATACTATCTACAGAATCTCACTTTAAACACAGCACAGGGAGGTTGAAAATATGAGGATGGACAAAGATATGCCATGCAAACGTCAACCAGAAACGAAGGTGAAATAAACTTCTGCAGACATGCAAAAGCTAAAATTCACTAGCAGACTTTCCCTATAGTAAATATGAAAGGAAGTCCTTCAGGTGGAAGGAAACAATATCAGGTGAAAATGTGGATTATCACAAGGATGAAGAACACTGGAAATAGTGACAACATGAGTACATATATAAGACATTTTATGTAGCATATATATTTCATTGAAAGTGACTGTATAAACAAAAGGAATAACAATGTATTGTGGGCCTTATAACCTATATCAGTGAAATATACGACAAGAACAGCACAAATGCTAGGAGGAAATAAATTCTAGCATACTACAGCAAGTTCCTAATAAGTGAAATGGTATAACATCACATGAAGGTAGACTGTGACAAGTTAAGGGTGAATATTATAAACCCAAAAAAACCGTGTACATGTAATTTACAGCAAAGCAACTATAGTTAACAATACTGTATTATATATTTGACAGTTGCTGAGAGGGTAGATCTCAAAAGTTCTCATCACAAGAAAAAAATTTTTAGCTATGTTGTGATGGATGTTAACTAAACTTATTGTGATGATCATTTTGCAATGTATAAAGACATCAAATCATTATGCTGTGCACCTAAAACGAATACAATGTTACATGCCAAAAATATCTCAATAAAACTGGGAGAAAAAGAAAACCATTAAAAGAATGAAACAGAATTTTAGCTAATAAGTCAAAATGGCATAAAATTTCAAAAGTCCTCAATCCAAAAGAAGGTAGAAAACAAAAAGGGAGGAAGAGAAGAGATAATACAAATAGAAAAAAAATAGTGGATGACAGACATAAGCTTAAATATACCAATAAACACATTAAATGTAAATGGTCACAAGCCTGCGGAGGGGGCCCGCTTGAGACTTCCAAGATACAGGAATGTTTTAGTTGTATTGCTGATCTTTATATCTTAAACATGATTTAAATATATATTAAAATTAAAATATACATAGAAATGTTCATAGAATCTCATACTAAAAATTACTGTAACAATATTCATGCATATACAATTGAACTACTTTTATATTCTGACCCGTAGCTCTTTATTTATCAAAGATTCTTTATGAGATATAATTAATTTTATTAAACTAGAAGATTTTTCTATATGAGAGGTAGTCAAAAATACTATGACGCATTATTTTTGATTAATGCAATCTTTGAATGCCAGCAAATATTAAATAATCCTAATAAGATCTGATCTGGTTCTCAAATTGTTGCATTGATGTTTTAAGATTGATACATTTTTTGTTTCCTGATTGGAATGGGTACTGAGAGGGTGAGAAATGACAAGACTCAGTGTGGTGCAGACCAGAAATACCGAGGGTGTGGTGGGACTGTATGAAGATTTACACTCCCAAGGGGGAAAATATCTGAAGCAGCTTAAAAAGCCCAGTCAATTCTTTTTCCAAACTGTCGTCTCAATTCATAATAGTAATTCACAAAGATGTCATCCTCTCTGCCAACTTTAACTTACAGAGAATTGACCTTAGATTTTATTTTATAACATATAAGTGTTTGCACATAGCATGCTTGTGTGTGTGTTACAGAAATACAAAGTATACAAATAAGTTAAACGGTGTGTTCTGTATAGATGCTCATGGATGCAAGCACTCACTCTCATGATGATATGCGTGCAGGGGTGATGGCCTGTTGTAAAAGCCAGGCTCTTGCACCCATGTTGATGTTATGGAGGTACCTACTACTATCTGCCCCAGAAAACAGAGGGAATAGCTCATCTCAATGCAAGGCCAAAAGTCCTTGAAAGAAGGCTGCATAACAGAACACTGAGTATTAACATAGAGATGATCATTTATTGGTTAGTAGAAATGGTAGTTATATCTATTTTAAGATAAAATTTCCCAGGAAGCAATAACCTAAGCTTTGAATTTTTTAATTGGCTCTTGACTGAGAAATAGGAAACATTGTTTTCTCATTTCCTGCTGCTTCGTAGCAGCCTAAATCAATACTAATGCAGGATATGAGTGAAAAGTCTATGTACATTTGCCCTTCACTTAAGAGATAGAAGCAGCCCTCCAAGAATAAGAAAAATCAAACAAATCACATCAATAGCAACCTGAATATGCTCAAATGCTGTTTAAAGAAAGGAGGCAGAACAAGAACTGTATGGGGCTAAAGATGTCCCGTTTCTCAAATACTCCTCCTAGAGACCGTCCAAGGGCCATCTCCTCCAGCCCAGGGGTGAGAGCAGAGCTCCAAGAGGCCCTCTTCACACCCCCCACGTGCAGGAGTTCAGGGGGCTTCAGGGAGAACAAGAGGCCATCCCAGTCCCCAGGACCCACACACCAGCCCTGCATGAAGCTTTTCTATTCCGTCTGGAAGAAACATTCCAGGAAAGTGCTGAAACTGGCCCTGAGAGCAGCCACAGTTGGCAGGAGAATTCCCGCCTCCATGCGGCTAGCAAGGCCAGTGCACGCAGGGCACCCAAGAGGCATGCAGAGAGGGGCTTCTCTCCCCAGGGACCCAAAGAAGACATCGTCACATACTTAAAACAGAAAGGGAAAATCATTCAGGTGACCGAGGGACTGATGTGGTCAAGTGCTTACATCCTCCAAAATGAATGAATGATAAGGGAACCCAGAAGCCGAAGGAGGCAGCTTCTCTGGACCAAATGGTTTCCAACAGTGTTCTCGAAGGACAGAGGTGACTTTTCAAAGCTTTCACAAAAAAGATATTGGGTGAGTAACACTGAAGCAGGAGTAACGGTTTCATTAAATCTTAGGAAAACAAACATTAATTTTTTAAATTGAGGAACCAGGAATTGAACTCAATTTATACTGTTAAGAGTTTCTAAAAATGTTGGCTTCGCCCTATATATTTTAATGAGGGTAATATTGAGAATAAATGATGAGTTACAGTGTAACCCCAGCCAGGGGGTTAGCACAGATAAAACCACTTTTTTTCTGCTGCAAATTAGTGTGCTCTAGATGATGAGACTGAAGAAAGGTTAATAGATAGTATACCCGTCATTGTGTCACTTAAAAAGTTTGTCTACTGTGTGCCAGACACCTTGCTTAAAGCTGAAGGTAAGAGAGAAGTAAGCTGCTCTGAAGGAGTTCTCAGCCTAATGGAAGAGGCAGACACAAAGACACATAAAACAGGTGCTTGAACAATAGAACGGAAAAGGAGGACTGAATGAAAGACACTGAAAACTAACTTGTGATATTTTGTCACTTCAGCTGAGATCTCTGATCGCCAACTGAATATTGCTTATGTCTTCAGCTATTTTTTTCAACTAGGGAGCAGGAAATGTAAGTTACTGTAAATGTGGCTTTATCTATTCCCAGTACCCTGAGAACAACCACTTCTGTTTCCAAGAAGATGTATTTTCTGAACCATAGACCCATTTACACAATGACCTATTGGTCATTTCCACTTATCATGCCACAGACACATCGATCTCAGGGTTTCAAACACTAAACTGACACACGTCTTCCCTCCCCTAAATCCAATCTGAGCTTCCTCAAGCGGTCCTCACAGTGTTTAAATGGTGCCTCTATCCACTGGCTCAGCCTCTCTTTCTCTTTTCTCCACACTGAATTAGACAATAAATCATATTCTTGAAGCATCTCTTCTTCTAAAATTCCTCTGCAATCCCCTTAGTTCAGATCCTTATCACTTCACCCAACAGTCCCGACTGACCTTTCCGCTTCCATTGCCCCCATCTGTCATCACATACACACACACCCACTCGAATGATATAAAACATTCATTCGAATGTTTTGTGGCCAGAATGATATAAAACATTACTTACTCATGTTTCTACCATTCCTTAAAACGCTCAGTGGTTCCCGCTACCTATAGGCTACATTCTGAACTCCCACGGCCCCATGCAGGAGGAGTTCTTCACTCATTCTTTTGAGGACCACTTTAAATCACAATTATCTCCAGGACAGCTTCATCACATGTTCCCGCAGGGATTTATTTATGTAAATTTATTTATGTATATGCCTGCCTCTTATCTTAAGATGTGGAACTCCCCAGGGCAGGGCGCTGTAGCTACTTACCTGTGATTCCCTGAGGCTGGCACACTTCTTGGGACACGGTACGCCCATAAATTCAACAAGTATTTGTTGAATAAATGAATGAAGAAAATGTAAGATACAAAACTGTTTCAAAAACATTATCTAATTTGGTCTTCACAACAGCCCTTGAAACAAGTAATCATGACCTTGAGAACCTGTAGTTAGAACCAGAATCCACTGCTCTGATCCCTCCACTCTTCATTAAAGTCCCAAAACAAACAGTGAGGAAGAATTCCACTGGGGCCGGCCCAGTGGCACAGTGCTTAAGTTCAGCGTGCTCTGCTGGGCAGCCTGGTGTTCACAGGTTTGGCACCCAGGCATGGACATACACTACTCATCAAGCTATGCTGTGGCAGCACCCCACATACAAAATAGAAGAAGACGGGCACAGGCATTAGCTCAGGGCCACTCTTCTTCAAGCAAAAAGAGGAAGATTGGCAACAGGTGTTAGCTCAGGGCAAATCTTCCTCACCAAAAATAAAAATTCAATTTGTTCGAACTATTGTCACTGACTTTTTAAGAAACATTTTTCTTATTAAGGTATAATTTACATAAATTAAAATTCACTGCTTTTTTGTGTATAATTTTTCAAGTTCTGACAAATATGGTATGCTCTGTCAAGATACAGAGCAGTTCCATCAGCCTCCAAAATCCCCATGGCCTTTGTAGTCAACCACTGCCCTGATTTCCCACACTGGTCACCACCGATTTATTTCCAGTCCTTAGACTTTGACCTTTTCCAGAACATCACTTATGCAGTCATATAGTACATAGCATTCTGAGACTGGCTTCTTTTACTGAGCAGAATGCATTTGAGATTCAACAATGTTATTGTGTCTATCAGTAGTTTGTTACCTTTTATTGCTGACTAGTATTCCGTCCAGGGACCACCATGTGCTATCTATTCACCAGCTGAAAGATAATTTGGTCTTTTTCCAGTTTGGGACAATTACAAATAAAGGTGCTATGAATATTTGCTTCAAGATTTTTGTGTGAATCTAAATTTTCGTTTCACTTGAGCAAATATCCAATAGTGGGATTGCTGAGTTGACTAGGAAGTATATGGTTAATTGTTTAATATATTGCCAAACTGTTTTTCAAAATGGCTGTAACATTTTGCATTCCCTATGGCGATGTATTTGAATTCCAGTTGTTCCACACCTTCATCAGAACTTAGAATTATCCATTTCTTTTTTTTTTTTTTTGGCCATTCTAAAAGGGTATAACGGTAATCTGTGTTTTTAATTTGCATTTCTCCAATAACTAATGATGTTAAGTATATTTTCATCTGTTTATTTGCCATCTGTACATCTTCTTTGGTGAAGCGTCTGCTCAAATTTTTTGCCCATTTTCTTTTTTTATTGAGATGTATGTTTTCTTAGTATTGAGTTTTGAGAGTTCTTCATATATTCTAGATACAAGTCCTTTATCAGATATGTGATTTGCAATTATTGTCTTCCAAACTGTGGTTTGCCTTTTTATTGTCTTAGTGGATTTTGAGGAGAAGTTCTTAATTATGATGAAGTCCAATTTATCAATTTTCTTCATATGAATCATGCTTTTGGTGTCATATTTAAGAAACCTTTTTCTTTGTCTAACCTAAAATCACAAAGATCCTATATTTCTGAAGAGTTGTATGGTTTTAACTTTCACATTTAGGTCTCTGGTCCACTTAGAGTTAATTTTTGTATATGGTACAACGTAAGGATTGAAGTCCTTTTTCTTTCGATATGGATACCCAACTGTTCCAGCACCATTTGTTGACAAGTCTTTTCTTTCTCCACAAAACTGCTTTGGCATCTCTGCTGAAAATCAATTGACCATGCACACGTGGGTCAATTTCTGGACTCCCTTATTCTGTTCCATTAATGTATATGTCTGTCTTTTCACCAACAGCAAACTGGCTTGATTATGGTAGTTTTATAGGGTTCTGAGCATGTCCTATTCACCCCGCTGCTGACGGTGGGATGCCCTGCCCCAAATAGTATAAGGTTGCTGAACACACAGCATAGGACGCTAGGCAGGGCAGATTGGCAGCCGTCTCTTAGTCACACACAATCACAACCCCAGGAAGGAGGACACTGCACGCCACGCAGGGCCACACAGGGCTGCACTCAGGAGCAGAGTGAATGAGCAGGGCCGTGGGAGGCAGGCTTTGGAACATAAGAGCATAATGTCAGCCCTGGTTACCACGGGAAGTGTGATTGGCTTGTTTGAATGATTTTGTAGGCTAGCATGGAATGAAGCCTGTTAAGTTGAAGACAAGTGGACTGCTGGTCCAGCTGACAGAACTATCCAGGTGGGGAGCCCTTCTGGCTGGTGGGTGAGTGTCTGGTAGAGCAGGGGGGTTCACAGTTTGGCCTTGGGGGATCCTGTGAGGCTCAGAGATGTCAAGGCAGCACATGAAATTTTAAGCCTTACACTACCCAAGTAAGTCTTGAAATCATATAGTGTAAATGTTCAAACTTTCATTTTTATTTTTCTTTTTTTTGTGGAGGGCAGTGAGGAAGATTGGCCCTGAGCTAACACCTGTTGCCAATCTTCCTCTTTTTGCTTGAGGAAGAGTGGCCCTGAGCTAATGTCTGTGCCCATCTTCTTCTATCTTGCATGTGGGATGCTGCCACAGCATAGTGAGTGGTGTATGTCCATGCCCGGGAGCTGAACCTGTGAACCCTGGGCTGCTGAAGCAGAGCACACGAACCCAACCACTACGCCTCTGGTCCAGCCCTAAACTTTCATTTTCCTTTTTCAAAACTATTTTGGCTTTTCTACTTCCTTTGTTTTCCACATATATGTTAGAATCAGCTGGTTGATTTCTACAAAAATGCTCTGCTGGGATTCTGACTGGCATCGTGTTGAATCTATAGACCAATTTGGAGAGAAATGACATCTTAACAATAGTGAGTTTTCCAGTCTATGAACACAATATACCTCTCCATTTGTTTATTTCAGCAACATAAAGATCTTGCATATATTTTGTTAGATTTACATTAAAGTATTTCCCATTTTTTTGTGCAATTGTAAATAATACTTTTTTTAAAAAAAAATTCTTTTTCCAATTGTTGATTGCTAGCATGTAGAAATACAACTGATTTTTGTATGTTGACCTTGTATCCTGCATTTTTTGGAATTGTCTACGGATGCGGACCCTGACTGTGTTCATGTCTACACGGGTATGAGAGGCATTTATCCACGTACTGCACAGCAACGGTGCTGCTTAATCAGAAAACGAAAACAAACAGTGGGAAAACAGTGACAGAGTGACATGAAGGAGTTTCATCAGGTTCCCCAACTGCTACTTGAAGTCAGGTTTTGTTCTGTCTTCAGTAGAGAGAATGGGAATCTGCTGGGCCTGTTGGCCCCATCCATACACACCTATGGTGTATTCAGAGCTTGGGGACTAGTGACGACTGAGGCATGACAGCAGGTAGACTGGAGCCAACTGAAAAGCCCGTGAGAGAGCGGGAACAGCCTGGAATCAAGTGGTTCCGTTTCTCACATCCTGGACAAAAGCCCATCTGGCAGTTTAGAAGCGCGTATTAGATGCCAGGGAGGCTGAGCCAATTGCTCACATATCCTGGTCCACACCTTGCTCTGCAGGTACCTAGTGCTTGACGGGGTGAGGGGAATCCAGGACTCTAGCCATCTATAGAGAGAATTCCCTCCGGAGACTCAGTCACTAAACAAGAAGAAGAAGGAGAAGCACCTTTTCATCTTACTCTCTACTTATTTATTGTCAAGAAATAAAAATAATTTATGGCTGTTTTCCAAATCTTCAAAAACTTTCAAGAATTTGTGACACTAGCTTTTCTCTAAAGCTGAAGCAAACTAGAACAGGTGGGTGAGTCATGAGAGCTACTAAAGCGTCTAATAGAGCCCCTTCTCTGTGGATTATCTGGCAGAGCAATCAGGGCGATATGAAATAGTCCAGAAAGCTATGTTTCACCCTTCCAGTCCATGCTCTGCACAGGGAGGCTGGCAGAAACACATCTCTGTTTGGTTTACTTAAGTAACCAAACATGAACGCTGTCTATAGAATGTCTAGAGATGTCTTACATCCATAAATGGATATATAAGATTGATTGTTGAGAAAAATGTTTGGCTGTAAGTGCTTGAACCTGGGGACATACAGGAGAGAGGTCATGACCAGCAGCTTCAGAACTACGAACAGCAAGTTAGGGCATGGCTGTCTCAGCCTGCATTCCCCAGAGAGCAGACCCAGAGGGACTTCACTCGGAAGTGCAAGCTCGAGGAGCAAGAGTGAGCAGGAGGGAGGTGAAGCAGGAAAACGGGGATGCGCTAGCAACTGGCCGCCTCCTGGTGCCACCAATTGCTCCACCTCACAGGACTGTCTTCCAAGAGGTCATGCAAGTTACTGCTTCTCAGGACCAGCCACCTTTGAGCAAGGGGCACAAATCTACCCTCCAGCTCCTGACTATCCCGATGGAAGGTGCATCTCCTGAGGTATCAATCCCCACACCCTTCGTGGGTGACACACCTCATCTCCCAGAGGCTTCCCAGCATCTCGTGCCTCAACATCAACAGAAAACCTTCCCCTTCCGGCAGAAGAGCACGGTCCCAGCCAGAGCGACTGCGCCAGCAGCCCACTCAGAACTCGTTGCCATGGTGATAGCTGTGGCTGACCCAGAGAGGACCTGAAGCAACACAGAAGGAGCGATACCTAACATTAGAGACCCTCAGGGTGCTGTTGCCTTTGTCCTTCCTTATGAGTCCCTGTCAGTGACGTTTTCCTTTATCTCCATGAGGAGTGCAGACTTCACGAGAAGGATATTTGCTATGTTCATTAAAGTTCTCCTAGTGTGTTAGATATGACTTCAAACATCGTAACTATTCAACAGAAGAGAAGAAGGATGGAAAGAGACGAGAGAAGGGACAAGGAGCAAAGAACAGAAAGAAAGAGAAAGGAGGAGGAAGCGCAAAAAGAGGAAAGAGGAGCAGAGGGAGAGCTGACAGGGGCGTGAGCTGGCTGTACTTCAAAAGCTCTAGGACACGTCCCCTGACACTGTCTTTCGTGGTAGAACTGAAACGTGCAGGTTTAAACAGAAACGATTTTCCAGCAGTTCGGTCCAAATTACATTCAGAACAAGATTAGCCTTAATCCTCACAGACAAAAGGTCCTGGGGGAGGAGAAGAGCCAGGCGGGCTGTAGTAGGAGGGGAGAGGGTGGAGGGAGCCCAGGCCCCTGCCGGGATGCCTGGTGCAAGTTGTTTAATTCTGTCTGAGTTTTCCTCTCCGTTACCTGTTATCTGGGGATCCTGAGGTGAGAGGGAAAATCACTAATCCAATCACTGGAATAGAAGGGCTCGTATTTTAGTGTTTTCCTTCAATCTACTTAACACTTTGGCTCCATAAACAACTACATAGAGTGCGCACTTTGGAAACAAACTAAAATAGACCCATGAGGAAGACTTTGCTGCCACAGTTTTTCATGTTTCCTCTTTGTTTTTCCACAGCCTCCCTACCTAAAATTTCAAGCATGGCTGACTTCCACATTTCATTCCTACCTTCCTGGATTCATTTTTTTCTTAGCTATTATTACCATTAGAACAATATAAAGCTTACTTATTTATATGCCTTCCACATTCCAGAACATCAGCTCCTCAAGAGCAAAGATTTAAGTTTTCATTGTTGTTTTTAAGCTACTATATATCCCCAGCATCTAGAACAGTGCCTGACACACAGTGGATGGCTGGTAAATATGTTTTGGATGAATGAAGGAACTTGAGCTGTGCTTTCCATGATTCTCTGACATCCTTGGGGCGGGGGGTGCATCCTCTCTCTGTTTATTAAGAGTCCATCATTATTTCACAGGATTAATATATAGACCTTGAGTGACTGAGTTACCTGAGAATGAGTTTTTGACTGATGAGTTTTATCAGGATCCAGGTGCATGATTCTCAACCAACCCCAGCATCCTTATAATAATATCCCTTGGTTTCACTATAATAAAAACAAAAAGCCTACTTTCCCCAAATGTGCATTCATGTACTTCAGACAGCCTATCATTTAAAATAAGTGTTAAGGCCATAAAAATGTAGACATATTCTAGGGCATAAATTTGGTCACTCTGACTTTAAAACATAAATAAAAATACCAACTCTTATGAGAATTGTTTATTACTGAGTATAAAGTTTACTGGTATAGTTACTGAAACATAATAAATTTTAAAATTACATCATTATTGAGAATGTTTACTGCTATGACTCAAACCCAAGAATAAATAATTCCTAGAGTAAAATAAATGCCAGTTACTGTTGACAATAAGCTCTATCTATAACTGAAGCACAGAGAGAAGATACTGACTATATTTTGTCAACAAAAAAGATATGTTAAGTATTCAATTTTATTAGCGATATGCCTGCTGCTGCATTTCACTAGCCTATTGATTCAAGTTTTAAAGCATGAAGTAATGCACCAAAGAGCTGTTTTAAATGGAACATGTATTTGTTTTGTTTTATTTTCAAAGTCTTCACAGAAGAGTGTGCTCACCTGCATCTGAGGTAACGGAAAGGTAAGTCACCTTATAGAGATTTCACCAGAAACTTGACTTCCTGTCTTCATTTTAAGCTTGCAATGATCTAAAGGCAGATTCTTAAATAGTAATTTAAGTTTTTGATTAATTAATTGTTCGGATCGAGGGAAATGTCACACACAAGTTCATTACCAGTCTGTCAGAAGATCACACATAGGTAAGCCACTGCAGGTACGGTTGACACGAGACGTCCTGTGATACATCCATGCAGAAACAAAGAATTAATTCTTAAAATTTATTATTAAGACTCTGCATCTCACTCTGTCCGCCTCTCAATACCACCTGTGCGTACCAACACCTGCTTTGAGAAATCCAATCAGTTCATATGCTTCCACTGCCACCTGTTTATTTCATGAAATGACAAAGTCTGCTGGGGACAGTGACTCATCCAAAGGCAGAGAGTCAGAAGATTTTCAGACTTAGACAAGAGCCTCTGCTTTAAATTATAGCTCTAATATAACAAGCATCTACATTTCTTTTAAGTAAAATATTCATTCGTTACATCTTCAATAAAGTCAAGTAAATAACATAAACTTTAATCTCATCACAATGTATTTTATATTAATAAGTCTTTATTATATCTCAGGTAGAAATAATAAAGAAATAAAGAGATGACTCTCATGTCACAAATACTGTTGTTTCCTGAATAATGGTTAAAGCTACCATATTTCTAGTTTAAGAGAATCTTAAATTTATTTTATAAATAAATACTTTTTAATATTTGTAAAACTCCAAAAATTATCAAATTGAAGTAAATGAAGCTTTCTAGCAACTTTGGAATATTCGAGATCATAAGACTCTGAGCTTGATCTTACAGAAATGTGGTTACTGCTTTTTATCTTTTTATCGAAGTTAGAAAATCCTAAAACTGCCCAACCAATAGAGTATGTACTTTAAATATTAACATTGTTTTATTCAACCAAATGTTCTAGAACTCATTTAAAATATGTTAAATATAGATTTAAAAGATTTTGCTGTATGATAGCAAGAAGCAAAACTTCTTATATGTCCAATTTTTAAGATCTTTTCAAGAAACACTAAAGCCAGACTCTATAAGTAGGAATTCTCTAGCCTAAATACTATTGTTTTTATACTATTGGTTATCCTTATTCAAACTCTAAAAAGTAACTAAAAACATAAAGAGTGGCATTTTCAGCCCTAAAAAATTATAGGGTCTGGCCCATTGGTGTAGTTGTTAAGTTTGCATGCTCTGCTTCAGTGGACCAGGGTTCAAGGGTTCAGATCCCAGGCACAGACCTACACACCACTCATCAAGCCATGCTCTGGTGGCGTCCCACATACAAAATAGAAGAAGATTGGCACAGATGTTAGCTCAGTGACAATCATCCTTAAGCAAAAAGAGGAGGATTGGCAACTGATGTTAGCTCAGGGCCAATCTGCTTCACTAAAAAAAAAAAAAAATTCATTTATAGACACAGTATATGGTAAGACCTTCAGCAACATCATGAAGCAATAAAATCATAGCAGTTACACTGCCATGGCCATAGAAAATGAATTTTCTGACTCCATGGTGAGCATCTGTTTTTACTTGATAGATTTTTATGGATCAGCTGTGTGTTACTAATTTTTTTCCTGAGTTGATGACCCAGACTAGAAAAAAATCTAACCCTAATTTTAAAATTGTACTCTAGATTTTCTCAAAAATATTATTAGATGAGCATTGGGCTAGGCGTCCTGGAGCAATCTTTGCAATCAGCTCTCTCAATGACCTTGGGAAAGGCACACAACTACTGTCTCCGTTTGTCTATCCCTGAAGTGAAAAGGTTGGACTGGATGACTGCTAACATCCCATTTGGTAGAAGAGCCCATGATTGAGTGGGTATAGACATTTAAAAACGAGTCAGCGTATATATAATATAACTCCTAAGAGGTTCCTGTTTAGAATGCTGCTTCCAGTATCCTCTTAAATTAACAATGAATACGGCAGTTGTGCACTCATGTGCTGGGGGTCCAACTCCAGAGATGGAATTTGAGTTCAGTAGAAAAGGATTTTTTCATGAGTCATATAAGGCCACGCTCAGCCAACCTTAAATGTGAAAGTCAATATGGCTAGATGGCTGTTATGTCTGAGAGGAAATAAATTTAAACAACTAACAAAGAAATAGACATAAGGACGTTCCCTAGAGATTGTTATTGAAAACATCTCACAACGAAACACCTGCCTGGGAGTGTGCTGGCTTTCCCTGAGGACGTGCACAAATCCAGGTGCAAAGCCTTCCAGAAACACACTCCTGAATCTCACAACAGCCACACTTTGTCCAAGAACCTACAACCAAAGACTATAATCAACAACATTAACAGGACAACAAACTCTTTATGTTAGGGGCCTATACTGATCCCCCTAATTGCAACTGAATTAGAATTCTTTCCAGATGCTCTGTTCAATGAAAGAGTCTCAATAGGCTTAAAAGAACGGCATCCCAGGCTGCCTGCAGTAGGTAACGGGCAACCACTGCCCCCTGCTCGTCTGTTTGGCGTCTTCCCTCTGCTCGCCCACAGCTTTTCCTTGGGACTCACTGCCTTCCTTCTCCCACAGCTTCATACTGACGACTGGTGTTTTCTTCCCATGCATTCCCAATTTTCCCACAGCGCGCTGTGAGCGGGGCAACGTAAAGACTGGGAGTCCAGGAGCTGCACACATGATTCACCCCTTGCTCCTAGGTTCAGGATTCATGGTTAATTTTCACCCAGTTTCTGCAGTTATGATGGTTTCTCTGTCAATCTTTCCACCAGCTCAGGTGACCTTATTTTATGTTGTTCCGGAACCAGACTTTTCTGCTTCGTTCAGCTGTGCTACATTTCCCGCCCTTCTTCTACTGTCCTTTCTCCATAGATGCACTTCCAGCAGTTACCTGAGATGCAATACCATCTCAATTTTTGGACTAGTAATTCCATCCCCAATTACGTCAGTCACTGAGCCTGTTTAAACGGAAGGGCCCCTCGAGCAATCACATTCTATGAGCATATCTTAGAAATATAAGGGATTACTTTTCCCACTGAGCTATAACGTGAGAGATATCTGTTGAAACAACCATGAAAACTCCATTCTATCATGAAATGCAAACACCTCTATCATCTCATGAACTCTAAAGATTAGAATTCGCTCTGCGGCTATAAACATACTCAGAAACATTCCTCCAATAAAGATTAAATAGAAATATCCTTAGAATCAGTTTACTATGAGATACTAGACGGCCCTTACAATAGGAGCATTTACTCTATGGACTAAAAGCAACATTTCTGTATCTCTACCTAGTGTCTAATTGAAGAATTCCACCAAATACATATCAAATTCAAAGTCAAGATATTGACCAGATGCATAACATCTGGAAAAAGTCAAAGACGCTGTCCATGTTAGTCGGTTACACTAGATATAACAAGAAGAAAAAATTTAAGGGGCCGGCCTCATGGCCAAGTGGTTAAGTTCATGCATTCTGCTTCAGCGGCCCAGGATTTCAATGGTTTGGATCCTGGTGCAGACATGGCACCGCTCGTCAGGCCATGCTGAGGTGGCATCCCACATGCCACAACTAGAAGGACCCACAACTAAAATATACAACTATGTGCTGGGGGGATTTGGGGAGAAAAAAAAAAAAGATTGGCAACAGTTAGCTCAAGTGCCAATCTTGAAAAAAAAAAAGAGTGGGGAAAAAAGAAAGAAAAAATTTAATTGGTTTCCTACATTTATTTTCTGTTCCCCAAATGGACAGCAGTACTTGCTTGTACTGACATAATTTAAGGAAGAATGATAGATAAAAACACCTACAAATTAACAGTAAACTGAGTCTGAAAATCTATGATATAATATTACCTTTACCAGAAGCTATTTATCGATTTCATGGTTTGGGATTGAGACACACACAGTTTCTGTCTTACTCTGAAATGAAGCTGACTGCGCGTGTCAATAATGCCGGTTCGGGCTGTCACCATCTACATCGTGAAGTCCTCCAAGAACTACATTTTCTACTTGCATTTCAGTTTTTCAGACTATTCAGAATCTTCTCCAAATAGAACCTCAATTTCACAATGAAAAAAATTGGGAGGGGGGAGCACAAAGCAGGAGAAAGAGAAGGGGGAGGAATATATATAGTAACGAAACAGACTCTACAAGATACCTAAGAAACCAACTTTCTGCCAGACCTCAGGGAATCGAGAAAAGCTCACCTACTGGTACCAAAGGAAGGATTATTTAGTCATTGGTGATGGGAAAACTTAGCAGCCATTTTGGAAAAAAAAAATCCACTCTCCAAAGTCTCTATGCAAAATAAACTCCAGATGAATTAAAGAGTCGCACATATTTTAAATTACTAAAAAAAGCAAAAAATAGAGTAAATACATATCCAACTTGTAAATTTACAGCATTGAAGCAATAAGAAAAAAAGGAATGATGGATATAATAATAAAAATGAAACTCAATGCAATAAAAATTAATGAAAGTCAATTTTAAAAATCAACCTTGCAAAATATATTTACAGAGAATAACATGAGCAATAATATGCGCAAGTCTTCCACAAAAATCAATGTAAATAGCAAACATATGGAAAAATGTTTTCATTAACAATTATGTTTAGAAAAAGCACTGGGTTATTTAACATGTACCCAAGTGGCAAAAATGTTTTTTTGCTATCCAAATGCCAATGAAATTTCAGTGATTATGGTACACTTTCTTACTCTGTTTTTCCTTTGTTGAGATGAAATTCATACACCATCCGATTCACCATGTGCAAATGAGCAATTCAGCGCAGTTAGTGTAATCAAAGTGGTATGCAACCACCACCTCTACCTAGTTCCCAAACATTTTCATCACCCCGGAAGAACACCCCACACTCATTAAATAATCACTCCCCATTTGCCCCTCTCACACCCCTGGCAACCACAAATCTGCTTTCTGTCTCCATGGATTTGCCTATTCTGGATACTTCATATAAACGGAATCATACAATATTCAGACTTTTGTGTCTGGCTTTTTCACTTAGCACGATGTTTTTGAGGTTAACCCATGTTGTAGCCTGCAACAACTTCATTCTTTCTTATGACTTAATACTCCATTGTATGTCTATACCACCTTTTGTTTATCCATTCATCCTTTCTGGATATTTAGGTTGTTTCCACCTTTAGGCTACTGTGAATAATACTGCTATCAATATTCATGAGCAAGTATCTGTCACGACACCTGTTTTCAGTTCTTTTGAGTATATACCTAGGAGCAGAATTGCTGGGTCATGTGGTAGCTCTGTGTTTAATATGTTGAAGAACCCCCAGACCGTGTTGCAGAGCAGCTCCTCCATTCCACATTCCCACCAGCAGTACGAGGGCTCCAATTTCTACGTTTGCTCCCCAACACTTGTTATTGTCTCCTTTTTACTGTAGCTACTCTAGTGAGCGTGAGGTGGTGGCTCAGTGCAGGTTTGACCTGCATGACCCTAATGACTAATGAGGTTGAGCATTTTTATGTGCTCATTGGCAATTTGTATATTAGAAGGAGGCTGTGAGTGAAGATTTCTCTGAGGCCTAGAGGAGCCCCAAGGCTTTGGAGCCTAGGATACACTTTATAAATCTGTGTGCATTTGTCTGCCTGTCTGCCTATCTATCTATCTATCTCTTTATCTATCATCTATCCATCTATCTATCCTACCATCCATCCATCAACTATTCATTTATTTTTACAGGTGGCATTCCAAGAGGTACAAGCATGTTGATGAGCAATATGGTACAGTAGAGGAAGAGAGAAAACAATATTCAAATTCTTTGCCCTAGTAAATCCACTCTTGGAAGTTTATCCTGATGAAATAAACAATAGATGCACATGTCTAAATGCTCACAACAATACTGAACAGCAAAAATTAAAACCACCTAAGGAAAAATGTGAAACATTCTTGTCTATCAACATGAAGGAAGATTATGCAAGAAATGAAGTATTTATAAAGACTGTATTGAAATGGAGAATCATAACATATAGCAATAAAGAGTTCTGGTTTTCATCCAGGTGACCCAGGTCCGACGCCAGTCATAGGGACACCGATTTAAGGGAACGTAAGGTCCATGAGGGCAGGATCTTTGATTTGCTCACTAAAGTGTTCCAAATCTAAAACAGCACCTAGTATATAGCACGTTCTCAATAAACTTCTACTGAATGGATGTTAAGGAATGAACCAACAAATACAGAATGTAAATCAAAATGTAAATGGCACATGAAAAATAACATGAAAAAATGAAAATATCCAACCAGGTCTCTCATCAACATCTGGAATTCAACCCAAATGCTGTTCTTCCCACTGGAATTCATTATTCCCTGTTCTCCAGTGCCCCAAGCCAGAAACCTGGGGATCCCTTCCTTGTTCCCTAACACACCACTCCTAAGCCCTTCATTCACCAAATCGTTGATTTCACCTCCTCACTATCCCTCCACCATCTTCACTTCTCTGCTCCATCATCACCACCCTAGCTGGAGCCACCACTGTCTTCTGCATGGATTGCTGCTACAGCCTACACAATGGTTTCCCGCCTCTGTTCTGCCACTTTTAACCCATTCTCCACTTAAACGGCCAGTGTGCATTTTTCTAAAGCATAAACCCTAACAATTCTCTCCCCTGCTTAAAAGTTGCCAAAGCATCTCATTGCCCATAAGAAAAACCCATAGTTCTTAATATGGTTTGCATTAGAAGTCCTCAATATTGACTGCAGAGTAAATCACCAAGGGAGCTTGTAAAAGATGCTAATGCCCAGGCCCCATCCTAGAGACTGAGTTTGAACTGATCTGGGGTGAAGCCCAGGCGTGGGTATTTAAAAAGCAATGTGGCAGGTGAGACTAGTACACAATCAGGTTAGAGCCCACAGGTTTATCCGGCCCTTTGGGCTGTGGCTCCTCCTTAAGTCTCCGCGGCATCTTTGGTCACTGCCCTGCCCCAGCCATGCTGTACTTCTCCCAAGTCTTCAACTGCGCTGCGATCTCTCTGGCTTCGGAGTCTTTGTACTTGCTTTGCTTTCGGTGGGGAATAGTCTCCCCACTCTCTTTGGCAAGGTTACACACAGTCATCCTTTGAGTTTCTGCTTCAACATCACTTCCTCCAGGGGTCTTCTACCCCAGACCAGAGTAGGTACCTGTGATGGATATTCCCTCGTTCTTTGTGCATCCTCAGTAACGGCGCTATGTCAGACTCTATTATTGCTGTGCATTTATTTGTCTGCTTCAGCCTTCCACCAGTAGACTGCAGAGCCTGTGGGCAGGCCCTGTGATCTCTGTTGGCCACAGCATGTTAAGCACCTAACAGAGTGAATGCACACAGCAGGCATTTAATAATTAGTTATCAAATAAATTAATATATGACAGGACTAGGGGATTATAAGTAACCCGAATTCTTTAAAACTAATTTCCTTTGTGGTGGTTGTATATCTGCTTTATGGAAAAACATTTTCAAAATTAACAATCCAAGATATCATAATTATCATTGTTATAATCTAAATATAACATTCTTTCACATTTTTCAATTTAGGAAATTCAGGGTAGTATTTTTTGAGGAGTACATACAAAAATAAACATGAGATTGTAGTGAAAATATCATCCTCCTGATTCTGCAAAACTAAAGAAAAGGAAATCTGTGCGTGCTCTACCCTGATTAGTGTAATGTGGCTTATGTGTCATGGATGCTTGGTTTTTATTATTATCCATTTGCGATGGAGAAGATACACCCACCACATGAAAACTTTTGGAAATCATCCACCAGATCATATTCCACTGCATTGCTTCTTAACAATGGCCTTGGGCTCTTCAAGAATGATCACTCATTTAAAAACTTGAGAACATAAACTAAATAACAATGCAAGGTAGTAGAAGAAAAGTATTTGAAACCATAATCATCAACATGACACACAAGTTTGCAAAGCAAATACTTTTCTTTTTCAGAAAATAAATGATAAAGCAATATGCAAAACATTTGTCTATAAATGTATTATAATATTTTATAGTAATATCTTTAATATTAATATCCTATATATACACATATCCTGCAATGGGAATCTCAGGAAATGTTTAAATGTTTCTAAAAATGAGTGTAAGAGATAAATTATATTAGCAATGTTTTTGCCAATCTTCTATATCCCTGAAATATAATTATAACACATGAAATCACAAGGAATTTTCTAAGTCCAAACTTCTATTTATAGGAAGAAATGGGTTTCATTTATGAGTCTAGATACCTAAGTCCTAAAACATACACCAGTTTTGCAAGTCTGAAGAATAACTAAACTTGTATCATACAATTAATATTTCCTGGAATGTCATGACTATACTTGGCCCAACTTTGCTGCTTCCGTTATGCCCTTGAAATACCCTTCCATGATGCCACGAATTCGAACCTGGAGTTCTAGCTTTGTGTTGCCCGTCTATAATGTTGAGGTTAAGTTTACTCCTATACCACATGGACTTGCCTTAGTGCTTTTACGGTAAATAGCACTAGAAATGCTGCCTCTTGAAACCAAGGTTAGGGAAACTGTTACTTAAGCAAACACAATCGATCCCAAATCATTTTAAATTTCCTGCACTGTGATTTCTCCTACAGCAAGGACTGTGGGCATGCGGTGGGAGCAGACCTGCTGGAGGAGAACGGCATGACCATTCTCCAACTGGAGCTTCTCTCCCTCCCTGATTATCAACGCAGCACAGCTACCCTCACAGCGCCCCTCTCTTCCCTCCTTGCTGCTTCCAGCTTTGTTCACTCCTAATTTCCCCAAATCGAAATGGAAATCCAAGTTTCTTTTGGCAAAGGAAATCAATACCAAGTCACTTTACTTGATATATACTTTTGAAAGAGAAATAGAAGCCCTCCAGTTACCATGTCATTCTCGTATTTCCTCATGAAGTGAGAAGACGGGGATGGGGACAACTGTCAGAGTAAGGTTTCAGTTTGCACTTGAGGGCAGAGCAAGGCTTAGCTACAGACCAGAGAGTGAGGATCCACTGAAAACTGGTCATAAAACGAGAGAGACAGCCAATTCATCTCCATCACACTTTCATTTCCTTTTTCACTGTTATTAATTCACTTATTCTTTCTTCAAACAATTATTGGGCGGTATACTCTACGCGGGCCACTGTGGTAGGTGTTCAGTAATAAAAATAAACAAGACATGACAGTCCCACCTTCAATCTGATCATATTCTAATGGGAGAATACATAAAATCAGTGATCATAAATCAGCATGAGAAGTTCAATGACGGATGCTTAGAGTATTTGAAGAGCCCAAAGGCACCTGACCCAGCCAGCCCTGGGCTCCTGGAGGAGGTGGTCAGCACTGAGGGATGGGTGTGATGAGGGAGCGAGAGACCAGGGTGTGGGTGAAACACTCTCCCAGGGGAACAACCAGGGCGAATGTACGGACTGGGAATAGGAAGGCTGAGGGGTTGGGAGGGGGAGGTGAAAACAGCCATGGAGGGAGAGAGATTAAGCTGGGAGGTCGTCTTCCCTCTTCTCTGCACTTCTTTCCCCTCTAGATGGGCCCACTGACCTGTAGGCACCCGGGCCAGCAAGGACCCATCACCCACCCTGGGGATGCTGCATGCTATTGTCACTTTTCTCACTTTTTATCTAAGCAGAATTTAACGCTGGTGCTGCTCAGTTTCTTTATCTGCACGTGAGTAAAACATCAAGTACCTTACAGAACTGTGATATTATAACTAAACTGTGCCTGGCCTGTGATGGGTAATTGCACATTCAAGCTATTATCATTGCTGACTTAGAGAAAAATTTAGAACCAAAAAGGTGTTATATATATAAAAAAAACAACCAAGAAGAAGCTAAGTCTGAGACATGGTGAGGCAGGAGCAAGAATGACAGAAACTAAGACGTGCAGAGTGCTTGATCTGTGCCAGGAGCTGTAAAATGTTCACTGCACTCAGGGCTGAGATTAAGATGACAGGTGGTAAGGAAGGAGGCTCCACGCATAGGGAGAATCAAAATCCCAAATCAAGGATGAGAGAATCAGAAGCAAGATCTCACAGAAACAAATCTGATATTTTAGGTAAGAACAAATCTACATGACAAACATACAATATGTGACAGACCCACAATTTTAGCTGACGGGAAGAAAGACAGTTACCAGAAAAGGAAAGTTGCAGCCCCGTGACTTTGGGCATTAGTGAGGCCACAGCTACCCCACCTGATAAGACACTTACACACTCTCACCTGATTATCCACATAAGACACTGATGGGCTGAGCAGATAGCAGAGGACAGGAACTCAAGATGTATCCGAAAAAACACTTAGATGTGACATCACAGCTGTCTCCAAATATTTGAAAGACTATTGTGTAGGGAAAGGATTAGATGCTGTACATGTAGTTTTGGAAACGGCCTCAGGATCTCGGATCTCAGGGGTTCACATTTCAGGGAAGTAGACTTCAGCACACCAAAAGCCATCACATACATTCTTGTTGGTTTATTGACTGTCTCACATCTTCAGAAGAAAGTTTCCAATTTTCTCAGATTTTAAAATACAGATTAAAATCACTCACAGACCAGAAGGCCTTGGTTGTTATCAAGTTGACACAGCGCCTATGGACCCACCTGAAGAGAGGTAGGCGAGGGAAGTGGGATCAGGCAGGACTAGGAAATACACATCCCCAACGACACATATGGACCCATGCACACAGCCATGCAGCTCCTGCAGTGTCCACATTGCTCACTCTGAGAGGTGAAGACATTCTTTTTATCATTATTATTAAGGTAGAATTGGTATGTAACATTCTATTAGTTTCAGGTGTATGATACTGTAATTTGATATTTGTATACACTACAAAGTGATCACCAGCATAAGTCTAGTTCCCATCCATCACCACACAACTGACCCCCTCACCTAGTTCACGCACCCTCCAAGCCCCTTCCCCTCCGGTAACCACTAATCTGTTCTCTATGAGTTTGTCTTCTTTTTTTGTTCATTTGTTTTGGTTTTTAGATTTCACATATAAGTGAGATCATCCAGTATTTGTCTTTCTCCATTTGACCCATTTCACTTAGCATAATGTCCTTAGGTCAACCCAAGTTGTCAAAAATGGCAGGATCTCACTCTTTTTATGGCTGAATAATATTCCACTGTTATATACACCAGATCTTCTTTCTCCATTCAGCCATTGATGGACACTTAGGTTGTTTCCATATCTTGGCTATTATGAATAATGCTACAATAAACATAGGGGTACACATATTTTTTCGAATTTGCATTTTCATGTTCTTTGGATAAATACCCAGAAGTGGAAATGCTGGATCATATGGTAGTTCTGTTCTTAATTTTTTGAGGAAACTCCACATTGTTTTCTATGGAAACAGCGGCTGCACCAATTTACATTCCCACCAACAGCACACAAGGGTTCCCTTTTCTTCACATCTTCACCAACATTTATTTATTGTGTTTTTAATAACAGCCATTCTGACAGGTGTGAGGTGATATCTCATTGTGGTTTTGATTTGCATTTCCCTAATAATTAGTGATGTTGAACATCTTTTGAACATCTGCCCTGAACATCTATTGCCCATCTGTATGTCTTCTTTGGAAAAACGTCTGCTCATATCCTCTGACCATTTTTTAATTGGGTTGTTTGTCTTTTTGTTGTTGAGTTGTATGAGTTCCTTATACATCTTGGATATTAACTCCTTATTAGATATATGATTTGCAAATATCTTCTCCCATTTAGTAGATTGTCTTTTCTTTTTGTTGATGGTTTCCTTCACTGTGCAAAACCTTTTTAGTTTGATGCAGTCCCGTTTGTTTATTTTTGCTTTTGTTTCCCTTGCCTTTGGAGTCAGATCCAGAAAAACATTGCTAAGATCAATGTCAAGGAGCTTATCACTGATGTTTTCTTCTAGGAATTTTATGGTTTCAGGTCTTACACGCAACTTTTTAATCCATTTTGAGTTGGTTTTTGTGCATGGTGTAAGGTACTGGTCTACTTTCATTCTTTTGCATGTGGCTGTCCAGTTTCCCCACACCATTTACTGAAGAGACTGTCCTTTCCCCATTTGTATATTCTTGGCTCCTGTGTTGTAAATTAATTGCCCATATATGCGTGGCTTTAGTTCTGGGCTCTTTATTCTGTTCCATTGATCTGTGTGTCTTTTTATGCCAATACCATACTCTTCTTATGCCTATAGATTTGCAGTATAGTTTGAAATCAGAAAGCATGATACCTCCAGCTTTGTTCTTCTTCCTCAAGACTGCTTTGACTATTCCGGATCTTTTGTGGTTCCATACAAATTTTAGAATTATTTGTTCTAGTTCTGTGAAAAATGCCATTGGATTTACAATAGGGACTGCATTGAATCTGTAGATCGCTTTGGGTACTATGGACATTTTAACAACATTAATTCTTCCAATCCTTCAGCACCGAATAGCTTTCCATTTATTTGCACCTTCTTAATTTCTTTCATCAAAGTCATATAGTTTTCAGCATATGTGTCTTTCACCTCCTTGGTTAAATTTATTCCTAGGCATTGTATTCTTTTTTATGCAGTTGTAAATGGGATTGTTTTCTTAATTTCTCTTTCTGAAAGTTTGCTGTTAGTGTATAAAAATGTAACAGATTTTTGTATACTGATTTTGTATCCTGCAACTTTACTCAATTTGATTATTAGTTCTAACAGTTTTCTGGTGGAGTCTTTAGGGTTTTCTATATATAAACTCATGCTATCTGCAAATAGTGACAGTTTTACTTCTTTCTTTCCACTTTGGATGTGCTTTATTTCTTTTTCCTGCCTAATTGCTCTGGCTAGGCCTTCCAATACTATGTTCAATAAAAGCAGCACAGTGGGCATCTTTCTCTTGTTCTTGATCTTAGGAGAAAAGCTCTCAGCTTTTCACCAGTGAATATGATTGTTAGCTATGGGCTTGTCACGTAAGGCCTTTATTATGGTGAGATATCTTCTGTCTGTGCTCACTTTGTTGAGAATTTTTATCTTAAATGGATGTTGAATTTTGTCAAATGCTTTTTCTGCATCTCTTGAGATGATCATATGATTTTTAGTCTTCATGTTCCTAATGTGATGTACCATGTTGATTGATTTGCAGATGTTCAACGATCCTTGCATCCCTGGGATAAATCCCATTTAATCATGGAGTATGATCCTTTTAATGTATTGTGTGTTGAATTTGGTTTGCTAATATTTTGTTGAGGATGTTTGCACCTGTGTTCATCAGGGATATTGACCTATAATTTTCTTTTTTGTGGTATCTTTGTTTTTGATATCAGGGTAATGCTGGCCTCATAAAATGAGTTTGGGAGCATTCCCTCCTCTTCAGTTTTTTGGAAGAGTTTGAGCAAGATAGATATTAAATCTTTTTGAATGCTTGGTAGAATTCACTAGAGCAGCTGTCTGGTCCTGGACTTTTGCTTGTTGGGAGGTTTGTTTGTTTTTGGTGAGGAAGATTGTCCCTGAGCTAACATCTGTGCCAATTTTCCTCTGTTTTGTACGTGGGATGCCACCACAGCATGATGAGCTTGATGAGCAGTGTGTATGTCTACACCTGGGATCCAAACCCAGGAGCTCCTGGCCACCAAAGTGGAGTGTGCAAACCCAACCACCACACCACTGGGCCAGACCCTGTTGAGAGTTTTTTGATTATTGATTCAATCTCCTTACTAGTAATTGGTCTATTCAGATTTTCTCTTTCTTCATCATTTAGTCTTGGAAGATTGCATGTTTCTAGGAATTTATCCATTTCTTTGAGGATGTCCAACTTGTTGATGAATAACTGTTTATAGTAGTCTCTTACAATCCTTTATATTTCTTTGGTATCAGTTGTGATTTCTCCTTTCATTTCTGATTTTATTTATTTGAACTCCCTGCTTTTTTTTCTTGGTGAGTCTAACTAAAGGTTTGTCAATTTTATTCGTCTTTTGAAAGAACCAGCTCTTAGTTTCATTGATATTTTCTGTTGTCTTTTTAGTCTCTGTTTCATTTATTCTGCTCTGATCTTTATTATTTCCTTCCTTCTACTAACTTTGGGCTTCTTTGGATCTTTTTCTAGTTCCTTTAGGTGTAAAGTTAGATTGTTTATTTGAGGCTTTTCTTTTTTCTTGCGGTAGGCCTGTATTGCTACAAACTTCCTTCTTAGAACAGCTTTTGCTGCGCCCATAGATCTTGGTATGTCATATTTCCATTTTCATTTGTCTGAAGGTATTTTTTTATTTCTTCATTGACTCACTGTTTGTTCAGTGGCATCTTGTTTAATCTCCATATATCTGTGATTTTGTAACTTTTCTTGTTGTAGTTGATTTCTACTTTCATGCCATTGTGGTCAGAAAAGACATTTGATATAATTTAAATCTTCTTAAATTTATTAAGACACGTTTTGTGCCTAGCATATGATCTATCCTGGAGAATGTTTCATGTGCACTTGAGAAGAATGTGTATTCTGCTGCTTTTGGATAGAATGTTCTGTATATATCTATTAAGTACATCTGATCTAACGTGTCTTTAAAGGCCAGTGTTTCCTTATTTTCTGTCTGTATGATCAATCCATTGATGTAAGTGGAGTATTAAAGTTCCCTACTATTAATGTGTTGGTGTCAATTGCTCCCTTTAGATCTGTTAATATTTGCTTTATATATTTAGGTGATTCTATGTTGGGTGCATAAATATTTACAAATGTTTTCTCTCCTTGTTGGATTTATCCCTTTGTCATTATGTAATGTCCATCTTTGCCTATTATCACAGTCTTTTTTTTTAAAGTTTATTTTGTCTGATATAAGTATAGCTACTCCAGCTTTCTTTTGGTTTCCATTTGCAGGAAACATCTTTTTCCATCCCTCACTTTCAGGCTGTGTGTGTCCTTATATCCGAGGCGAGTCTCCTATAGGCAGCATATAGATGGGTCTTGTTTTTTTTTATCCATTCAGCAACTCTCTGTCTTTTGATTAGAGAATTTAGTTCATTTACAATTAAACCAATTATTTACAGGTATGTATTTATTGCTACTTTGTTAATTGTTTTCCGGATTTTTGTAGTTCCTCTCTGTTCCTTTCTTCTTCTCTCGGTTTCTTCCCTTGTGATTTCATGGCTTTCTGTAATGTTATGCTTAGATTCATTTCTCACTATTTTTTGTGTATGTATTATAGGGTTTTGCTTTGTGGTTGCCATGATGCTCATGTATAACTGTCTATATATATAACAGTCTATTTTTAGTTGATAGCATGTCATGTTTTAACGCATCCTAAAACTCCGCACTTTTACTCCCTCCCCCATTTTATGTTTTTTGGGTTTTTTGGTGAGGAAGATTGGCCCTGAGCTAACAGCCATTGCCAACCTTGCTCTTTTTGCTTGAGGAAGATTGTCCCTGAGCTAACATCTGTGCCCATCTTCCTCTATTTTGTGTGTGGGACACCGCCACAGCATGGCTTCATGAGCGGTGTATATGTCCACAACCAGATCCAAACCTGTGAACCTCGGGCTGCCAAAGCAAAGCACACGCACTTCACTATGCCACTGAGCTGGCCCACCATTTTATGTTTTTGATGTTACATTTCATATCTTTTTATTTTGTGCATTCCTTAACTAATTATTATATTTATAGTTATTCTCACTACTTTTGTCTTTTAACCTTCCTACTAGCTTTATAGATGATTAATCCACTTCTTGTACTATATATTTACCTTTACTAGTGAGATTTTTACTTTCGTATGCTTTCTTGTTACTAGTTAGTGCCCTTTCTTTTCAACTTAAAGAAGTCACTTTAACTTTTCTTGTAAGTCTGGTTTAGTGGTGATGAACTCCTTCAGCCTTTGCTTGTCTGGAAAACTCTTTATCTTTCCTTCAGTTCTGAATGATAACTTTACTGTGTAGAGTATTCTTGGTTAGAAGTTTTTTCCTTTCATCACTTTGAACATATCCTTCCACCCTCTCCTGGCCTTCAAAGTTTCTGCTGAGAAATCTGCTGATAGTCTCATGGGAGTTCCCTTATATGTAACAAAGTGTTTTTCTCTTCCTGTTTTTAAGAACCTTTCTTTCTCTCTAACTTTTCACATTTTCTAATGTGTCTTGCTGTGGGTCTCTTTGGCTTCATCTTGTTTGGAACTTGCTGGGATTCCTGGAACTGGATGTCTTCTTCCTTCCTCAGGTTAGGGAAGTTTTCAACCAATACTTCTTCAAATAAGTTTTCTGCCCCTTTCTCCTTCTCTTCCCCTTCTGGGACCCCTATAATGTGAATGCTATTCTGCTTGATGTTGTCCAATAGGTCTCTTAAGCTACCTTTACGTTTTAAAATTCTTTTTGCTTTTTGCTGCTCTGATTGGATAGTTCCATTGCCCTGTCTTCCAGCTCATTAGTTATTTCTTCTCCTTCATTTAGTCTGCTACTGAACCCCTCTAGTGTATTTTTCAGTTCAGTTACTGTATTCTTCAGCTCTGTGACTTCTGTTTGGTACTTATATTTTCCATCTCTTTGTTGAAGTTCTGTGTTCATCCATTCTTCTCCTGAGTTCAGTAAGCATCTTTATGACCATTACTTTGAACTCTTTATCTGGTAAATTACTTATCTCCATTTCATCAAGGTGTTTTTTCCCTCTGGAGTTTTAGCTTGTTCTTTCATTTGGAACATATTCCTTTGTTTCTTCATTTTGCTTGACTCTGTATTTATTTCTGTGTGTTAGATGAAACAGCTCTTTCCCAGTTGTGACGGAGTGGCCCTGTGTAGGAGATGAACCTAATTGTTTAACCTTGCCCTAGTTCTTCATTGACTCTTGAACTGTCTCTCTGATGGTTTTAGATCTGTGGAGCCTCAAATGCAATCCCATCTGGCCACCAGAGCCTGGTGCTCCAGGGGCACAACCTGTGTGGGCTGCATGCACCCAAGGGCTTTGGTGGGGTCGTAGAAGCAGTGTGGGGAGGGGCTGCTTGTCCACTGCCTCAGTCAGGGCTGCTCATGGGAGCGGCATTGGGTGGACCAGCCTGCTCACCTGCTGTCTGTCAGTGCTACTCATGGGAGCAGTGTGAGAGGGCAGAGATGCTTGCCCAACACCTCTGTTGGGGCTGCTCACAGAAGTGGTGTGGGGAGGTACGGCTGCTCCTGGGAGCAGTGTTGGGGGTTCAGGGTTGCTTGACCACCTCAGCTAGCAGGTTAGGGTGAGAATGAAACAATGGTGCCCACCAGTGCCAGCACTAGCAAGGTAGAGGGAGAACACAAAAATGGCACCCACCAGTGCCTCCATCCCCAGAAGGAGTCCTAACAGACTTCTGCCCCTCTGGCAGATGCTTTAAGATTAGCAAATGAATCCCCTTCACCTATGGTCACCTATGGTCTAGGCTCTTTTCAAACTGCTGCTTTTGAGCTGGGTCTTGGGGCAAGCAAGTGTGCACACAAGCTCTTGAAGAGCAGAACCTCCATTCCCTACAGCCCTATGGGTCCTGGCTGTGCGCTTTGCTGATCTTTAAAACCAGATGCTTTGTAGGCTAATCGCTCTGATGCAGATTCCAAAAGGCTGGGGCACCTGATGTGAGGCACAAACGCCTTGCTTCTCAGGGAGTCGCTCTGTGGTTCTTTTGAGATCCCTCCTGATTGTGGGTTGTCACACTGGGGGTGGGTTTTTTTGTGAGACTGTGTTTCTGCCTCTGCTACATGTCTGGATGTGGCCCTTTTGTCCTGTGTTGTGGAGTAGCTGTTCAGCTAGTTCTCAGGTTCTTTTCAGAGAGAATTGTTCTGTATGAGCTGTAGATTTGTTGTGTCTGTGAGAGGAGGTGAGTTCAGGTTCTTCCTACTCCACCATCTTGAACTGCCTTGGGGTGAAGATATTCTTAAAGATCAATACTTACCAAGTAAAGCATACTAAGTCCTCATCAACCATTAACACTTTACCTAGTGTTAGTAATCAGATTAATTATCCTCTCACCCAACACATCCTTCAAATTTTGCATATCATAATCTTACCTATTCCTCAACATCTAATTAACCAAAGCCCAATTTCTCCATAAAGTTTTCCCCAGCAAACTTACAAGGCTGTATGATGTACTGGAAAGAATATGGACAATGGCGTCCAGGAGACCTCAATTTGAATCCTGGCTCTGCCCCCAATTGAATGATGTAAGTCAAGACCCTTAATGGCCTCTGGTCCTCACTTCCCTGTGAATAATATGGTAGGGAGAGCCCCTCCTTTTTAAGAGACATAGTAAGGAAAAGGGAGATAATGAGAGCAAACCATTAGTTTACTTTACAAAAGACATGTTAGCTCCTCCTCTCCCTAACATTTTCATCCTTTGTCTCCTTCTTCTAAAATTCTATAATATAGAAAGGGTAATACATAGTGAATCATACATATATTATATATTCCTCTGTGCTGGAGGGCATGGGATGGATAACAAGCTTTGGGGTAGATGAAGGAATGAGGAGAGGACCATAATGTATTCACAAGTCCAGGCCAGACCCAACACTGCAGCCATGGAGCAGGGGGATGAGAGTGCCCGGGTGGGGAAGTTGCTGAAGAAGAGAAAAAAGGACTGGAAGGAGAGTAGAGGGTCACTAAAGATCCATTCACTGACACCACCTTCCAGCCAGCACCATTTCACCCTGTTACCTAGCATTTCAAACACACAGCATAGAGTAGGTATAAACCCAAATATAACAGAATTAATAAGAAACTGAGATAAAGGCTGTAATAGAGAATTATTTGGTACCATGTAAGTTTCATATGTCTCATAATTTCCAAGTTTTTCCCACGTGATTGTGTATAATTTGGAGACGGGATTTGATTCCAAGTTGTTTTTGCTACCTTGTAGTTGTATGTGACCTTGGGCAAGAAATATGACTCCTCTCATAATAATAATTATAACAATAACAACAACAATAATAATAGCTTGTACTTATTGAGCACTTACTAGGGGTCTGGCATTGTTCTAAGTATGCGGACTATATTAATGCAACCCCCACAACAATGCTTTGAGATGGTGGACTGTTATTACCTACATTTTAAAGTTAAGGAAACTGAAGCACAGGGATGAGTAATTTGCCCACAGCCATGTAAGATCCTAAATTTACACATATATTGCATAATATAAACAATTCTCATGAACACTATTTCTCACAATAAAATGAGATATTCTATTTGAAAAATGCTATGTAAACTGAACAACACTGTATGACTATCACTCTAAGCAAAGTCGAGATATCAACAAGGCACCGGCCTAAGAGATTTTCACCCTGATGGGGTTTCTCTTCACAGGGTGCCACCCTCTCAATCCTCCTTCTTGGCTGTGTCCAGCTTTTGGCGGTAAAAACTGAATGTATTCATTATTCCAAGAAAGTCAACTCCATGAAATATCAGGTTACCAGAGTTCTCTTTTAGCAACGCTTTCCATCCAGAGTCTACTGATCATAAATTCATCTTAGACTGGAACAGCCTTGCCCACAGCACCAAACATCAGGCTCCATCGCAGACTGGCATGTGCCTAAGTGTGTCAGTGGATGGGAAAAGCAATCTGCCTCACTTACCAGGGGCTGAGGGAAATAACACCTAAGGCTAATTTCTCTTATTATAAATGTGATCAGAAGGTGTATATTCAATCCAGATGGTTTTAGACTATTTTAGTTCAGAGAAAATGAGACTGGTGTCCTCATCCTGGCACAGATGGCCAGAAGAAGAATTACAAGGTGGTCCAGGTTTGTTTGTTGGTTTATTTTTAACTGTTGCCCTGAGGAGCAGCACCTGCTTCCAGGAGGCTCCCAGGGGAGAGCAGAAGAGAGGGATGAGAAGAATCAAGACCCTCCCAGACGCCGCCTCATGGAGCCTTGGGGCCACCCTTCCTAAGAAAGCAGGCAGCAGACAGTGATCCTGGGAATGACTCCTCAGGCAAGCATGGGGCTAGCTGCCTTTTACATATTTTGTCTCCCATTTCATAAATATTAATTCTTTCTTCCATAGTACTGTGTCAAATATAAAAAATAAAAATAAAAAATGTTCTTAGGCTGTGGAATTATTTTTATGAGGATGGACCTGCCATGACTGCAAATCTAGGGGTTCCTCTCCAGTTATCACGATCCATGATAAGCAAAGCATGGGACCAAGTTTCTGGCTACATGCCAAGGGACAAGTCAGCAATGGCCCCAGAAAGCAGAGCCACAGGAGTGGCTCACTCCAGGTGTCCAGCCCACAGTCATGGGGACATGGGGACTGGGGGCTGAATGCCTAGGCTCATGGCTGTCCCTTAGACTTCTTGTCACGTGCTGATGCTTCAAATCTTAAGTCTCAGCATCGTGAGCCTCATTTGTTTGGAGGACAGAAGTGCACCAGGATAAAGGATTAAGGCCTAGAACAACATTTCAGTCAATGGACTTCTGGTCTGAGTGTCCCGTACTCTTAGAATGAGAGGAGTTGGAACTCTAGATACCCCATCTCCTATCAACAGACTGATTTAGAATTGTCTTTCAGAAAATTTGCAAAGTCACGTAGCCGGAGTGTGCACAAAAGAAGAAATCTTGACCTGAAATGATTGCAGAACGAAAGATTCTCCTCCCCATGGAACCAAAGGACCAAGACGTGAGTGGAACTTAGAAGTTAGACTCTTATCAGAAGTGAGGCCTCTGTCATTCAGGATGATCCAGTGTTAAAATTCCTTCCCCGTCTTACCATAAATGTTTAGAACCTTACTATAAACGTTTAAAGCCCACCCATCAAAACTGTCCTGCCAGGTTTCCGTGTGCCAGCCTGTTCTCCCTAACCTCTTAAATTTTGCCCCAAATCCTGAATCGGGGAGCCAGGTCTGAAGGCACACATCCCCCCACCCCCCACAGATTGATCTCACAGAATAAAGTTGATTTCTTTTCCCAAAAGCTGATGCCATAATAATTGAGGGTTTTTTAATGCACATCAGGCAAGAGAATCCCAGTTTTGTGTGGTAACCCTACAAAGTGTAATGGAAGAAACAATCCTAAACAGATGACAAATAAGGACTTCTACAAAGAGTGGAAAGTCAGACAGATGAGTGCTCAGATCCCAGCTCAGACACACGGTGGCTTTGTGCAACTCACTTGCTCTCCCAGAGCCTGTTTCTCCATCATCACCCTCAACACTGCCCTCATCCTTACCTCCTCCATCATAATCCTTATCCCTACCTCCTCCATCATAACCCGCATCCCTACCTCCTCCATCATAGCCCTCATCCCTACCTCCTCCATCACACTCTCATCCCTACCTCAACAAGACGTGCAGACTGGGTGCTGTATTTATACAAAAGAAAGGCACCTCCTTGGAGAAGAGAGATCATGAAAAGGCACAGCCCTAGAGGGGCAAGGTTTGGCCAGTAGACTAGCCTCTTTGTAGGAATAAAATGATTCCCGTCTCCAGCTGGATCCAGCCTAGCAGAGGGCGTCTAGCCGGGTGATCGGAGCCTCGGCTGGAGCACAGCTCCCACTCACCCCCTCAGGCCACTCCTGCAGGCCATGCCCAGCCGTCTGCACAGCCCGACCCACCCTAAAGACTTGCTTAGGAAATGGGATGGGACCCTGAGGCTGGAGTCCTCTACTTAAAGAATCATGGAGCCAATCTGCAACAAGAAAAAGGGAGTCATTAATTGGAAAAGGGATATGATGACCCCTGGGGTCCGATAGCTAGTAGGCACTCTATAACTAGCAGCTATTATCACCACAAATCCTTCCTTCAGAGTTTTGAACTCAAAGGTTCCTTTCAATCAATAGCACGCTTTAGCACAGCCCAAGAATCCAGACTGGCCTTGAAATTTCACTAACACTGCCACACATCCACCACCGAGTCAAACAGACTACTTCTATGGAATCTGTAATGACATAATTGAAACCGGGTTCACATTTATTTAAATAGTATAGTTTTGATGGAATGAAAATATTTTAGTAAGCGGCACAACACATGTTTGAGGAAAATTTACAGAGGTTCCCCCTGCCCCACCGACTTCCTCACTTACCTGTAAGAGAGCCATTTGGAAATGAAAAAGGAGAGGGAGAAAGAGGGAGGGGTGTTGAGTTTCAGTTCTGCATAATGGCACCTTTAACAAACCTGCCAGCTCCTCAAAAGCCAAACAGGGTGGTTTGAAAAGCCTTTACTACTGGCAGTTAATAAGCACAGGGCTCTGGGGGAACGAGAGCTCGCAGTGACTCCAATTTATAAATGCTACTGTTGCCCCCAGACACGTGTCTCAGGTTCCTGAGGGGCACTGGGAGCTTCTGCCATGATGAGGGTGCGGAGCAGGAGTTTAAACGGGGAGAGGAGGAGCTGGGAAACAAAGCCAAACACGCAGAAGGGAGCGCCTGGAGGTCCTGGACTCGAGACCACTGACAATGGCCAAGACCTCACCTGTCTGGCTTATTCCACTCTAATTTACCAATATCTTGAACGTGGGGAAAACATTCAAAATGCACAGGAAGATACTTTTTGTCTTTTTATTTGAAATTTTGCTACTTAGCATCTGTAGATACCAAAAACGCCTAAACTTCCACTAGGGGATATCAAAAGAGCTGAGTGTGTTTACAACTCTGACGGTGTAATTGAAACTTCAAATGCTGCAGAAACAATAACATTAGTGAGGTGAAGCCAACTCTAAATTAAAAGTCAGTGTTTCCATTACCCACTCTAACAGTGTTTGCAGGAGTTTATATAACTTGATCATTAAAAAATGCTCTAGGCTGAAAACCTGGTCTGTGTCAATCTTGGACTAAACCAGTTTGCAAAGCTCTGAAGTTTGTTTGCCCTTCTCTTTTATCCCTTTTCAGGAATGTATTACTTTAAATGCTACACATGAAACTGAACCAAACAAATCTCTAACACCTGATGAGCCAATCCTGTTGCATGCATCACTCATTTTTCAGACAAAATTTATGATTTCTATAAACTCACTTTCAAGGCGCCTATGGTTGGAAGCAAAGAGCTCAAAGTTCTTTTCTAACTCAGTCTTCAGCATATCCCTTCTCTGTTGGTTACTTCGTCAAAAGTATTGGAACTTCAAATTGGAATGTTAACTTTTGCAGAAATAAACTTCAAAGTAGAATTCAACTTAGTAGAAATAACATTTACTATTATGACTTTATTAGATTGGCTCTTTGTGGAATAGAATAGAGTTTTTACATGGGGACATCAGATTTGGACATGTTCCAGTTATACTGCAGTGGAGAATAACAGTAGAGGGCAATTGTGCATGAATGAAAATATCCCGGAGACAGACACGGAAATATCTTGGTATCGAGACGCCCAACTATCCAGGCTGTGAGGCGACGAGAGGCAGTTCTAACTCCCAAGGTTGGGCTGCAAGGAATGCTCAGGAAGAGGCAGGTCAGGAGGGCAGCTCCGCCTGCACCTGAGATGGCCTCCACCCTTCACCACTGAGAAGCACAGGCTTCTTCACGGTACTCATGTAGGACCATCCAAGGGATCTAGGCAATTTGGATCCTTGCCTGGGAAAGAGGAGACAAAGCAAGAACAAACCTCTGTATGTGTGTATGTGTGTGTGCCTGTGTGCAGGCGTGTGCGTGTGTGTGTGGGGGGGTGTATGTTAAGTTTGTGTCTCTTTCTGTCTGTCTATCTCTATCTATACTTTATAGGGGAGACTATACATAGAGTAAATATATTTATAAATGTGGAAATGGGAATATTGTTTTAACAGTTCATATTACATTTTTATTTTGACTTTTGTAAAACTGTGTAAAATCATATTTTTTAATAAAAATAGGGATGCCTAGACTCTCTGGGTCAGAAGAAACGATGAATTTCACTTCTTCACCCAGACACCCTCCAGAACAGTCCTCTTTACGGTATCACTCAGCACCTTAAATTATCCGTAGAAACAGGCATGACAGAAATTTATAAACTCAAATTTTAAAAATTTGATGAGTTGTAACATATCCTGTGATTAAATATTTCCCGTGATGGAGAACTTATTATTCATGAAATAGCCTTTCATTCAGATAACACTTACGGCTCAAAAATCCTTCCTTATGGTCCTGGAAATGCCTTCTCAAGAAATACCCAAGGATTTTTTTATTGTGAAGCACTATAAAATATCACTGCTAACATTTCTAAGTCCAAAAAGATTTGAACCTGGCCAAATGTAGTAAATCCTCTTTATCATTATAACATAACTAAAGCACTATTATTTAAACACTATATTTTATCAAATTTTTAATAATAAAGTGACTTTTACCAAACATTAAAACCACATCTTAACAATGGAATATTATTCAGCCATGAAAAGGAATGAAGTACTGATATATGCTACAACATGGATGGACCTTGAAAACACATTAACTGAAAGAAACCAGACACAAAAGGCCACATACTGTATGATTCTGTTTAGATGAAATCTCCAGAACAGGCAGAAAGTAAATTAATGGTTGCCTAGGGATGGGTGGTGAGGGGACGGGGAGTAATCTTCGTGGGTGCTGGGTTTCTTATTGAGGCGATGAAAGTGTTCTGGAATTAGATGGCAGCGGGGGGTGCACAACACGAAAACCAGTGAATCGTATTCCTTAAACGGGCACATGTTATAGCACACAAATTATATCTCAAATATCTTAAATCACAGATCTCAAATTAAAAATCATTTTGATAGGCATTATTGTCCAAGGACGTCTGAACTCAATTAAGTGGCCAAAATGAATACAAAGTCGAGCTCTGTAAAGTTTAACTCTCTAAAAGTCAGGCAGCAAGGGATACTGAATAATTTATGAGTATGGATTTTACCAAAGAATCTCTCACTATATTAATGTTAATACTCTTTGATTCATGGAGAGTTTTGATCTCCTTTTTAGTTTACAGGGAGGGGTAGGTTATTACTTGTACTGGCACTTATGAACGATCAGGAAATTTGAAAACCACAAATGGATTCCTCAAAGAAAAACTGACAATTTAAAACTGCTATTATGGTCTATTTCAAGCATCTCAGGGTTTCTTTAGGTTTAACTTAAAACATGGATTTTATTCTCTCTGTTTGAAATGCTTCTGTTTTTCAAATGACAATCGCACGTTCTACAAAAACTTAAGTAGAATTTATCTGATGGCGGGTTAATTTAGAAAGCTAATACTAAAGCACACACATGTTGACTTTTTCAGATTAAAACTTCAAAATATAATATGTATAAGACATAATATTTCTTTAAAAATAGCAATAAAGAACTCCCAATTTGAAAAACAAATATACGTGTCATTACATTTTTCCCATAAAGACATATGAAATCTTACTTTATGCTTCAGAATAGGATTGAGTCACTGTCATATAATGTTATTCAACTTTTGTCCCCGTATTTGTCATATTAGAAATTGTGCACGTCCTGTCTCACTAGCTGTACTGTAAGCTCCAGGAACTATACACAAATCTTGATATTTTAGATTAAGCCCAATGATAATGTCCTACCTACAGATAGGGGCCTAAGATCTAATATATGTTGAAAATTCATTCATTAAGTTGTTTGCACTACCCAATTCTCCATGGCAGACTTCCTTGATATGTATTTATAGTATACTGGATTGCCAAATGACCAAAACTTGCCATGAATTTTACAATGTAATTATTACATAGATTTCTATGAGTGTTATGACACATAACTTTATTATGAACATACCTAATATGAAACAAAACCACCATAATACTCACAGTTGTAACCAGGCGCGATACGGTGCTGAGCTTCCAGGCTGGCCAATGTGATGTGAAAGATGACGTGCAGCAACAGGAAGGACAGACTGGTGAAGCACAGAGACTTCAACAACCGTCCCGTATGTCCTAGGGGAGAAAAGAACAGAGACTGTGAGAGAACTTAGGATGAAACACACCCATTCTGATCTTCCTACAGTTCCACATGGAACATGTTTCTATGTAATCTACTCTGTAGACTGACTCCAAAGCATATGACACGTAACAATTACTCTCTTAATTACTAGTCTAAACCTAAAAGCTATCTTATTCCCTTTGTAAAATTATACAAATAACATTGATTAAAAACTCGATGTAAAAGAAAGATGCTTCCCTCTTCATCATATGACATGTTACCACAAAATGAAACCACAAAAAGTCCTTGGCCCAGAAAATTTTATAAGGGACTTCTGCCAATTTTGAAGGCAGATAATCCCTATCTTATAAGAGTAGTTCCAGAGAGTAAAAAACGAAGGAAAGTTGCCTAAAACATTTCATGAAGTTAGAGTAACTTTAAATTCAAAGTTAAATAAGGCTAGAAGAGGAAAAGAAATTATAAGCCCATTTTACTTATGAACACAGACACAAATTATTTACAGATATAATTGCTAATCAACTGAAATAGCATAGTAAAATTATAACATATAATAAGCTAGGGTTTATTGCAGAAAAACAAGTGTCTTTTACCATTAATAAATCTATAAGTGTAAGTCATACCCTAGAGGGCTGATAGTATGATTTTCTCAATAGATACAGAAGAAGCATTTCATAAACTTCAAAATCTATTTATCATCAAAGAAAACAACACTCAGAAAACTAGGAATAGAAGGAAATGTTCTTAAGATGATAACAGATTTACACCATAACTAAAGCAAACAATCTGTTTATGGTGGAATTTTAGACATAGTCCCATTAATGTCAGAGATTGATCAAGGACACTTGACACTCTTGCCACTTAACATATCAATAGGTGTGCTGGCCAATGTTATAAGACAAGAAAAAAGAATAAAGAGTTGTAATAACTAGAATTATTTGCAGACAATATGATCAAATGGAATTACTCACAGATGATATTATCAATGTAGAATGTCAAACTGAAACCACAGACCAACTATTAGAGCAAATACAAGAAAATGATTCAGATACAATATCATCTTACGAAAGTCAATACAGCACCTATGCATTAGCAATAACCAAATAGAAAACAAGACATCACTTAAATTAGCAACCAAAACTGTATTGTAATGGTTTTGCCAGTGTTTTAGTGCTTTGGTTTTAGTCAGTTTGGCTAGGCTACAGTCCCTGATTATTCAATCAAACACTAAACTAAATGTTTTTGTGAATTTATAGAAGTGACTAAAGTCTATTATCAACTGACATTAAGTAAGGATGTTATCTGTGATAATCTGGGCAGGCCTGATTCAATCAGTTGGAAGGCCTGGAAACCAGGAGGAAGAAAGAAACAATGAGGAAATTCTGTCCCCTGTTGACATTAGCTTCAGCCTGTGCCTATGAATTTAGGCTTGTCCATGACCATGACTTTCCCTTCTGGACAGCCTACCCTACAGATTTTGGCTTTCTTAGCCAGCTTGCATAATCAACAGTATAAGCCAATTCTTTATAATAAATCGTATATAGACAAATATATAATATATATATAATCTCCTACAGGTTGAACCCTGACTGATTACAGTATCTATGAACTAACCTTAACTAAGAATGTGCAAGATCTTTATGGACAAAATTATAAAATTCAATAGAAAAACAAGAAGACATGAATAAATGAAGAGATATGCCACACTGGTGAATGAAATGACTTAATATGATAAAAATGACAATTTTCCCCAAATTTAGTCTACAAATTCAATGTAACTTCAAATAAAATACCAGGAGAAACTTTAGACCTTTGACAAACATATTTCAAAATATATACAAAAAGATTTTTTGAGGAACTCAAGAAACTTATTTTAGAAATATATTTGGAAGAAAGAAGTCTATGAATTTCCAGGTCAATTTTGAAGTTTTGAGAAATTAGATCAAGAGTGGGCGTGGTTGTTTGTCCTAGCAGACATTAAGATATACTATACACCCATAAGTTAAGACAAAACAATCAGAAACTTAGATTCCTTATGGAGAGGGAAAAAAAAAAAGTCAAATGGAATATCATACAGAGCTCAGAAGAAACAAATTTATTTATATAAACTTGATAAATGTCAAATTTTACCCCACAAGTCAGGAGGAAAAAGATAAGCTATCTAGCAGAAGAAAACTGGCTCAATAAATACAGACAAAAATAACCCTGGATTCCTGCCACCAAGGTGACCTCTAGATGAATAAAGACCTAAATGCGGAAGATAAAATTCTAAAGTTAACACATGAAAATATGGGATAACAACCTTGTGCCTTTGCTAGGAGGCTTGCCTTCTAAAACTAGGCCCCAAAACATAAGCTATAAGGAAAAAAAAAGACGAATTTGACTGTATTAAAATCAAAGATTAAACAAATGCCACCATAAATAAAATTCACAGACAGATGATTAGTTGGGACATTTAAGATATACATGAGATTAATATTTAGAACAGATAAAGAATGACTACATATCAACAAGAAGAAGGCAGGTCAACTGAGAGAGAAGGGGGCAGAATGTCTAAACAAGCAGATTACAGGGAACCCGGGTGGGTGATATGTTTACACAGAAAAGCTAAAGCTGTTAGCAGAGAAATTATCATGAAAACAGAAATGAGCTAACATTTTAGACCCATCATATTAGCAAAAATTATAAAAATTCAAAATATTGAGTTTTTCTGAAGGGAAACGATGTTTTCACAGTAGGCCAGAACTGGTGGAGCCTTTCTGGATGTGAGTTCTGAAGGAGGCCAAAATTCTGTGACTTAGTCATCACACTCCAGAGGAAGGTTTGCGACAGGCCTACATGGGGACTCGAATAATGACATTCATGTCATTGTCTGTAGTAGCAGGCAATCGGAGATATTCTAATTTTCCACCACTGAAGCGATGGCTATGTAACAATGCAGTGAATGTGTCTGAAATATTTGCACCATTAGGTGCATTAAGGCAGAAGAACATTGAACAACATAGCTGGGTCTTAAAAACACTCGCTAAAAATAACGAGAAACAAGATGAGACACGTAGCACAAAATAATTCAGATAAATTATGAACACAGACATGGATAAAATAACATGTATGTTTCACACAAATATGTTTTGGTGTATTCAACATATGTGTCAAGCGTATCTGAGTAGTTTCATATGGGAAGGTAGAAAATAGGAATGAGAATCGAATATGATATGAACAAGAGTAAATCAATAAAGCAAGAGAAGCACTTTGGCTGATCCTATAATAAAACCCTTCTGTGAATTGAAGACTAAATTGTTTCAACTCTCTTCACCCAGAGATGGAAAGGACTAGACAAATATTGGACTAGATGACCAACACTCTGGTCCTTGGTCTGCCACTGGCCATGCAATTTTGGGGACCTAATTAGAGTCTCCAGGCCTTTGAAACCCTAAAATTTTATATATAAATAAGATTTATTTATATGACAAATATATACATGATAAATATATGGTATACTTATGAATTTATATGTTTATAAATACATTTTATATTTATATTTACATAATAAACATATAAGCTAACTATACACATATGATATAGATATAATTTTATATTTAAAATACATGTGTAAACACACCCATAGATCTTTAAGATCTAATCAGAAGTTACGTTATCTCATTTCCACATAAAATCCCAGTTTAGGGGTAAGAAAACTGCTTTGTATACTCTGAATGACTGTATTACTAATCTCATGTCAGGAAAGAAAACTGAAAACTTCACCCAAAATATTGAGAGAACATAAGCTGAATGTCTCTTGGGCGTACATTCAACAAACCCGTGCTGGAGAGAGTGATTTCTCAGTAGCCCAAGGGGAGTTTCCGTTACAACCTGTGCCGTATCACGAGGAACCACACAGCTCATTTCTAATTCTTTTCGACAACGATGTAAGCCACGCTCGTCTATCGCCATGGTAATTGCTCCTGCTGCCCTGGCTCTCCCCAGGCTCTGAGCTCAGGATATTTATCTTTGTGTTTCTAATGTTGACTCAAAAGCTTCAGTGAGCGCTGCTCACACGGACCAAGAGCAGAGGAGCCCATAAAATGCTCTCAGGAAAAACATGTAATTGCCGTAAAAAATGAAGCTTAGAGATCTAAAATGTCATAAACAGAAAGAAAAATATAATTAAAATGCATATTTCATTCTAAAATGCATTTCTTTATATTTTTCTACCTTTTGACATAATATAGTTTTGGCTTGTAGTCAGTTACTTAAATAAAAACATAGCTTAATGAAATTAAACTTTATTAGTCTTTTAAGAAAATGAAAAGTTTAAAATAAATGGAAGCAGAAAGCAAGGGAATTAGTCTGTTGATTTGTTCTCAATCCTACCGTAGTTTTTATTGCTTCCATTGGGGACAACTAAGGATTAACATACAGAAATAAAATTTTTTCAAGATAGTCAAATAATGTATAATAATGCTGTATAAACAATTAGGTTTTGCTTGTCAAGTATTCCCTTACAGTAACATTTCCTGATTGCAAAAGGATGGATATACATTGGAGATATTCTAATATGTATTTATATATATACACATTTAATTGAAGTAAAATTCAGATAACATAAAATGAACTGTTTTAAAGTGAAAATTTCAGTGTCATTTAGTACATTTACAATGGTGCACGACTCTTGCCTCTATCTACTTTTGAAACATTTCCTCACTCCAAAAGCACCAGTTAAGCAGTTATTCTCCATTCCTCCTCCTCCTCACCCCTGGCAACCATGTCAGCTTTCTGTCTCTATGGAAATTTCATATAAATGTTATCATACAATATGTGACCCTTAGTGTCTGACTTCCTTTCACTCAGCATAATGTTCTCAAGGTTCATCCATGTTGTAGCACGTGTCAGTACTTCATTCCTTTTTATGACTGAATACTATTCCATTGTATGCATTAACCTGTGTTCATCTATTCACTTGCTGATGGAGATTTAGGTTGTGCACACCTTTTGGCTACTGTAAATTGTACTGTTTGAACATGTGCGTACATGTATTTGTTAGAGTACCTTTTTTCAATTACTTTATGTACATACCCAGGAATGGAATTGCTGGATCATATGGTAATTATATGTTTAGCCTTTTGAGGAGCAAACTATTTCCCATAGCAGATGTACCATTTTACATTCATATCATCTATGTACAAGGATTCTAATGTCTCCACATCTCTGCCAACACTTGTTACTTTTTCGTTTTTTAAAATTACTATTTATTATCATAATAGTCATCCTAGTGAATGTCAAAGGGTATCTCTTTGTGGTTTTGATTTGCATTTCCCCAAGGACTAACGGCATTGGGCATCTTTTCATATGCTTCTTGGCCATAAGCATATCTTCTTTGGAAATGACGCTCAACTCTATTTTATTGGTCTATATTTCTATCCTCATGGAACTACCACAATGTTTTCATCACTGTAGCTTTGTAGTAGGTATTAAAACCAGGAAATGTGAGTGCTACAACTTTGTTCTTGTTTTTCAATACTGTTTTGGCTATTTGGGATCCCTTGCAATTTCATATAAACTTGAAGATTAGCTTTTTTATTTCTGCAAAAAGGGCAATTGGAATTTTAATTGAGATTGCATTGCATCCATAAATCATTTTGAATAGTAATGACATCTTAACAATATTAAATCTTCCATTCCATAAGCACACGGTGTCTTGTCATTTTTTTAGATCTTCTTTCTGTCAGCATGTTTAATATTTTCAGCACACAAGTCTCTCAGTTCCCTGGTTAAATTTATTCCTAGGTATTTTTATCTTTTGAGTGCTAGTATAAATTGAACTGTCTTCCTAATTTCTGCTACAGATTTTTCATTGCCTGTGTACAGAAACACAACAGATTTTCTTGTGTTAATCTGGTACCCTGCAACTTTGCTGAATTTGTTTATTAGCTCTAGTAGCAATACTCTGGATTCTCTGGGCTTCTTATATATAGAAACATGCCATCTGCAAATAGAGAGAGTTTTTCCTTTCCAATTTGGCGGTCTTTTATTTGTTTTCTTGCCTAATTTCTCTGGCCAGAACTTGCTGTGCAATACTGAGTGGCAGTGGTGAAGGCAGATTGATTAGTTTGCCAGGGCTGCTGTAACCAAGTACCAACCGTAGCCAGGTGGTTGAAACAACACAAATTTATTCCCTCACAGTTCCGGAGGCCAGACATCCAAGATCAAGATGTCAGCACGTCTGATTTCTTCTGAGGCCTCTCTCCCTGGCTTGGGGATGGCTGCCTTCTAGCTGTGTCCTCACATGGTCCTTTCTCTCTGTGAGGGCATCCCTGGAGTGCATCCGGACATCCTCTTTTTATAACACCAGGCAGATTGGATTAGTACCTACCCTAATGGCCTCATTTTAACTTAATTACTTCTTTAAAGGCTCTATCTACAAATGCATTCTGTGACATTTAGGGTTAAGGCTTCAACATATGCATTTTGGGGGACCACAATTCACCCCATAACAGCAGACATCCTAATCTTGCTCCCGATAGTAGGAGAAAGTTCTCAGTCTCTCACCATTGAGAAGGATGCTAGCTGTGGGTTTTCCATATGTGGCTTTTATCAGGTTGAGAAAGTTTCCTTCTTTTCCTCGATTTCTGAGTGCTTTTATCAAGAAAGTAAGGTGAATTTTATCAAATGCTATTTCTGGGTCAATTGAGACAATCATGGTTTTTTTTTCCCTTTTGTTCTATTCAGATGGTTTGTTTACATTAATTGATTTTCTTATGTTGAACCACCCTTTTATGCTAGGAAAAATCCCACTTGGTCACAGTGTTTAATCCTTTTAATGTGCTGTTAGATTAGGTTTGCTAGTATTTCATTGAGAACTTTTGCATCTATATTCATAAGGGATCCTGGTCTGCAGTTGGTTTTACTTTTTCTTGTGTTGTCTTTGGCTTTGTTATCAGGGTAATACTGGTCTCACAGAATGAATAAGGAAGTTAAGGAAGTGTTTCTTCTCATTCTATTTTTTGAAAACTTTGAGAAGTATTGGTATTAACTTTTATTTAATTATTTGATAGACTATGTCAGTGAAGTTATCTGGTACAGGACTTGTCTTTGTTGAAAGGTTTTTGGTTATTGATTCAATCCTTTACTCTTACAAATCTGTTCATATTTTCTAATTACTTTTGTGTCAATTTTGATAATGTGTGTTTCTAGAAATCTCTTCATTTCATTTAGGTTATCTAATTTGTTGGTGAATCCTTGTTCCTAGTACTCGCATATAATTATTTTAATTCTGTAATGTTGGCAATACTGTCCCCACTTTCATTTCCCATTTTACCATTTATGTCATCTCTTTTTTGATTTGTGAGTTTAACTAAAGTACTGTCAATTCTGTTGATCTATTCAAAGAACCAACTTTTGGTTTTTTTGATTCTCTCTCTTTTTTTTCTTTTTTTTTGAGGAAGATTAGCCCTGAGCTAACTACTGCCAATCCTCCTCTTTTTGCTGAGGAAGACTGGCCCTGAGCTAACATCCGTGCCCATCTTTCTCTGCTTTATACATGGGAGGCCTACCACAGCATGGTGTGCCAAGTGGTGCCATGTCCACACCCGGGATCCAAATTGGCAAACCCTGGGCCGCAGAGAAGTGGAACGTGCAAACTTAACCACTGCACCACCAGGTTGGCCCCTGATTCTCTCTGTTGTCTTTCTATTCTCTGTTTCATTTAGCTCTGCTCTGATCTTTTTTTTTATTGTGGTAACATTTGTTTATAAAATTATATAAATTTCAGGTGTACATCATTATATATTTCAATTTCTGTGTAGATTACGTCATGTTCACTACCCAAAGACTAATTACAATCCATCACCACACACATGTGCTTAAACTCCCCTTTCACCCTCCTCCCTCCCACCTTCCCCTCTGGTAACCACCAATCCAATCTCTGTTTCTATGCGTTTGTTCGTCATTGTTTTTATCTTCCACTTATGAGTGAGATCATAGGTATCTGACTTTCTCCTTCTGGCTTATTTCACTTAGCATAATACCCTCAAGGTCCATCCATGTTCTCACAAATGGCCAGATTTCATCATTTCTTATGGCTGAGTAGTATTCCATTATGTATATATACCACATCTTCTTTATCCATTCATCCCTTCACGGGCACCTCGGTTGCTTCCAAGCCTTGGTTATTGTGACTAATGCTGCAATGAACATAGGGGTGCATGTATCTTTATGCATTTGTGTTTTCAAGTTCTCCAGATAAATACCCAGCAGTGGAATAGCTGGATCATATGGTAGATCTATTTTTAATTTTTCGAGAAATCTCCATACTGTTTTCCATAGTGGCTGCACCAGTTGGCACTCCCACCAGCAGTGTATGAGGGTTCCTGTCTCTCCACATCCTTTCCAACACTTGTTGTTTCCTATCTTGTTAATTACAGCCATTCTGAGAGGACTGAGGTGGTACCTCATTGTAGTTTTGATTAAAAATTTCCCTGATAGTTAATGATGTTGAACATGTTTTCATGTACCTGTTGGCCATCTGTATATCTTCTTTGGAGAAATCTCTGTTCAGATCTTTTGCCCATTTTTTAATTGGGTTGTGAAGTTTTTTTGATGTTGAGATGTATGAGTTCTTTATATATTTTGGATATTAACCCATTATCAGATATATGATTTGAAAATATCTTCTCCCAGTTTGTAGGTTGTCTTTTTGTTTTGTTGATGGTTTCCTTTGCTGTGCAGAACATTTTTACTTTGATGTAGTCCCATTTGTTTATTTCTTCTGTTGTTTCCCTTGCCTGGTCAGATGTGGTACTTGTAAATAAACTGATGTCGAAGAGTGTGCTACCTAGATTTTCTTCTAGACGTTTAATGGTTCCAGGTCTTACATTCAAGTCTTTAATGCATTTTGAGTTGATTTTCGTGTATGGTGTAAGATAGTGGTCTACTTTCATTCTTTTGCATGTGGCTGTCCAGTTTTCCCAACACCATTTATTGAAGAGACTTTCCTTTCTCCATTGTATGTTCCTGCCTCCCTTCTGGAAAATTAGCTGTCCATAGAGGTGTGGGTTTATTTCTCGGATCTCGATTCTGTTGCATTGATCTGTGTGTCTGTTTTTGTGCCAGTACCATACTGTTTTGGTTATGATAGCTTTGTAGTATATTTTGAAATCAGGAAGTGTGATACTTCCAGCTCTGTTCTTTTTTCTCAAGAGTCCTTTGGCTATTAGGAGTCTTTTGTTGTTCCACATAAATTTTAGGATTCTCTGTTCTATTTGTGTGAAAAATGTTGGAACTTTGATAGGGATTGCACTGAATCTATGGATTGCTCTAGGAAGTATGGACATTTTACCTATGTTAATTCTTCCAATACAGGAGTACAGAATATCTTTCCAATTCTCTGTGTCTTCTTCAATTTCTTTCAACAATGTTTTATAGCTTTCAGTGTACAGATCATTCACCTTTTTAGTTAAGTTTATTCCTAAGTGTTTTATTCTTTTTGCTGCAATTGTAAATGAGATTGCATTCTTAATTTCTTCCTGCTACTTCGTTGTTAGTGTATAGAAAAGCAACTGATTTTTGTATGTTGATTTTCTATGCTGAAACTTGACCATATTCATTTATGATTACTAAAAGTGTAATTTTAGTGGGTTCTTTAGGGTTTTCTATATATAAAATAATGTCATCTGCAAATAGTGACAGTTTCACTTCTTCCTTTCCAATTGGGATCCCTTTTTCTTGCCTAATTTCTCTGGCTAAGACTTCCAATATTATGTTAAATAAGAGTGTTGAAAGTGGGCATCTTTGTCTGGTTCCTGTTCTTAGAGGGATAGCTTTCAGTTTTTCTCCATTGAGAATGATATTTGCTGTGGGTTTGTCATATATGACCTTTATTATGTTGAGGTGCTTTCTTTCTATACCCATTTTAATCAGAGATTTTATCATATATGGATGCTGTATCTTGTCAAATGCTTTCTCTGCATCTATTGAGATGATCATGTGATTTCTATTCTTCATTTTGTTAATGTGGTGTATCACGTTGATTGATTTGCGGATGTTGAACCATCCCTGCATCTCTGGAATAAATCCCACTTGGTCATGGTGTATGATCTTTTTAATGTATTGTTATGTTCAATTTGTTAGTATTTTGTTGAGGATTTTTACATTGATGTTCATCAGTGATATTGGCCTGTAATTTTCTTTTTTTGTGTTGTCCTTGTCTGGTTTTGGTATCAGTGTAATGTTGACTTCATAGTATGAGTTAGGAAGCTTCCCCTCCTCTTAAATATTTTGGGAGAGTTTGAGGATAGGTATTAAGTCTTCTTTGAATGGTTTGGTAGAATTCACCAGGGAAGTTATCTGGTCCTGGACTTTTATTTTTGGGGAGGTTTTTGATTACCGTTTCGATCTCCTTGCTGGTGATTGGTCTATTCAAATTCTCTATTTCTTCTTGGTTCAGTTTTGGAAGGTTGTATGATTCTAAGAATTTGTCCATTTCTTCTAGATTATCCAATTTGTTGGCATATAGCTTTTCATAGTATTCTCCTATAATCTTTTGTATTTCTGAGGTGTCTATTGTAATTTCTCCTGTTTCATTTCTGATTTTATTTACTTGAGTCTTCCATATCTTTTCTTGGTGAGTATAGGTAAAGGTTTTTCAATTTTGTTTATCTTTTCAAAGAATCAGCTCTTGGTTTCATTGATTTTTTTCTATTTTTTTTTTTAGTCTCTATTTCATCTATTTCTGCTCTGATTTTTATTATTTCCTTCCTTCTACCGATTTTGGGCTTTGTCTGTTCTTCTTTTTCCAGTTCCTTTAGGCACACTGTTAGATTGTTTATTTGGGATTTGTCTTGTTTGTTGAGGTAGACCTGTATTGCTATAAACTTCCCTCTTAGAACCACATTTCCTGTATCACACAGATTCTGGCATGTCGTATTTTCGTTTTCATTTGTCTCCAGGTATTTTTTGATTTTGCTTTTGATTTCTTCATTGACCCAACTGTTGTTCAGTAGAATTTTGTTTAATCCCCACATTTTTTTGGCTTTTCTGATTTTCTCCCTATAGTTGACTTCTAGTTTCATACCTTTCTGGTCAGAAAAGATGCTGGTATTATTTCACTCTTCTTAAGTTTATTAAGACTTACGTTGTGGCCAAATATGTGATCACTCCTGCAGAATGTTTCATGTGCATTTGAAAAGAACGTGTACTCTGCAGTTTTTGGATGGAATGTTCTATATATATCCACTAAGTCCCTCTGGTCTAATGTATTTTTTAAGGCCAGTGTTTCCTTATTGATCTTCTGTTTGGATGACCTATCCATTGGTGTAAGTAGAGGGTTAAAGTCCCCTACTATTACTGTGTTACTGTCTATTCTCCTTTTACGTCTCTTAATAATTGCTTTATATATTTAGGTGCTCCTATGTTGGGTACATAGATATTTACAGGTGTTATATCCTCTTACTGGATTCTCCCCTTTATCATTATATAGTGCCCTTGTCTCTTTTATAGCTTTTGTTTTAAAGTCTATTTTGTCTGATATAAGTACTGCTACCCCAGCTTTCTTTTAATTGCCATTTACATGGAGTATCTTTTTCCATCCTTTCGCTTCCAGTTTGTGAGTGTCTTTAGGTCTGAAGTGTGTCTCTGGTACACAACATATATATGAGGCTTTGTTTTTTTATCCAATTGGCCACCTTATGCCTTTTGATTGGAACATATAGTGCACTGACATTTAAAGTAGCTATTGATAAATATTGCCATTTTGTTACTTTTTTTCTGGGCGTTTTAGTAGCTCTTCTCTGTTCCTTTCTTCTTCTCTTCCTCTCTTCCCTTGTGGTTTGATGACTTTCTTTAGTATTATGTTTGGGTTCCTTTCTGTTAATTATTTGTGTATTTATTATAGGTTTCAGTTTTGTGATTACCATGAGGTTCATATATAATAATCTACGTGTATAGCAATGTATATTGAGTTGACGGTCCTTTAGTTTGACTTCTTTCTAAAAGCTCTACTTTTTTGCTCCCCTCCTCCCACACTTTATGTTTTTGATATCATATCCAACCTCTAATTTTGTGTGTGTACCCATTACTTCCTTATCATTGAAATAGTTAATTTTAGTACTTTTGTCTTTTTACCTCCATATTATCTTCATAGGAGGTTCATCTGCTACCTTTGCTGTATTTTTGCCTATACCAGGGGTTTTATTGCCTTTTTGTTTTGTTTTGATAGTTTTCTTATTCCTCTTTGTGGTCTTCTCTTTCCCAATTAAATAAGTCCCTTTAGCATGTCCTGTAAAACTGGTTTCTTGGTGATAAAATTTAATTTTTCCTTATCTTGGAAACTCTATCTCTCCTTTCATTCTGAAAGATAACCTTGCCGGGTAGAGTATTTTTGGCTGTAGGTTTTTTCCTTTTGGTACTTTAAATATATCATGCCACTTCCTTCCAGCCTTTAAGGTTTCAGCTAAGAAGTCAGCTGATAGCCTTATGGGGTTTTCTTTATATTTCCCTTGCCTGTCTCTTGTCGCTTTTAGAATTCTCTCTTTATATTTAATTTTGGAAATTTTAATTATAATGTGTCTTGGTGTGAGCCTTTTAGAGTATATCTTGTTTGATGCTCTCTGTGCTTCCTGTAGTTGGATATCTGTTTCCTTCATTATGTTAAGAAAGTTTTCAGCTATTGTTTCTTCAAATAGATTCTCTGCCCCTTTCTCTCTCTGTTCTCCTTCTGGGACACCTATAATCTAAATGTTACTGCACTTGATGTTGTCCCAGAGGTCCCTTGCACTGTTCTCGTTCTTTTTAATTCTTTTTTCTTTGATTTGTTCAGCTTGGGTGATTTCCTCTAGCCTTTCGTCCAGTTTGCTCATCCGTTCTTCTGTATCATCTACTCTGCTATTGAGTCCCTTTAGTGAGTTTTCCTTTCCAGTATTGTATTCTTCATTTCTGATTGCTTCATTTTTATAGTTTCCAGTTCTTTGTTGACATTCTCACTGTGTTCATCCATACTTCCCCCAAGATCAGTGAGCATCCTTACTACTTTTTGTTGGAACTCTGTCAGATAGATTATTTATTTCTGTTTCACTTAGTTTTTTTCTGGAGTTTTGTCCTGTTACCTTGCTTGGAATGTATTCCTTTGCCTCCTCATTCTGCCTCTTTCTCCATGCTTATACCTACATATTAGGTGGGTCAGCTACATCTCCTGATCTTGGAGAAGTGGCCATATATAGGAGATAATTTTTGAGGCCTAGCAGTGTGCTTCCCTCTTGTCACCAGTTCCAAATGTTCCAGGAGTGACCCCTGTGTAGGCTACGTGTGTCCTTCTACGTTATGGCAGGGTTGCTTTAGCTGCAGGTGCCTGGGGAGGCTAGGCTGTCCCCCTTGCTGGCTGGTTCTAATTCTCAGCTGCGTGTGGCTGCTATGGACCCTTCAGTCACTTTATCAGGTGTGGGGAGCCCTAGTACAGTTGGCTACAAGGTCTAGTAGCACATTCCTGTTGTAGTTTTTCTGTTAAGTGGGTAGGCCCCCAGCATGGCTGGTTGCTAGGCTCAGGGGCTTACAACTGCTGTAGGCCTCTGGCTACAGCAGCTGAGTGGGGCTGGCCCCAGGCTTGGGAGTGCCCAATTGCTTCAGGCTTTGGAAGGTAGGGCCAATCCCCTATGTGGCTGTTTGAGAAGCACATGGGTCTTCTACCTTTGATAAGCCCCATAGCCCACAAGTCCACACCCACCATCAACACAGTCCTAGCCCACACACAAATCATGACCTCCTAGATCAGACCCAGTTGCCCCAATGCATAGGCCCCCACACACTCCACCAATGCCCTACACATGCCACCCATTCCTCATGCCCACCCTGTCCCTCAGAGACAGAACCACTCACCTACCTGCAGAAGATCCAGGCACACAGTCTATGCAGGCCGAAAAGTTGCCCGAGGGCTTGCTGTTGGGTGGGGCCAATCTCTAGGGCGGGCTCTCTGCCCTGGCTGAGCTGGATTAAATCAAATTGGTGCTCTAGTGTGTGGGGCAGACCCTAGGTTAACAGGCCAGGGGAAGAACTCCAATGACGTCTGCCAGCATCTGTGTCAGCATGCCTGGACTAGGTCACAATAATGCCTGCCACCAATATCTCAGTCCCTGAAGAGGTGTTACCTCTCACCAAGATGCACCCAGAGCCTATCAGGTGAATCTTTTTTCACCAAAGGACTGTGCACCTTTCTTTCTGGTGATTTTAGGTTGCTTTCCAAAATGGGTGAGTTTGTGCATGGGCCCTTTAAGGGCTGGCTTTTTTCTGCATATGTCTGATAGCTTTTCTGGGGGTATTCCCCATTGTTGTTAGTAGCCAGAAAAGCCACATATTAAGACACTTATCCCATTTGTGCTGAGTTCAAAAGATGCTTATAATGGTAATGTTCCCCAGCTCAGGTCCCCCACTCTTCCAGGGAAGGCTGTGAGCCATCAGATTGCTCCCACCCAGCTGTGAAGCTCTGCAGCAGGTGAAGGTAACTTTTTTCTCTCCAGATTGGAATTTCTGCCTCTTCTTCCTCAGTCAGGACTGTCCCTTGTTACAGGGGTTCTTTTTATCAAGTTTTCAGTTCTCTCTTAGGGGTCATTGTTCCAAAAATAGTTGTATCTTGGTTATGTTCATGGGAGGAGGAGAGGTCAGAGTCCGCCTACACCACCATCTTGACCCGGAGCTCCTGCTCTGATCTTTAAAACTTCCTTTTTCTGCTTAGCTTTGGGTTTAGTTTGGCCTTCTTTTTCTAATTCCTGAAGGTGTAAATCTAGTTTATTGCTTTGAAATCCTTCTTCTTTTTTAATGTAGTTGTTACGGGTATAAATTTCCCTTTGAGAACTGCTTTCACTGCATCCAATAAGGTTTTATATGTTGTGTTTTGTTTCCATTTGTCTATCTGTATTCTCTAACTTCTCTTGTAATTATCTCTTTGACCCACTGGTGTTTAAGAACGCATAGTTTTAATTGGAAAATATATCTATCAGACTTCAAGACTTACTTTAAAGCTACAGTTACCAAGGCAATGTGGCATAGATAAGGAAATATAAATGGATAAATGGACTGAATAGATCATCTAGAAGTAAGTCAACACTTCCATAGTCAATTGATTTTCATTTCAAAATCTTTCCCACACATATTGTTAGAACAACTGGCTATCCACATATAATAAAGAATACCAATCACTATATTACACCATACTCAAAAATTAATGTAAGGTGGATAATATACTTAAATATAAAAGCTAAAACTATACACCTTCTAGAAAAAAAAGAATGCATTGTTTAATTTCCATCTATCTATGAATTTTTCACTTTTCTTTCCATTATTAATTTCTAGCTTCATTCCATTGTAGTTTGAGAAGACCCTTTTTATGATTTAAATCTTCCAAAACTGCTTAAGAATTTTTTATGGCCTAACATAAGGTCTATCCTGGAGCATATTCCACATAAACTTGAAAAGAATATGAATTCTGATATTGTTGAGTAGAGTGTTCCATATATATCTCTTAGGTTTAGCTGGCTTATAGTATTGGCTTAAGTCAGTTTTTTCCTTATTAATCTACATTCTAGATGTTCTTTGCAGTATTAACGATGGACTACTGAAGTATTCAATTATTATTATAGACTCATCAATTTCTCTCTTCAAGTCTGCCAATGTTTGATTCATCTATTTTGGGGCCCTGTTGTTTGGTGAATACATGTTATAATTGTTATATCTTCTTGATGAATTACTCTTTTATCAATATACAATGTCCTTCTTTGTAACAGTTTTTGACTTAATGTATACTTTGTCTAAAATTAATGTAGCCTCCTCAGCACTTTTTTGTTGTTATTTGCATAGAATATTTTTCCATTCTTTTACTTTCAACTAACTTTGTCTTTGGATTTTAAGTGAGTCTCCTGTAGACGAGATATAATTGGATTATCTTTTCTTATCCATTTTATGATCTTTGTCTTTCATTGGAGAATTTAATCCATGTATATCAAAATAATTACTGATAAGGATACACTTCTGTCATTTTCCTATTTTTCCCTATATGTCTTATACGTTTATTGTTCCTCGTTTCTTCTGCTATTTCCTTCTTTTGCGTTTATTTTTTTGTAGTGTACATTTTCATTTCCTGCTCATTTTCTTCTGTATGTACTTTATTTATTTATTTTGAGGAAGATTAGCCCTGAGCTAACCTTCACCACCAGTCCTCCTCTTTTGGCTGAGGAAGATTTGCCCTGAGCTAACATCCATGCCCATCTTCCTCTACTTTATATGTGAGATGTCTGTTACAGCATGGCTTGATAAGCAGTACATTTGTCCAGACCTGGGATCTGAACCAGCGAACCCTGGGCCACCAAAGTGGTGTGTGTGAACTTAACCACTACACCACCAGGCCAGCCCCATATGTACTTTTTAGATATTTTCTTAGCAATTACCATAGGGATTATAACTAATATACTAAATTTATAACCATCTAGTTTGAATTGATAACAACTTAGCTTCAATATCATACAAAAACTCTGTTTCCATACAGCTTCATCCCCCTTCTTTATGTAGTTATTATCACAATTTCCATATTTTTACACTGCATGTCCATTAGTACAGATTTATAATTATTGCTTTGTGCATTTGTCTTTTAAATTATACAGGATATAAAAAGAGAAGTAATGAACCAAAGATACAGTAATACTGAGTTTTATATTTATCCTCCAGTTATGTTTTTGGGAGGTCTTTATTTCTTTGAATGTCTTTGAGTTATTGTCTAACATCCACTTATTTCAGCCTGAAGGTTTCCCCTTAGGCCTACTAGTGACCAATTAGCTTCTGTTTATCTGGGATTTTCTGAAATTATCCTTTGTTTTTGAAGGATAAATTTGCCTGATACAAGATTCTTGGTTAACAGTTTCTTTTTTTTAAAATTTTTCTGTCAGCATTTTAGAAGTATCATCTCAGTCCCTTCTTGTTTTCATGGTTTCTCCTGAGAATCTGCTCCTAATGTTGTTGAAGATCCCTCAATTGTGATGAGTCATTTCTTTCTTGTTGTTTTCAACATTTTCTCTTTGTATTTGTCTTTTGACAATTTGATTACAATGAGTCTCACTGTGGATCTATTTGTATTACCCTCTTGGAAGTCATTGAGCTTCTCAAATGTGTAGATTCATGTCTTTTTTCAAACTTATCCAGTTTTGGTCACTAATTCTTTAAATATTCTTTCTAGACCTTTCATTCTCTCCTCTCTTTCTTGGACTCCCATTATAAGTGTGTTGACAGCATCCCAGAATTCTCTTAAGCTCTGTCAATTTTCCTTCTTTTTTATTTGTTCTCAGATTGGATAATTTCAATCAACCTATCTTCAAGTTCATTCCTTCCTTCTTCTGCCTGCTCAAATCTGCCACTAAAACCCTCCAGTGAGTCTTGCATTTAAGTTATTATATTCTTCAGTTCCAGAATTTCTGTTTGGTTGTCTTTTATAATTTTCATCTCTTTATTGACTTTCTCTATTTGTTGAGATGTTGTTCTCATTTCCTTTTTCTCTTTTTCCATGGCTTTCTTTAGCTCTTTGAGGTCAGGCAGACTCTAAGCTGCCTGGACGGGCAATTTAAAGTCTTTGTCTAATAAATTCAATGCCTGTATTTCCTCAAGGAGAGTTTCTGTTAATTTCTTCAACAGGCCGTGTTTTCTTTTCCTTTTATTTATTTATTTTTTTGGTTCAGAATATTAGCCCTGAGCTAATATCTGTGCCAGTCTTCCTCCATTTTATATGTGGGTTGCTGCCACAGCAGGGCTGATGAGTGGTGTGGGTCGGCACCTGGAATCTAAACCTGTGAACTCGGGCCACCAAAGTGGAAGATGCCAAATTAACCACTACCCCATGGGGCCAGCCCCCATGTTTTCTTGTTTCTTTGCATTTTATGCTTAAAACTAGACATTTTGCATATTATCATATGGTAGCTCTCAAAATCAGATTCTGCCCCCTCAAAATTTGTTTTTGTGCATTTCTGTAGGCTGTAGCTGTTTGTTTGTTTAGTGACTTTTCTAAACTATTCTTAGGAAATCTATATCTTTTTTCACGTGTGGTCTCTGAAGTCCATTAGAGATTTCTTTGAATGCCAGGGGCTGACAGAGAGAGAGAGCAGGCTGTTTACAACTCTGCCTTAGCCTGCACTTCCTACTTGCACTGAGCCTAGAGATCATATAGAGATGAAAGCTTGGAGTCTTCTCAGGTCTTTTCAGAGTATGCATCCTTATATGACTTTGTAAATTCCCCAGTATACATGGGCACTTTGGGATGCCATAATTTCCCAAACAAACTCTCTAAGGCTTTCAGTACTCTACCTTTTACCTTAACTGTAATCTTTTGTAACAGGCAGCTATGAGTTGTTAATTTTCCTTACAATGTTTCTAAGGAATGTCTGCCCCTATCTGCCCTGAGTAAGTTCCCATTCAGGTGAAACAAGTCAAGTGCCTTGTATCAACCTTTCAGGCAGTCCCCAGACATGGTAGAATAGACAAACACAATTCTTTGAGAATAAAGTCTGCTTTCTTCCCTCTGGAACCAGGAACTAGGGTCTCACACTGGAAATGCTGGCTGCTGTCTTCAAGATCACCAACATGATGGATATGGGCGTGGAGAAAAGGCAAATAAAAATGGCCAAACACTATCCTGCCATTATTAAGCTTCCTCTTTCTTGATTCAGCATTTCTTCTGTTGTTGTAAATCTGTGACTGTTTTCTAGAGTTCTGAAAAATTTATTCTGTTTTTGCTTGATTTTTAGATGTTTCTATGGAGGGGAGGCCATTGGAGCTACCTACTCTGCCATTTTCACTGATGTCCTCGTTTGGTTTCAAAGCATTTTTTATTCCAACTTCTGGTTTTCATTTATTGTGTGTGTATATATTCATTTAAACTAATTGAATAGGAGATGATTATGTATTTAACTAAATAAAACGAAACACAAAAACTAAATCCAACTTAAGTAATAACACCAAAGGCCATCAGTAATGTCTTACCCCATTCCCATAACTTTCTGCTAATCAATAAGAAGATTGAATTAATTAAATGTAACATCATCAAATATATACACTCTTTCAAAACCTTTTATTTCTTCTGATCCTGCTCCAAAGATTGTCCCAGCTGCAAGGCTGCATTGCTGCTGCTGCCTTGAAGGCATCTAAAGTCCCTGCCCCCCCAATTCTACCTCTTTGATCAGAGGAACCGGGGAAAGGGATCCCAAGAGCTAAAGATTAAAGGGGAAATCCTGGCAAGAAGAGAGCTGGGGGGGTCCTCTAATTATGCTATAAACCAACACAAGTCCTGGTCTCACCCTCAGACGACACATGTGTGGAACAGACCCAAAGAGCTTTGAGAACTGAACTATGATATAAAGAACCACTCAAGTCCCAGACTGATCCCTGAGTGGTGCACACGCAGGGCAGACCTAAATAAAAAAGCAAAGGTTTCGAGAACTGAACTGACATTGGAACCACAGAAAGTGGGACAAAGTTTGTGACCTAAAACCAACCAGACTGACTGCTTGCGAAAACAAAGAACAAAGACCCAACATTCTCCAGAGGATTTTAACATGCTTCAGTGTCTCATAACATAATATGCAAAGTGACCAGGATACACTCACAAATTACTTGACATACAAAGCACCAGGAAAATTTGACCAATTCTCCAGAAAAAAAGACAATCTTAAAACTTCCTAGATGTTGGAATTATTAGAAAATGATTTTAAAATATCCATTACAACCACACTCCATGAGGCAAAGTGAAACAATCTTGAATTAAAAGATCAAAGTTGTCAGCAGAGAAATAGAAAGTACCAAAAAAAAAAAAAACCCAAAAATTTTAGAACTGAAAAAATACAATATCTAAAATTTAAAATTCACTTAATTGGCTCAATAGTAGAATGGAGATGACAAAGGAATGAGTCAGTAAACTCAAAGAGATTAATTGAAATTATCCAATATGAATAAGAGAGAACAAAAGACTGGAAAAATTAATGGGCCCTCTAGGATCTGAGGATCAAAGGTCTATTGTTTGTGTTACTTTTGTCATTAGAGTTATCAAAGGAGAGGAAGAAAAGACTGATGTAGAAAAAACTGGGAAATAACTAAAAATTCCCCAAATTTGGTGAAGACATAATTTACACATTCAATAAGCTCAGCAAACCCAAAATAGGAGGAACTCAAAGAAACCACTCTGAGACACTTAATAACCAGCCTGCTGGAAATCTAAGGTAGAGAAATATTCCTGAAAACAGCAAGAGAAAAATGCCACATTACATACAGAGGGACAACTATTTGAATGCTCACATATTTTTCATCACAAATCACGAAGACAGAATACAGTGGAACAACATCTTTAAAGTTATGCAAGAAAAGAACTATGAACCCAGAATTCTATGTCCTGTGAAAATATCCTTCAGGAAAAAAGGCAAAAAGAAGACATTCTCAGATGGTAGAATACGAAGAGTATTTGTCACCAGCAGATTACCCCTAAAAGTAGGTTCTTCAGGCTCAAGGAAAATGGTACCAAAGGAAAACTTGAAACTTCAGTCATAAAGGAGAGTGACAGAAATGGATAAAAAGATATTTGTTTTCACACACAAACTCCAACACACACACATACACACCCCTAATTACAGCCATGCTCCACTTGATTCATGGCATTTCTAGAAATGATCTGTGTTTTTCTGGTTTTGGAAGTATTGTGTGTGTGTGTAGAGAAATAATTGAGGGTATTATGGTGCCCATGTGTTTTGAATAGTCACTCTTATTTATACAAGAAATATGAATTACCCAAAGATATGTCACCTAATAAATATCACTCGTAATTAGAAACATAAGAAAATGGGGCATATATTAAAAAGGATAAAAAATACATATGATAGCTTCAAGATGATTTCCAAAAGTAACCTAGATAGCAGATTCACAATATAGGTCATTTATGGACAGAAGGACATGGTACCAAACCGTATATTAATAAACTATTTTTCTCTGATTGTTAGAATGCCAAAGCAGAAGAAAATCAATATTAACAGAAGGAATAAATAAGAAAAAGAAGTAGAATTTTTAAAATGAATTTTAACTTGGATTTTATTGATCAATTTTATTTCTAATATACTTCCTTAAGTAGAGCTTTAAAAAAAAAAGACCACTGCTGCTTCATAGATTCCATCCAGGAATTGGGATTTCAACATAGGTATAAATCTAACTCTTCATTTATTATACTTTTGAAAGTAATTCAGAGCCTACTAATTTAGCCAACATTTCTAATTCTCTAGCTGTCAAGCGATTTTAAATGTGACATGCAAATGTGGAAGATCCATGGTTCTCACGATTGTACCAATATTTGTAAGCTAATTCTGAACTTTGCCACTTAAGAAGCAATCCATTCTAAAATCTAATCAATTCTTAAAGGAGAGCTCTGAGCCTTGTGGTAATCTTCTTTTTGTTGGAAATGAAACCACAAAAAGTTTCATTGATACTTGTTTATAGATAAGTTAATGAATCAAATGCAAATTCTCTATAAAGAAGAGTTTTACCTATGTTTCAAAGTTTCCTTCTGCCTACCTCCAAGATAGTTTTATTACTTATTTAAAACTTGATTAGAAAGATCTAGTGGAAGAAACATGTAGCCAATGAATGTGGCATTTAGAAAAAAATACCTGGGAAAGCAAGTATTTATATTTAAAGCATTTCCTACAATTTTAATCTCCAGATGGAAAAAATGAAAACCAAGTTGGTATAAAACTGGGAGTTTTCTTTTCAATTCAAAATGAGGTCAAATATAGACACCTATTTGTTGGAAAGAGTACATGGAGACTTCAGAATCAACCAAGTGATCAAGCTTTTAGGATGAGTATATGAAGCTGCTATTACTAACCATTTTGACTTACAGGAATGGCCATTTTATTAATATTAAACTAATACAAATGGAGAGAAAAGATACACATCTACTATATATTCTATTGAAATCAAATTGAGGTTATCATTCAGCACTTCTCAAAACCCTTTTTTGCGAAAAAGAATGAATCACAGAGAGCCTTTCTGGGAACACGACAAAGGCTCGTGGAAGAATAAATGACAGATGATCTCCCACAGCTCCTCCCACATTCCCAAACTGGAGTAAAGCTTCCTGTGCACGTCTCCAGTGGGATGTGCGATTCTCCACCAGGACCCACCTCGTAACCCTCCCTTGCAAAAGCTCAACTTTTTACTTCCAATTTTTTTATTGCTGTATATGATTGGAGCCAAAAAAAAAAAAACAGTTCGGTGTTTTTTTTTTTCCCTCTCCCTTCCCATTTGGATCTATCATTTATTACCTTGGCTTTATGTGCTATTATTTAATAACTTTTAAAGTGTTGTAATTTCTTCTAAAAGGTTCCCCACAATGCAGTTGATATAATGAGAGAGAAAAATGGTGCTCTGGGCATGGAGGGGAATGGCAGCTGAGGAACAAGGGAAGAGGACTTGAAGATGCCAGCATCACAAGTGTCCACTGCATCCTTCCTTCTCAACTGATCGTTCACGACCAGGTCTCACTGCTTCTACAACATCTTCCCTTACCACTCTGACCCAAAGGGACCTCTTTCTGACTCCTACGTCGCATAATGTGTATCTGACTCTTGGGAAATATACATCTTATAATGTTAGTTGCTGTCCTAGGTTGGGTTAGCAGCAAACAGACTCTGAGATTGAGACTGGTGTGCAGGAAGTTATTGGGGGCGGCTCTTGGCAACAATACTGACAGGGGACTCAGGGACGCAAGACCGAGCCCAGGATGAAGCTGGACTGCGACGCAGTTGCAGGTGACCCTCAGTAGATCCTGTGGAGATATCTGTGGGGCAAGAAGCAGGTCTGAGGGCGTGACACAGCAAGGCCTTCCACATCCAGAATACACTGGGGACCTGGGACTTCCAGGTAAGAGTGTAGTTCTTGGTTTGAGGTACCTCTTTTGCTCTAAACACATGGAAATAATAGGTAAAATGTGAAGCAGATCACCCAAAAGACACAACCAGTTAATAGCATGAGATAAACATCTCTAAGGGCCAGAAATAAACGTGAGATGCAAAGCTGTGTGCAGGTTGGCCTTGAAGCAGGCAACGACAACGGAAGTTGGTTTCCTGGTGAGCACTTAATCACATGCTCAGGGTACATAAGAAAGCCATCATTAGGAACACTGATTAGAACAAGGGTTTGGGTTACAGATTTTGAAAGGATGCTAGAAAAGAATCTGCTCCTGACCACATTATGATTCATGGTTTACAAGGAGCTGTGTGCTAAGGGAGGGGGAGAACACAGATATGTCAGACAGAGCAAGTCCAAATGCCCAACATCATCAAAGGACATATCTCTAATATCCAAGGGGGGTCCCATGGGTCAGGTGGAAAGAACTGACAATGCCTTAGGAAGCGAGATGGGCGCAGGGACGTGGAGACAGAGAGCGAGAGGGAGAGACTGAGACAAAGGACAATCTCCTGTTCAATATGAATAAAACAACTATAATTCAAAACGCAGGGAGAAACATAAAGCTAGAAAAAACAATGAGCATATGAATTCACTGAAGGTAAAACGAAAAATTTTGAAACATACTAAAAACGACTTTAAACTAAGTTGCCTGGGATCCTCAAAATGATAAATAAATGAAGTCTTGAAAAGTGACCCAAAAATAGTTTTTAAAAATAGACAGAAATGAAGTAAAACAGATGACACTCAAAAAAAGCAACTATATGTCTTAGAAATTAAAAATATAGTCATTTAATTAATTAAGTAAACCAATAGATAAGGTAAACCCTAGATTGGATAGAGACAAAGATAAATTTAGTGACAGTACTGAGGAGTTCACCCAGAACTCAGCACCAAGGAACAAAGAAGATACAAAACAGTGGCTGGGAGACACGGAGGAGAGACTGAAAGAATTCAATACATATCATTAGGAATTCCAGAAGAGGAGCATAAATGGTGGAAGAAATACTTGATGCATTGTCTTCTGTTCATTTATTTAATTTATTCATGAAGCAAACACTTGCTTCACAGCTACTATGTGAGAGACATCTTAGTAAAGACTTCACAGTCTCAAGCACAAAACAAGAACAGATCGTTCTCCTGAGATCATGCGTCCTATTGAGAAGCAGAGAAAATGCTAGATGCATCATAAAGGTGGTAAAAATTAGAAAGAAATTGGAAGCGAAATTTTTATTTAAATTATTTAGAAACAATATGTGTAAAATAGACATGCACATAAGCATGGAAAGGCTAGAAGGAGCCAAAGCTTTCAGCAGAACTGGAAATTTTAGGTCCTCTAGCCCCAAGAACCAGAGAATAAATATTTTAGGCGAGGACACAATTCTACCTTTGTAGTAAAAAGCAGTCACCGACAATGCATGAACAAGTTAGCAATGGCTGTGTTCCAGTAAAACTTTATTTATGGACACTGAACTTTGAATTTTAGGTAATTTTCATATGTCATAAAATATTTTTTTTCAACCATTTAAATGAGCTCCCGGGCCATACAGAAACAGTGGTGGGCAGAGGCAGACTTGGCCTCTGGGCTGCAGCTGGCTGACTCCTGCCTTAGTTGAGGAAAGCACACTTGAAAGCAAAATGTTCCTAAGAACAGAGAAACGAAAAGGACTGTGTTTCGGTTTTTAAGAAATCTCCTAGTAGGCATTGCATGATGTCTGAGAGTCATTCCCCATCCATGGGGAATAAACGGGCAGGTGTTGACGCCTCCGCACCAGCTCACAAACACTGGCGCTCACTGTTTGCATTCACGTGGCTCAGTTCCCTGGAGAAGACCCCACACACACTTTCACTTTCTCTGATTTCACCATTTCCAAAAGGAAATCAGCCAAAAATCAGAACTCAAGTTGCAAAGTTATGCTTAATTCTTAATATCATGAGGTATTGTTCTGTTGTGATGTTTTATTGTGGGGAAAAAAAGATGTTCAGGTAGAAATGTATGAATACACCCAGAACCTTGCATAAGCACACTTAAAATTCCCTGCTAAAGTCTGAAAAGCTAAACTATGGAAAGGAGACTGAACTGAATAACTCAAGTTCAAGCACCCAAATAAAATGGCTTTCGTTGCACATTCTCATGGCTCTCCGTGGGTGGGTTTGGCAGAGAACAGGCCAATACAAACATCCAATGTGGATATGAAGAACGTTCCTGAGCAGGGTCGATTGATTAACCAGGCCCACTCAGCCAGAGGGAGGCATTTCCAAGCACAGTGAGCACGGAGGCTTCCTCGCTGAAGGGCCAGTGCTTTGCGTGAGGTCAAGGGCAGGCTTAAGCAAAGACCCAAGCCCCGGAGACGGCAAGTTGCTCAGCCTCTGCAGAGCCAGCACCGCCACGAGCCCTGTCCTTCTTCCAGGTCTTCCTTCTGGAGGGCAGCTGGGCACTTGGAGGCTGAACGATACAGTGAGGTTG